>NC_091951.1:251124233-251483122 GCF_031021105.1 Erythrolamprus reginae
AAAAGCTGCTTAAAAACTAAATTAGAAATCACAAACTAAAAGTGTCCTCACTGAGAGCCAGCAACTTGGCAGGGCCAAAAAAGCTGCTTAAAAACTAAATTAGAAATCACAAACTAAAAGTGTCCTCACTGAGAGCCAGCAACTTGGCAAGGCCAAAAAAGCTGCTTAAAAACTAAATTAGAAATCACAAACTAAAAGTGTCCTCACTGAGAGCCAGCAACTTGGCAAGGCCAAAAAAGCTGCTTAAAAACTAAATTAGAAATCACAAACTAAAAGTGTCCTCACTGAGAGCCAGGCAACTTGGCAGGGCCAAAAAAGCTGCTTAAAAACTAAATTAGAAATCACAAACTAAAAGTGTCCTCACTGAGAGCCAGCAACTTGGCAGGGCCAAAAAAGCTGCTTAAAAACTAAATTAGAAATCACAAACTAAAAGTGTCCTCACTGAGAGCCAGCAACTTGGCAGGGCAAAAAAAGCTGCTTAAAAACTAAATTAGAAATCACAAACTAAAAGTGTCCTCACTGAAAGCCAGCAACTTGGCAGGGCCAAAAAAGCTGCTTAAAAACTAAATTAGAAATCACAAATTAAAAGTGTCCTCACTGAGAGCCAGCAACTTGGCAGGGCCAAAAAAGCTGCTTAAAAACTAAATTAGAAATCACAAACTAAAAGTGTCCTCACTGAGAGCCAGCAACTTGGCAGGGCCAAAAAAGCTGCTTAAAAACTAAATTAGAAATCACAAACTAAAAGTGTCCTCACTGAGAGCCAGCAACTTGGCAGGGCCAAAAAAGCTGCTTAAAAACTAAATTAGAAATCACAAACTAAAAGTTTCCTCACTGAGAGCCAGCAACTTGGCAAGGCCAAAAAAGCTGCTTAAAAACTAAATTAGAAATCACAAACTAAAAGTGTCCTCACTGAGAGCCAGCAACTTGGCAGGGCCAAAAAAGCTGCTTAAAAACTAAATTAGAAATCACAAACTAAAAGTGTCCTCACGGAGAGCCAGCAACTTGGCAGGGCCAAAAAAGCTGCTTAAAAACTAAATTAGAAATCACAAACTAAAAGTGTCCTCACTGAGAGCCAGCAACTTGGCAAGGCCAAAAAAAGCTGCTTAAAAACTAAATTAGAAATCACAAACTAAAAGTGTCCTCACTGAGAGCCAGCAACTTGGGTAGGACAAAAACCCTGGTAAAAAACTAAGTTGGAAATCACAAAATGAAGATTTCTCACTGAGAGCCAGCAACTTGGGTAGGACAAAAACCCCAGTAAAAAACTAAGTTAGAAATCACAAAATGAAGATTTCTCACTGAGAGCCAGCAACTTGGGTAGGAGAAAAACCCCGGTAAAAAACTAAGTTGGAAATCACAAAATGAAGATTTCTCACTGAGAGCCAGCAACTTGGGTAGGAGAAAAACCCCGGTAAAAAACTAAGTTGGAAATCACAAAATGAAGATTTCTCACTGAGAGCCAGCAACTTGGGTAGGACAAAAAACCCGGTAAAAAACTAAGTTGGAAATCACAAAATGAAGATTTCTCACTGAGAGCCAGCAACTTGGACAGGGCAAAAACCCCGGTAAAAAACTAAGTTGGAAATCACAAAATGAAGATTTCTCACTGAGAGCCAGCAACTTGGGTAGGACAAAACCCCCGGTAAAAAACTAAGTTGGAAATCACAAAATGAAGATTTCTCACTGAGAGCCAGCAACTTGGGTAGGACAAAAACCCCGGTAAAAAACTAAGTTGGAAATCACAAAATGAAGATTTCTCACTGAGAGCCAGCAACTTGGGTAGGACAAAAACCCCGGTAAAAAACTAAGTTGGAAATCACAAAATGAAGATTTCTCACTGAGAGCCAGCAACTTGGACAGGGCAAAAAACCCCGGTAAAAAACTAAGTTGGAAATCACAAAATGAAGATTTCTCACTGAGAGCCAGCAACTTGGGTAGGACAAAACCCCCGGTAAAAAACTAAGTTGGAAATCACAAAATGAAGATTTCTCACTGAGAGCCAGCAACTTGGACAGGGCAAAAACCCCGGTAAAAAAACTAAGTTGGAAATCACAAACTGAAGATTTCTCACTGAGAGCCAGCAACTTGGGTAGGACAAAAAACCCGGTAAAAAACTAAGTTGGAAATCACAAAATGAAGATTTCTCACTGAGAGCCAGCAACTTGGCTAGGACAAAAAACCCGGTAAAAAACTAAGTTGGAAATCACAAAATGAAGATTTCTCACTGAGAGCCAGCAACTTGGACAGGGCAAAAACCCCGGTAAAAAACTAAGTTGGAAATCACAAAATGAAGATTTCTCACTGAGAGCCAGCAACTTGGGTAGGACAAAAACCCCGGTAAAAAACTAAGTTGGAAATCACAAAATGAAGATTTCTCACTGAGAGCCAGCAACTTGGACAGGGCAAAAACCCCGGTAAAAAACTAAGTTGGAAATCACAAAATGAAGATTTCTCACTGAGAGCCAGCAACTTGGGTAGGACAAAAAACCCGGTAAAAAACTAAGTTGGAAATCACAAAATGAAGATTTCTCACTGAGAGCCAGCAACTTGGGTAGGACAAAAATCCCGGTAAAAAACTAAGTTGGAAATCACAAAATGAAGATTTCTCACTGAGAGCCAGCAACTTGGACAGGGCAAAAACCCCGGTAAAAAACTAAGTTGGAAATCACAAACTGAAGATTTCTCACTGAGAGCCAGCAACTTGGGTAGGACAAAAAACCCGGTAAAAAACTAAGTTGGAAATCACAAAATGAAGATTTCTCACTGAGAGCCAGCAACTTGGACAGGGCAAAAACCCCGGTAAAAAACTAAGTTGGAAATCACAAAATGAAGATTTCTCACTGAGAGCCAGCAACTTGGGTAGGACAAAAACCCCGGTAAAAAACTAAGTTGGAAATCACAAAATGAAGATTTCTCACTGAGAGCCAGCAACTTGGGTAGGACAAAAACCCCGGTAAAAAACTAAGTTGGAAATCACAAAATGAAGATTTCTCACTGAGAGCCAGCAACTTGGACAGGGCCAAAAAAGCTGCTTAAAAACTAAATTAGAAATCACAAACTAAAAGTGTCCTCACGGAGAGCCAGCAACTTGGCAGGGCCAAAAAAGCTGCTTAAAAACTAAATTAGAAATCACAAACTAAAAGTGTCCTCACTGAGAGCCAGCAACTTGGCAAGGCCAAAAAAGCTGCTTAAAAACTAAATTAGAAATCACAAACTAAAAGTGTCCTCACTGAGAGCCAGCAACTTGGGTAGGACAAAAACCCTGGTAAAAAACTAAGTTGGAAATCACAAAATGAAGATTTCTCACTGAGAGCCAGCAACTTGGGTAGGACAAAAACCCCAGTAAAAAACTAAGTTAGAAATCACAAAATGAAGATTTCTCACTGAGAGCCAGCAACTTGGGTAGGAGAAAAACCCCGGTAAAAAACTAAGTTGGAAATCACAAAATGAAGATTTCTCACTGAGAGCCAGCAACTTGGGTAGGAGAAAAACCCCGGTAAAAAACTAAGTTGGAAATCACAAAATGAAGATTTCTCACTGAGAGCCAGCAACTTGGGTAGGACAAAAAACCCGGTAAAAAACTAAGTTGGAAATCACAAAATGAAGATTTCTCACTGAGAGCCAGCAACTTGGACAGGGCAAAAACCCCGGTAAAAAACTAAGTTGGAAATCACAAAATGAAGATTTCTCACTGAGAGCCAGCAACTTGGGTAGGACAAAACCCCCGGTAAAAAACTAAGTTGGAAATCACAAAATGAAGATTTCTCACTGAGAGCCAGCAACTTGGGTAGGACAAAAACCCCGGTAAAAAACTAAGTTGGAAATCACAAAATGAAGATTTCTCACTGAGAGCCAGCAACTTGGGTAGGACAAAAACCCCGGTAAAAAACTAAGTTGGAAATCACAAAATGAAGATTTCTCACTGAGAGCCAGCAACTTGGACAGGGCAAAAACCCCGGTAAAAAACTAAGTTGGAAATCACAAAATGAAGATTTCTCACTGAGAGCCAGCAACTTGGGTAGGACAAAACCCCCGGTAAAAAACTAAGTTGGAAATCACAAAATGAAGATTTCTCACTGAGAGCCAGCAACTTGGACAGGGCAAAAACCCCGGTAAAAAACTAAGTTGGAAATCACAAACTGAAGATTTCTCACTGAGAGCCAGCAACTTGGGTAGGACAAAAAACCCGGTAAAAAACTAAGTTGGAAATCACAAAATGAAGATTTCTCACTGAGAGCCAGCAACTTGGCTAGGACAAAAAACCCGGTAAAAAACTAAGTTGGAAATCACAAAATGAAGATTTCTCACTGAGAGCCAGCAACTTGGACAGGGCAAAAACCCCGGTAAAAAACTAAGTTGGAAATCACAAAATGAAGATTTCTCACTGAGAGCCAGCAACTTGGGTAGGACAAAAACCCCGGTAAAAAACTAAGTTGGAAATCACAAAATGAAGATTTCTCACTGAGAGCCAGCAACTTGGACAGGGCAAAAACCCCGGTAAAAAACTAAGTTGGAAATCACAAAATGAAGATTTCTCACTGAGAGCCAGCAACTTGGGTAGGACAAAAAACCCGGTAAAAAACTAAGTTGGAAATCACAAAATGAAGATTTCTCACTGAGAGCCAGCAACTTGGGTAGGACAAAAATCCCGGTAAAAAACTAAGTTGGAAATCACAAAATGAAGATTTCTCACTGAGAGCCAGCAACTTGGACAGGGCAAAAACCCCGGTAAAAAACTAAGTTGGAAATCACAAACTGAAGATTTCTCACTGAGAGCCAGCAACTTGGGTAGGACAAAAAACCCGGTAAAAAACTAAGTTGGAAATCACAAAATGAAGATTTCTCACTGAGAGCCAGCAACTTGGACAGGGCAAAAACCCCGGTAAAAAACTAAGTTGGAAATCACAAAATGAAGATTTCTCACTGAGAGCCAGCAACTTGGGTAGGACAAAAACCCCGGTAAAAAACTAAGTTGGAAATCACAAAATGAAGATTTCTCACTGAGAGCCAGCAACTTGGGTAGGACAAAAACCCCGGTAAAAAACTAAGTTGGAAATCACAAAATGAAGATTTCTCACTGAGAGCCAGCAACTTGGACAGGGCAAAACCCCCGGTAAAAAACTAAGTTGGAAATCACAAAATGAAGATTTCTCACTGAGAGCCAGCAACTTGGACAGGGCAAAAACCCCGGTAAAAAACTAAGTTGGAAATCACAAACTGAAGATTTCTCACTGAGAGCCAGCAACTTGGGTAGGACAAAAAACCCGGTAAAAAACTAAGTTGGAAATCACAAAATGAAGATTTCTCACTGAGAGCCAGCAACTTGGGTAGGACAAAAATCCCGGTAAAAAACTAAGTTGGAAATCACAAAATGAAGATTTCTCACTGAGAGCCAGCAACTTGGGTAGGACAAAAAACCCGGTAAAAAACTAAGTTGGAAATCACAAAATGAAGATTTCTCACTGAGAGCCAGCAACTTGGGTAGGACAAAAATCCCGGTAAAAAACTAAGTTGGAAATCACAAAATGAAGATTTCTCACTGAGAGCCAGCAACTTGGACAGGGCAAAAACCCCGGTAAAAAACTAAGTTGGAAATCACAAACTGAAGATTTCTCACTGAGAGCCAGCAACTTGGGTAGGACAAAAAACCCGGTAAAAAACTAAGTTGGAAATCACAAAATGAAGATTTCTCACTGAGAGCCAGCAACTTGGACAGGGCAAAAACCCCGGTAAAAAACTAAGTTGGAAATCACAAACTGAAGATTTCTCACTGAGAGCCAGCAACTTGGGTAGGACAAAAACCCCGGTAAAAAACTAAGTTGGAAATCACAAAATGAAGATTTCTCACTGAGAGCCAGCAACTTGGGTAGGACAAAAACCCCGGTAAAAAACTAAGTTGGAAATCACAAAATGAAGATTTCTCACTGAGAGCCAGCAACTTGGACAGGGCAAAAACCCCGGTAAAAAACTAAGTTGGAAATCACAAAATGAAGATTTCTCACTGAGAGCCAGCAACTTGGGTAGGACAAAACCCCCGGTAAAAAACTAAGTTGGAAATCACAAAATGAAGATTTCTCACTGAGAGCCAGCAACTTGGACAGGGCAAAAACCCCGGTAAAAAACTAAGTTGGAAATCACAAACTGAAGATTTCTCACTGAGAGCCAGCAACTTGGGTAGGACAAAAAACCCGGTAAAAAACTAAGTTGGAAATCACAAACTGAAGATTTCTCACTGAGAGCCAGCAACTTGGGTAGGACAAAAATCCCGGTAAAAAACTAAGTTGGAAATCACAAAATGAAGATTTCTCACTGAGAGCCAGCAACTTGGGTAGGACAAAAAACCCGGTAAAAAACTAAGTTGGAAATCACAAAATGAAGATTTCTCACTGAGAGCCAGCAACTTGGGTAGGACAAAAATCCCGGTAAAAAACTAAGTTGGAAATCACAAAATGAAGATTTCTCACTGAGAGCCAGCAACTTGGGTAGGACAAAAACCCCGGTAAAAAACTAAGTTGGAAATCACAAAATGAAGATTTCTCACTGAGAGCCAGCAACTTGGGTAGGACAAAAACCCCGGTAAAAAACTAAGTTGGAAATCACAAAATGAAGATTTCTCACTGAGAGCCAGCAACTTGGGTAGGACAAAAACCCCGGTAAAAAACTAAGTTGGAAATCACAAACTGAAGATTTCTCACTGAGAGCCAGCAACTTGGACAGGGCAAAAACCCCGGTAAAAAACTAAGTTGGAAATCACAAAATGAAGATTTCTCACTGAGAGCC
The DNA here is from genome assembly GCF_031021105.1 of Erythrolamprus reginae. NCBI lineage: Eukaryota > Metazoa > Chordata > Lepidosauria > Squamata > Dipsadidae > Erythrolamprus > Erythrolamprus reginae. The sequence goes on from NC_091951.1 coordinate 251,131,014, forward strand.
AGCAACTTGGACAGGGCAAAAACCCCGGTAAAAAACTAAGTTGGAAATCACAAACTGAAGATTTCTCACTGAGAGCCAGCAACTTGGGCAGGACAAAAAACCCGGTAAAAAACTAAGTTGGAAATCACAAAATGAAGATTTCTCACTGAGAGCCAGCAACTTGGGTAGGACAAAAATCCCGGTAAAAAACTAAGTTGGAAATCACAAAATGAAGATTTCTCACTGAGAGCCAGCAACTTGGACAGGGCAAAAACCCCGGTAAAAAACTAAGTTGGAAATCACAAAATGAAGATTTCTCACTGAGAGCCAGCAACTTGGGTAGGACAAAACCCCCGGTAAAAAACTAAGTTGGAAATCACAAAATGAAGATTTCTCACTGAGAGCCAGCAACTTGGACAGGGCAAAAACCCCGGTAAAAAACTAAGTTGGAAATCACAAAATGAAGATTTCTCACTGAGAGCCAGCAACTTGGACAGGGCAAAAACCCCGGTAAAAAACTAAGTTGGAAATCACAAACTGAAGATTTCTCACTGAGAGCCAGCAACTTGGGTAGGACAAAAAACCCGGTAAAAAACTAAGTTGGAAATCACAAAATGAAGATTTCTCACTGAGAGCCAGCAACTTGGGTAGGACAAAAATCCCGGTAAAAAACTAAGTTGGAAATCACAAAATGAAGATTTCTCACTGAGAGCCAGCAACTTGGGTAGGACAAAAACCCCGGTAAAAAACTAAGTTGGAAATCACAAAATGAAGATTTCTCACTGAGAGCCAGCAACTTGGGTAGGACAAAAACCCCGGTAAAAAACTAAGTTGGAAATCACAAAATGAAGATTTCTCACTGAGAGCCAGCAACTTGGACAGGGCAAAAACCCCGGTAAAAAACTAAGTTGGAAATCACAAAATGAAGATTTCTCACTGAGAGCCAGCAACTTGGGTAGGACAAAACCCCCGGTAAAAAACTAAGTTGGAAATCACAAAATGAAGATTTCTCACTGAGAGCCAGCAACTTGGACAGGGCAAAAACCCCGGTAAAAAACTAAGTTGGAAATCACAAACTGAAGATTTCTCACTGAGAGCCAGCAACTTGGACAGGGCAAAAACCCCGGTAAAAAACTAAGTTGAAAATCACAAAATGAAGATTTCTCACTGAGAGCCAGCAACTTGGGTAGGACAAAAACCCCGGTAAAAAACTAAGTTGGAAATCACAAAATGAAGATTTCTCACTGAGAGCCAGCAACTTGGACAGGGCAAAAACCCCGGTAAAAAACTAAGTTGGAAATCACAAACTGAAGATTTCTCACTGAGAGCCAGCAACTTGGGTAGGACAAAAAACCCGGTAAAAAACTAAGTTGGAAATCACAAACTGAAGATTTCTCACTGAGAGCCAGCAACTTGGACAGGGCAAAAACCCCGGTAAAAAACTAAGTTGGAAATCACAAAATGAAGATTTCTCACTGAGAGCCAGCAACTTGGGTAGGACAAAAAACCCGGTAAAAAACTAAGTTGGAAATCACAAAATGAAGATTTCTCACTGAGAGCCAGCAACTTGGACAGGGCAAAAACCCCGGTAAAAAACTAAGTTGGAAATCACAAACTGAAGATTTCTCACTGAGAGCCAGAAACTTGGGTAGGACAAAAAACCCGGTAAAAAACTAAGTTGGAAATCACAAAATGAAGATTTCTCACTGAGAGCCAGCAACTTGGACAGGGCAAAAACCCCGGTAAAAAACTAAGTTGGAAATCACAAAATGAAGATTTCTCATTGAGAGCCAGCAACTTGGGTAGGACAAAACCCCCGGTAAAAAACTAAGTTGGAAATCACAAAATGAAGATTTCTCACTGAGAGCCAGCAACTTGGACAGGGCAAAAACCCCGGTAAAAAACTAAGTTGGAAATCACAAACTGAAGACTTCTCACTGAGAGCCAGCAACTTGGGCAGGGCGAATCGGGGAGAGGGGCGAATCGGGCGGGCGGGGTGTAGCGGCGAGGAGCCCGGAGGCGCTGGCGGGGGTGGCCGGCATGGAAAGTAACCATTGCCAGCCTCCGAACTGCCGTCGCCCCACCATCTGCGCATGCGCGGCCATTTAAAAAAAAAGACAGAGATCGCGCATGCGCAGATGGTGTTTTTACTTCCGCGCCGCTACTTCGCGAAAAATCGATTATCGCGAGGGGTCCTGGAACGGAACCCTCGCGATAATCGAGGGACCACTGTATATAAGTCTACATGCTATTGCTATTGCTATTGTATCTTTTCTTTTTTTCACACCTCCCTCTCTCCCTCTGCATCCAATCAGCTGGTGGATGGGCAAATGGCAGTTGGCCGTCTTAGAACTCAGGCTGACAATTGACATATAACAGATGAAGGAAGGTAGTGAAATAATAGCCAGGGAAAGACTCAGAGGTTATTGTGGAGTGCCAGAGATTGCTGGGCGAGGCCTTTCTCTTTGAAGTAAGGGGACCCTTACAGGTATGCTGGGGTACAATTTTCCTTATGGTCTATAGCAGTGATGGCAAACCTTTCTTTCCTCTGGTGCCAAGAGAGCATGGGTGTGCACTATTGCTCATGTGTGAGTTCCCACACTCATAATTCAATGCCCGAGGAAGGCAAAAATAGCTTCCCCTGTCCCCTGGAGACCATCTGGAGGCCAAAAATGGCCTGTTCCCCAACTTCTGGTGGGCCCAATGGGCTCATGTTTTCCCCTCCCTCATCCCTTCTGAGGCTCTCTGGAAACCAAAAACTCCCAGGGCCTCTGTGTGAGCCAAAAACCAGCTGGCCAGCACACACATGCACATTGGAGCTGAGTTAAGGCAATGGCTCACATACCAGCAGACATAGCTCCGCATGCCACCTGCGGCACCCATGCCATAGGTTCACCATTGCTGGTCTACAGCTTCCTTTGTTCCCTTCCACAAGCAGGCAATTTCCTCGGTCAGCTGAAGAGGGTTCATTTCTGAACTCCCTCCCAGATTCCAACAAGCAACCTCAATGGGGAACCAAGCAGAAAGATTGGTTCCCAATGCCTTTTTGTTTTTTTCATTCTGTTTCTCCATTTAATTAAGGAAATAGGGATCTCTGGAAGAATCATCCACAAGGGATCACGAGCTGTTTATTATATAAAGTAAGACTGACCTCTAGTGGAAATATCCAGCACTTCAACTCATTTATTTTTCTTCTTCTTCAACTGGCAGTAAATTTGTGTGATTTGGATAAAATAAAATAAAATTTAAAAAGTCCTTTAGCTTTGAATCCTCATATTTCATACTGAGAATTCCCCCCAAAGAAGGAAAAAGGCATTCTCAGAGATCAGATTTTCTGGATCAACTTCTATTTCAGATGGTGCAGAAAGTACAATAATCTGTTAATAGGAAAAAAAATATAGCAAAATGTTAGATCTTTTCACAACACATACATTCTCTGGATTGTGCCAAAGAAGATGATTATAACAAGCAACTTTTTAGAAGAGGGTTAGTTAGAAACAAAGGAAGGTTGTTTTGATGTATTTAGTAAACCATTATCTCCACTGCAGGTCCAAGAACTGAATCTGGGATCAATTTATTTGTTTGTTTGTTTTATATTGTTTTATATTACTCACCCATAGTGACTCAAGGCAGCTTACAGAATATAAAACCACATTTGAAACAATAAAGCTAATAAAAAGAATCAAATAAATTAATATAGTATAATATAATAAAATCACCCCCTACCCCATTCCCTACCCTGGCAGTAGCAGATCACACGAGCCATTTAATGGGCTCCATCCAACTTCAACGCCTTCCGCAAGTGTAAAATAAATTTTAAAATATTAAATTTTCCATTCTTCAGTCATTCCATTCCACCATTTCTTTGATATTACTGTAATTCTTGTCCCGCAGTGAATCATCCTATGGAGAGTTGGCCATGTTGAAATAAACCCAATTGAAACACCCATGGACCTCTTGAATCCTTTGCATAGACTCAAGCTGCCTCTCTCCTCCATTACTTGCAGGTAGAAAGCTTATGTTGTGTCTTCCTCTACTTCACAAGTAGTCTTTCTGCTGATCCTCTTGCTGGTTTTCATCAACTCTACTATTTCTTTTACTCTCACTTCTGCTTTTCCATATCTCAAGCAATGTAATAATCTGAGCATTGCCTAGAATTTGATGCTTGACCTGTTTTATACACAGGCAATTTCCAATTCCACATCTGCATATCCAGTTTGGGAAAGGCCCCTATCTGATACCTAACAATGTTGCTAACACCTTAAACTGAACTGGTTGAACTCAATAGATGCATCTTCCTAGGTCAGTGCTAGGCAAAGTTGGCTCTTCTATGACATGTGGACTTCAACTCCCAGAATTCCTGAGCTAGTATGACTGGCTCAGGAATTCTGGGAGCTGAAGTTCAAAAATCATAGAAGAGCCAACTTTGTCTACCCCTGTCCTAGGTGTTTCTTCCCTTTCTCATGCAACAGATAGCATAGCCATAATGAATGGTGTGATACCATTGGCACTAGGGGTTAAGGAAACACCCTGTTTGATGACATCACACCATGCATTGTTTTATGGCAGATATCAAGCAAGGAAAAGAGAGGAGAGAGAAAAAACATGAAGCAGCAGCAACCCTCAGAATGACTTGTTAATAAACCTCTCTGGTTGGGAAAAGAACGAGCAATGCCCTTGAGTGGCCTTCGCCATTATCAAAATTCCCATTCTTATCCTTAGCATTTTTATCCTAAGAATTTTCCTGTCTATTGACTTTTCCTTAATGATCCTACCTTCCTCCACAGAAGCCAAATGGAAAACTGTGTGAAATGCTTGATGTTGCTCATCATAGCTGCCTTAGCCATTTATGGTAAGTACTTCCACTTGAGATTTGAAAAAAAACCATCTGAATAGCAGGAGGTTCTCATGGATTGAACAAAAAAGGTGCTTGTGTCAACGACCTGAGTGTCAGAAGTCCCAATGTGCCAGATTTTATCCAGAAAAGTTCATTTTTTTAATCACGTCAGGTGGGCAAGGCAGTGGCTAAGGAAGGTTTCCTTATTGCTCATTGTCACAACCCACTAATGCTTTTCCGTCACTCTGAGTTTACAAACAAAGTCCCACGAGGGTGATAAGCAGGAGATAAGCAGGGGTGGGGCTACTGCCTGGATGGGGGGGGGGAAACGCAGTGGGGTAGCAAAAATGGAGGTCTGCCCCAGAGCACCCAATTTGCATTGAAAGATGTTGAAAGAAAATGCAGGGCGTCCTGCATAAGCCACGCCCACAGTGTGGTAGTAAAATTTTGGTAGCCCTTCACTGGAGATAAGTCAAGAGTTCCAGCAACCAAATAATAGTCCAAGAGTCTAAAGTCTGAGAGCTGAGACCAAGCCCAAAATTCAAGGAACAGGATCCAGTGAAGCTGGGAAGAAGCACATCAAAACAAGCAAGTGTTCCCGACAGACACACCTTCTCAAGCATCTGATTCAATCAACCTTCCCCAGCTTTCCTTCTGAGGAAGGACGAAGCTGCTTCCTTGTAAGCAACCTCGCTGATCTCCTCTCTGCCCCTCTCCACTCTGCTCTCCTCATCCGTTCCTTGTCAGAGGCAGTCTAGAGCAGCGGCGGGTTCCACTTACCTGCATACCGGTGCGCTGCACGGGCATCCTACTCATTCGGATGGTCATGGATGTGCGCCTGTGCGTGCGTTCCCACATGTGATTTTGTTTTTGCGCATGAAACAAAAACTTGCTGAAATTTCCTGAGGGGACGCTCGCTCGCATGCAATTTCGGTGACTTTTTGCTTCCACACACGTGGAGAAGCAAAAAATCAATGACATTTCACGCACCTGGGTATCCTCTTGCAGGATTGTTTTAAAAAAAGATGGCGCCAGTCACCAGAATATTGAAGAAGGCATTAGAGTGGTTTCACGCAAATTGCGCAATCTAGCGGAATGGAGCTCCGAGGCGTACAGGTAGCAGCCCACCACTGAGAGGCTACCATCTCTGTTGGTCCTGTGCAGCTGCTCTGCTCCTGCTGGAGAATCCCCATCCGGTTGTCCCCCCTCCCTACACTCACTGCCAGACGGACTTGGGACTTCCTCATCCTCATCCCCTTGACTTTCCACTCATTTATAGAGGATTATGTCTTCCCTGTTGGACAGTCCCAGCTCCAACTCCTGCTCCTCTGAACCAGGATCCAACTGCAGATTCTTGCAGGATGAATACACATGGAACTGCACAGCGGAAGTATCCAACCTGCAAACAAGGGCATGTTATTGTATATCCTATGACCATTCACCTTTTTCTCAGATAGATTTTTCTCTCAGTACTGAAAGAGCTTCTGTAAGAGACAATTTGGGTGGGTGGTTGAAGTAAATGAAGGCTGTTTGAATAGTAAGTATCGGTAGAAAAAAGTGAGATTTTAAATGCTCCTTCAGGTAGTGGGAAATGGTTGTGTGTGGTGATATTTTTCTTAGATGCACTTCTATATTACTCTGTGTTTATAAAACTAAAAAGCTTTTCTTTTCTTTCAAAAGGAAGGAGAGAACGTGCCCAGTGTTCAATAAAGTTGCCAAATTTCAGTGTAGGTAGGATTAATGTCCTTCTTGAAGAGTTTTGAGAAAAGAGGATAACATGCTAGAGGAACATCTTTCCTTAAATTTTCTGTAATTTTAGCATGAAGCTTCAAGACAAAAGGCATTTGTAGAGTTCATTGTAGAAACTTCCCAGTTTTGTTTGTTTCTTACAGGCACCGTTTACCGTGTTTGTGAATACCTGCAATTATCTGATGGCCTGTCATCCAAGGTAAACACCATTGCATGTAAGGGACAGAAAGGGAAGTCATCGAAATAGTTTGGGGCCAGATTGGGGAACTCATAGAGAATTTGAGAATTTGGTCTCAAGACAAAAAGGCTGCCCCACACAAAGATCCTTTCCTCAGTAACAATTCTCAATGGAAACAAGCCCTTGCTCGATAATAAGAGGCCATCAAAGATGCTGTTCACATTTGTTTTCTTGGGTTTTGAGGCTACCAGAAATGTTGTATCTGGAAAACAGCAAGTGAATTTGTGTATAATCTGTCATCATGGAAGTGACAGTTAAAATCTGAATTTTATTTTTTAAATATAAAAGAATGGCTCAAGTAGCAAACTTGGCTCCTCTACTTTTGCATTCTCCAAAAATAGGTACTCCTTGTTTAGTGACTGCAATTGACAAACTACAAGTTCAGCAAAGCTGTCACTAAGCAAAAAAATCACATGGCCACAATTCTGCTTATTATTTTACTTCAGCTTTCCTTTGCTTTGAAGCAGGGGTGTCACAATCATGGCACAGCTGCATCACACACTGGCCACCCCCACACCCCGGTTTAGCGAAGGGGAAAAAAGTCACAATACATCACATAATGACAACATGAGTTTGACATCCCTGCTTTACAGCATTGGGATATAACCCCAAACAGTTGTGTGAACCCAAGCATAAGAACATAAGAAGAGCCATGCTGAATCAGGCCAAAGCCCATCGAGTCCAGCATTCTGTGTTACACATTGGCCCCCTAATTGTACATTGGGATCTTGAGCAGAAGGAGAAGGCACACCCCTCCCTTTCCCTTGACCCCCAACAAATTGTACACAAGGGAATCCTGCCTGCCTCAACCAACATAGAGGCGGCACATGGACATCCATTTCAATAACCACCGATACACTTGGCATCCATGAATCTGTCTACTCCTGCCTTGAAGCTATCAAGGCTGACAGCTGAATTCCATAAACCAACAACCCTCTGGGGAATATGCATTGAAAGGAGTGTAGCTGCAGCTTCTTGGGAGGCAAATGCCTTCAGGTGTGAAAGTGACTAGGATTTTGTCAATTCCAGGCAGCAGCTGCTACCAGGCTGTAATCAACTCATTAACGTTACACAACTGAGCCTGTTAAGTTGTTCTCAGCAGTTTTGGAGTAACCACTGCTACACAAACAAGCAGCTCAGGAAGTGACAGCTTGCTTGGGTTTGATATAGCAATTAAAATGCTGGCTTAGAAACCAGGAGACACTGAGTTCTAGTCCTGCCTTAACCTTGAAAATCAGCTGGGTGATCTTGGCCCAGTCACACACACTCTCCTTAACTCACTTCAGATTGTTATTGTGGGGAAAATAAGAGGAAGAAGGTATGTTGGGATATTTTGTAAATATATATATATAATGGAAAGTAGGATACAAATGAGCAAACATAAATTAAAATGTATTGGCTCTACCAGAGGGTATGGGATAAGCACAAGGCAATGTGGATAGGTAACCAAATGATGTTGTAAAGATAAATGTGGTTATTGATTCCAAAGTTAGTTTTTCATCATATATGTAATGGTAAATTCTCACTATCTGAGGCAATCACTAAATGATAAGATTATAATTTACTGCATAATTCTGGCTGGGGAGGTATGGAATTGAATTTAAATCAAGAAACGTATACTGTATATTTATATATATATATATTCTAAAATGGTCATAAATTAACTACAGTTAACCATGATTGAGGTCCACGTTACAAATTGTTCATATAAAAGTTGAATCATATATGTTCTTTTCCTTCCAAAAGGAACTAACAAAAATGTATGAAACTGAGCTGAACAATCTCTGGTAAGGCTATTATACATCCCTCCAAAATATCTTAAGGAAAAAGACTGCACTCATTAATTAAATTTATAAACTGCTTAAATCTATCTCATGACACTGGGAAATTTACAAAATACAATAGTTAAAAACAAGAATGCACACAAGCTTTTTTAAAAAAAAGTCTGGAAATCGTCACCCAATAAACCAAAACATTGGAAAGAGGCCTCTCCCCCTTCAAACCTAATATATGGAAGAAAAGTTATGGCTTAAAGGAAAAGAACTGTACAAATCTCGGGGAATGTGGCTTATTGAAATGCAGCCAGGCTTAGAACTACAGGAACTAAGACAGGGCTGCCCAACCTTGGCAAATTTCCAGAATTCCCCAGCCAGGCATGCCTTGGTCTAGGAATGTAACCCTCAAGCTTCATTATCTCATGTACATTAGGGTTAAAATAATAGGTTGTCCAATCCCATCCTTGGCCTACACCAGGGGTAGGCAAAATTGGCTCTTCTATGACTTGTGGACTTCAACTCCCAGAATGCCTGAGCCAATCATGCTAGCTCAGGAATTCTGGGAGTTGAAGTCCACATGTCGTAAAAGAGCCAACTTTGCCTATTCCTGGCCTACACCAATCCCTTTGGAGGCAATCCTAAGACTGAAAACACATTGAAAGTCTTCTCTGGATAAGTATGCATTTGCTTTTGGTTAGAGACTACAGTGCAACATTCTTTCACACCCAAGGAGAAAATATTTAAGCTGCAATTCTATCCACCTTTCTGTGGAAGTAAGTTCCCCTGAATTAAAAAAGATTCATTCCTGGCTATGTATATTTAGGGCAGGGCTGTCAAACCCAAGGCCCATGGGCCACATCCGGCCCGAGGGATGCTTAGATGTGACCTGCGGGACTGCCCTGTAAACAGTAAAGATTGGCTTCTTGGTGCCTCTGCTGGCAAAAACAGTGCTTGGGTGGGCCACATGCGGTGGCCGAGTTCTGCAGGAGGCCGTCACAGCAAAAAAATGGAGCCTCCAGGGCCTTCACAGGTGGCACTGGTACATGTGATGTTGAGCTGACCACGCCTACTATGGCCAACTTTGTGGTCGTAAGTCCTCAACTTACGACCACAATGGAGCCCAAATGTTTTTGTTGCTAAATGAGACATTTGTTAACTGAATTTTGCCCCTGTTTACCACTATCTTGCTACGCTGGTTAAGTGAAACTCTGCCTTTGTTAAGTTAATAGCATGGTTATTAAATGAATCTGGATTCCCCAATTAACTTTGTCTGTAAAAAGGTTGCAAAAAGATGATCACAACACTGGGACTCTGCAACCGTCATAAATATGAATCAGTTGCCAAGCATCTGAATCTTTGTCATGTGACCATGGGGAGGCGGCAACAGTCCTAAATGTGAAAAGTGGTCGGAAATCACTTTTTTCAGTGCCACTGTAATTTCAGACTTATTAAATGAATGGTTGTAAGTCAAGGACCAGCTGTATCACACTAGTCTACAGCAAAAATCTAGGCAACACTAGACGGAAGCAACAATAGAACGGGTTTGTATCCTTTTCTTTTGCCATTTATCAGTTTTTCAGAGTTTTGCATATAATCCTGACACCCATTTCCCCTCCTTTATTACAAGGAAATCTCAACATCTGCTGGAAGATCAATTCCATGAAATTCAGGACCTTAAGAACGAAATGGATCAACTGCATTCTGAGATCAGCAACATCCATAAAGGCCGCCTGCAGTCCACCAAGCAAATCCTTCAGGAAAGTGACTTATCAGGAGAGGAGAAAGTAGGAAGCTGCAACTAATCTCAGAAATTCTCTGGTTTCGATCTTTCCAGATTATCATTTTCTTTTGCACATCTATTAGCTACCATAGAATGTCATTTTTCCCCCCGTTTACAAAACTGAAGTCTGTTAGCTGTTCTCATCCCCAGCCTCACTCGTACCAAATATGCTTAAAAAATACAGTAGGGAAAACATTGAACCAGAGTGAGGGTTTCTTTCTTGCTGCAAAAGGGTAAATTATAATTTCATACTGGGCACTAGTATTCCATGTTGCATCCAGTTCTGGTCGCCACAATATCAACAAAATGTTGATAAACAAGGATGATGCTAATTGGGTTTATCTACTCTAATGAAAAGAAGGATTGGGGATGACACGAAAGCAGTGTTCCAATATTTGAAGGGCTGCAGAGAGCAGAGAGATTCAACCTGTTTTCCAAAGCACCTGAAGGCAAGACAAGAAACAATGGATGGAAACTAATGAAGGGAAAAAGCAACCAAGAACCAAGAAGAAATTTCCCAACAGGGAGAACAATCAACCAGTGGCATAGTTTGGACAATCCTAGACCTATGGTGGTGAATCTATAGCATCATGCGAGAGGTGGCATGCAGAGCCCTCTCTGTGGGCACGTACGTCATCACCCCAGCCTAGCTCCATCACATTTCTTCATCAGTTTTATTTTCAGGGAAACAAAAGTTTGTGGGACTAAAAAAAAAATTCACTCAATCAATTCCAACTTCTCATGAAAGGAGAAGATCTCACAAAGTTGGAATTGATTGAGTGAATTTTTTTTTTAGTCCCACAAACTTTTGTTTCCCTGAAAATGAAACTGACAAAGAAATGCGATGGAGCTAGGCTGGGGCGATGACGCACATGCCCACAGAGAGGGCTCTGCATGCCACCTCTCGCATGATGCTATAGATTCACCATCATAGCTCAGGTGTTTCCCAATGGAGGAGATGGGGTCCCCCTCCTCCTGAAATTCATTACGACACAGAGCCGCAATGCAACCCTGGATCGTCTAGGCCAGGGGTAGGCAAAGTTGGCTCTTGTATGACATGTGGACTTCAACTCCCAGAATTCCTGAGCTAGCATGATTGGCTCAGGAATTCTGGAAGTTGAAGTAAAAAAGTCATAGAAGAGACAACTTTGCCTACTCCTGGTCTAGGCTCCTTCTGGCCTCAGTTGCTTTTCCTGCAGAGCTGCCTGTGTTGGGGTACCATGCCTCCCTGCCAGCCAGCTGAACTTCGGTGCACTGCTCCTAGGCTCATCAGCCTCCAGATTCCCACCACCGAGCACAAGTTTTGGAGGGGTGGGGTGGAGAAACAGATGAAGGCAATGAGAGAGAGAGGGAGGGAAGGAGAGAGAGAAATTATATTACAAAAGTTTTTATTGTTATTGAGCATAATATTTCAAAAGCAGAAAAAATGAAGGGGCATAAAAGTTCATTTATCACATTTTTCATAGAACAATTAGCTGAACTCTGCCTTTATCATTATTTTAGATAGTAAAACCTCAGTATTCAGGTTAAATTGCCTTCTTGGAACTTTGCGACAAGTAAGTGGGTTTTGGCTTGCAGTCTCTAAAAGGTTCGCCACCACAGCCCTAGTCATAGGATTCCCACTGCTCATGATAGAGATGCTTATAATAAAAGGTGTTCTAGTATGCTTTAAGTCTTTATGGTGAAGACAAAACAATTACTGCTTTTGGAGAGTTGAGTGGTATAGAAATTAAATAAAATAGTAAATTATGGGATTACCCTTTACCAAAAGTTTAAAGGAAATCTGTACATCTCCAACCTGCTACATGAGATAGTCTGTCTGGATTGATTGATGACTCTAAGAATTATTAAATCACCTCTCCTTTCTATATACTTTTCTTCTCCACAGAAGTTCCAGCCTTTATGTCTAAAAAGTATGAGTATTGCATAGAGATTTCTGCACTGATATAAATTTTTGTCTTTTGACATTAGCCCCCAAATGCCTGTGTCCCAGGGCTGGCTATAGTGTATGCTTCATAGGCATCATCTTTTCACATACTTAAATGACATATGAAAACATCTTAATGCTATCTAAAAGAATTGCGGTGCACACTGTTTTAACCACCAGCAACCATTCCTCCTTAGCTAAAATCTGATAGAAAAATATGATTAGATACCAGTTAATATTCCTTTATCGGCTACTCATTTGGGCACATTTATTTCCTGTCCTTACTCAGCAAACTTGAGAAACAAACCAATTGGCAAATTTTGGCTTTTTTGACATGATGCTTTATTGTCCATATTTGTGTATCTGTTGCTAACAGTTGGAATTAAGTCTATGGTTCTATTTATAACTTACGATATCTAACGTATGTAACTGATATTTGTATAAACCATTTCTCTGGTGCATTTTTCTTCTCCTTGGCAGGAAATTATTGATATGGTCAATCTGGCTTTTAAGAAGATTTTTGAAGACGGTATACAGAAGGCTGACTGGGCTCAAAAGTCAACAGGTAATGTCCTGAAAGATGGAGTGGCTTTGGGTTTGCAACTCACAGCCAGGAGTGTCTTTGCATAAACTGCGACTTGAAAAGTGATTTGAAATCATATCTGACAGATTTTTCTCCTTTTACACTAAAATCTACAAAAGATAAATTACTATTGGATAATTACAGTATGTATGAGTGAATTTAATTTCTGATGAAAAGTTTCTTTATATTTTATTCTGTCCTTATTCTAGCCTTTATAAAAGTATCATCTATCTACATGGAGACTACGCGGGAACTAATATTGAGAAATTACATGTGAATGAATGTAATTTCTGATAAGAAATCTCTTTATATTTTACTCTACTTATTCTAGACTTTAAAAAACATCTGTCACAAGAAAATACATCTAAATGTTCACTAGAAATAGAAAACAACTTGAGGTTACATAATCATCTGTCTGTCTATCTAGGAGCCACGATTGATAAAGACAGGACATCTAAGTCTTTCGATTTTTTACACCAGGAAAACTGTTGGTTTCCATTTATCTCTTCAGCCAACCCCCCTGAAACTATTTTACAGGTGCAGTATTTCTATCATTGCTATTAGTTAATTCAGAAGAATAGTACAATTTCTCAGCTAGAAAAATAGTACTGCCCCGAGTCCAGTTTCTATCTCATAACTATATACATGTCATTATTTTCTTCTGGATGTTTTCTTTAATTTCTCAATCTAGCCTACACTATAGCCCTTGGATTTCCTAGGGATCTTGTATTCCAGATCGAAATGTTGATAAAATCTGACTTCATTTAATTTTAAGGAAAGCTCAGTGCTTTCCTTAAAATTAAAGGAGGCACATATTTGTGAATGGCTCTGCAAACGTTTTCTGCAGTTCTTCAGGGCCTATTTTGTTCTGACTTGAAAATCTAACTGTTGCTTTTCATTGCATTAAACTAAGGCAGAGTTCAGAAGTTACAATAATATGATTTCGGTTGCTTTAGAGCAGGGAGAGGAAGGATGAAGGACTACCAAATTTTTTACCACACTGTGGGCGTGGTTTATGCAGGACGCACTACATTTTCTTTCAACATCTTTCAGTGCAAATTGGGTGCTCTAGGGTGGAGTTCCAATTTCGCTACTCCACTGCATTCCCTCCCATTCGGGCAGTAGCCCAACCCTGGGGAGGGATGCAGAAAACTCTCCAGCTCAAGAACAAAATTTTCTCCTCTGTATGTCGTTTCTGAATGGATATCTGGAATAGTTTGTGAAGTTCTGAGTTGCTGTATTTAAGAAGATTTTAAATGATGGCAAAAGCTGTGATGACGCAGTAGTTAGAATGCAGGATTGCAGGGTAACTGCTCACTGCCAGAAATTCAATACTGACCACTTTAAAGTTGACTTAGTTTTCCTTCTTTCTGAAGTCGGTAAAATTGGGGGCTGCTAATGTTATAAACATCTCAGAGAATGCTGTAAAGCACGGTGGAATGGTATATAAATCTAAGTACTATTGCTATTGCTATAGTGCAGACTGTTTCTCTTTATTTATGCTTTCTGGACGTTGGAAAGCAAAAGGAGAATTCTCTCCCATTTCTATAGAAGTCTTCATTATTGGGCTTCAGAATGGAAGAAAATATTTCATTCATTCAGATGTAGGATGTGTTATTTGAGTGTTTCCTTTATTTATTTTTTTGAGCAATACACACACAAATACCCACACACCCACACACACAATAAGTTTATTGGTAAGGAGTATGCATAAGCACACTATTGTGCCTAGCATCCCTGTCTTATTGTCCTATTTGCCTGTACCTACTTTACTTATGTTTGCGTTTATATCAATACCTGCTATTATTTACACGTTTTGATAAACAAACACATAAATTTAAAAAATAAAATAAATCTGCCAACCTTCCGGGAATATTTCTTTAATCCCATCCATCCCCTTTCTCTGTTCTTTTCACCTTGTACTCTCCTCACTTTATGTAATCCTTTTCCCCAGTTCGTCATCCATATCCTTCATTTCTAGAGGTATAAAAATAAAAATGTTGGAGATCCTGGTCCTTTCTTGCCCATCCTCTTCACTCCTCCCCTCAATGAGATTAAAAGGCAGATAGACAGAAAGAGAATGAGAAAGAGGGAATGCCTCATTTACAACAGAGGAATGAGGGAAGAATGACATTTTCCTGGTTGCAAATGATTGGAAAATTTACACTAGTTGGGATATTATTCTGGTTTAATTACAAAACTCTATTTACCCACTAATAGTTTACTTTGCTGGTGTATCTGACCTCTTAATAAGCCAGAGAAAACACAGATTAGAGGTCAGAAGCAATTTTGTCACACATTCACAATAAAGTTCACCCTACTCCTGGAGAAACCACAGTCATTATTGTACTCACACATCAAATCAATCTGCAAGACCTGAATTCATTTTTTTAATTGATTTTTAACAATTTTAAGATACCCACAACATAAAACAAGTGTATAGTGAAAAGTGCCCACCACCCGACAAGCATACAAACCCCACCACCAAATTGGGGGTGTTTCTTGTATAAACCATTGAACCCCAGAGCAATATATCTATTTACATATTATAGAGTGATTCCAATTTTGAGCATTTTATTTATGTGAATGGTCTCCTGTTTGTAGCCGGATGTTTACCCTGGAAACTGCTGGGCATTCTCAGGATCTGAAGGCCAAGTCGTAATTAAGCTGCCTGAAAAAGTCCGACTCACAGCCGTTACAGCTCAGCACATCTCTAAAGAAATAGCTTTTTCGGAAGGAATCACAAGCGCCTTAAAAGATTTCTTGGTTTATGTGAGTACAATACTATTTTAACTTATCTTATATCTTTCCTCTAAGGTTCATTAAAAGAACTCCAATTTAGGAAGCACCAAGGCTACTATGCCCTTGATATTGAGCTGAAATAGGATATGGAGCCATTCTGGTATCGAGGTTAAGATGAAGCATTAGAAATTAGTGCTCCGAGTTCTATTTCTCCCTTTAGTATAAAAGCCAGCAGAGTTTAGGCCAGTCATTCTCCCTCAGACCAATTCATCTCTCAAAGTTCTTGAGGAAAAATGGGAGGTGGGAGCATCATGAACATATAACAATGAGCTGCCAAAATGTTTACTGCCACACTGTGGGCATGGTTTATTTTGTGGGTGTGGCTTGCCTGCCATGTGACCAGGTGGGAGTGGCTTGACAATCATGTGACTGGGGTGGCTTAAAGGTCATGTGACTGGGTGGTAGTGGCTTGACGACTCTTTTTCAGTTGATTAAGTCACAGTATTTGAATAGCCACCCAAAGGACAAATGATAGACAGCATTATTTGTTGAGGAGCACAGTAACATTTTAAGGTTTTGTACTAAACCCATAAGGTTCAGTATGATAACAGATTAAGCAAGTAGCTCAATTTTCTTTAATTGCTATAAAAGTTAAGATCTAAATAATGATTAAAATGATTAAAGTGTTTATGGGTAAAACATACTATTTAATTATTTCCTATTTTAAAAGCAATTAAGGATCATACTAAGGTACTAGAGAAGGAAGGACAATAAAAATATTATTAAGTAAGTGCATGAACTTACAACTCCCACTGTGTCCCCCTCCCATGGGGGCCGCAGCCCATTATTGTGTACAGATCTTAAATTGTAACAAATAAAGTAAGATACAAATTTAAGAAAAATATTAATACCTTACTTTGTAATATGCAAGCTATTGCTCACTTCAAAAAGCTCCTTTTGAAGGGATTGGTACATAATACACTGCCAGGTTCTCTGGACTGGCAACCTATCAGTAGAGGCTGGATAAACTAGCAATGTTTGGAGTAATGAGCTAAATGGCCATTCCCCCGGTAGAATTCTAAGACAAGCAATTATATCTGCCCAACTCTATCAGCTTCCACCTAAGTAGTCTATTAATTTCTCTTATCCAATGACATGGCCTCATCTTCCCTGGTGTCTTTAATTCAGAAAATGACTAACAATTTCTTTGCTGTTTCCCATATGAATTCATTTAAAGACTGTCCCTTTCCCTACTCCATAGGATACTTCCATAAGGTCCCATAATCTGGGACATTTCCTGCCTTCACTACAACCCCTGTACAGGATAGTGATTTGGAATACAATATGTGGGAGGAGGAGGATGAAATGGACAAAACTTTTGCCTGCTACTTCCAGGGAAAGTCAGAGTCCAGATCAGTACACCAGAGTTGCTGAAAATTAGCAGCATAGCTTTCTGACATAAGCCCTAACATAGGCATCTTAACATTCCTATATCTTCTCTTCTACTCTTTCTTAGATATATTTTACTGTGAGTATATCCTCTATATAACCTACATCATGTATTTTACTATGTGTATACCCACTAAAACCCTCATTGTGTAGTGGACAAAATCAATCAATCAATAAAATAAACATGTTAAAAACAATCTGACAATATCCAGGGTGAAAAATCACACCACTCTCCGTAGCTCTCTGCCCGTTTCATATAAAAAAATTCCGCTCACCATTAAAAGATTGCCTGCTTGTCAAGACTCAAAATTCCTTTTTTTTTGTTTGTTTCTGCATTGACCTGACTTTGTTGGCCAAGAACTACTTCCAGGTTGTCCTTCAGGGCTGCTGCAGCATTCAACTCTTCTACACTGATTCCCTCCTTTTAATTTTAGGGGCTAAATGATGAAACAAAAGAGGAGATCCTGCTGGGAACATTCAAGTATGATACTGAGAAGGAATTAATTCAGACATTCCAACTGAAGGTAAACTAGAAATGGGAGAAGTGGGGTAGAGGTAAAACTAAAGTAGGATAGAGTAAAACCGAAGGGGCTGTGTCAGAGGGAGTTGTTTTGAAAGAATCTCTCCAATTTCTGCCCCATCTACTAAAAATCAGACAACTTTTAATTCAGTACTTTAAGGAGTGGATTAGGCCAGAGCTGGAAAACCAGAGCTCCTCCTGAGGAAATATAGTTTAGATCAGTGATTTTCAACCTTTTTTGTGCCATGGCACATTTTTTACATTTACAAAATCCTGGGGCAAACCACCAACCAAAATGACCCTCTAACACAGTACATATTATATACAGTGATCCCTCGATCATCGCGAGGGTTCTGTTCCAGGACCCCTCGCGATGATCGAGTTTTCACGAAGTAGCGGTGCGGAAGTAAAAACACCATCTGCGCATGCGCAGATGGTGTTTTTACTTCCAACGCCGCCCGCCCTTCGCCCGCCGTTGCCAGCTCCGCTTCCCAGCTGGGAAGCCGAGCTGGGGTGTCCCTAAGCGCGCGCGCGCGCTTGCGGACACCCTAGCTCCGCTTCCCAACTGGGAAGCCGAGCTGGCATTTCCCGAAGCGCGCGCGCGCTTGCGGACACCCTATCTCCGCTTCCCAGCTGGGAAGCCGAGCTGGGGTTTTCCGAAGCGCGCACGCGCTTGCGGACACCCTAGCTCCGCTTTCCAGCTGGGAAGCCGAGCTGGGGTGTCCCCGCGCGCGTGCCACCCGCCCGCCCACGCCGTTGCTCGCGCCTTACCGGGGAAAGACCCAGGGAAGCCTCTGCCCGGCGGGGAAACTCCACCATCTACGCATGCGTGGAAGGGCACGCATGCGCACATGGTGGAGTTTACTTCCGGGTTGAAAACTCGCGATATAGCGTTTCGCAATAGGCGAGATCGCGAAACTCGAGAGATCACTGTATACAGTATAGTTAATAATATAGTTCAAATACCTATATACACCATCAGGATAGACATAACCAGCTGAGGCTTCATCTAGTGGTGGCAACATTTACCTCCAGTTCTGACCAGGATTAGAAATCGGGACCATGGGGAGGAGTAGCAGCTTCAACTACTCACTGCAGCCACACAATGACAAGTGTGCGGCAGCCCGAGCGGGGACCTTCCTGGGTGTGGATGAGAGGCGGCCTGCTGTTGGTTCATCGCTAGTGGTCAGGATGAATCCTAGAATGTGATTGGTCAGTGAGCATTCTCTGTGCCTCCACTCTTCCTGTTGCTGATAGCTGAAGGGATTGTTTATATTCGGATGGAGGTGGCTGGCGGCGGGCCGGATAAATGGCCTCCGCGGGCCATAGTTTGGGGACCCATGTTTAATTTCTCCAGGGAACACCTGACCATGTCTCACGGCACAGTAATGTGCCGCGGCACACTGGTTGAAAAACACTGGTTTAGATAATCTGTGGCACTATAAAGATAGTCCCCGACTTACAGCAGTTGACTTAATGGCTGTTCAAAGTTTCAGTAGCATTGAAGAAAGTGATTTATGAGCATTTTTTCACACGTGTAACCATTGCAGCACCCCTATTTGTACACTTGACACCTGACTCACAATTTGGACAGCTGCAGTGTCTCGGGGTCCATGTGATTAACTTTTGCAACCTTCTGACAAGCAAAGTCAATGGCGAAACCAGATTCACGTAACAATTTGTTAAGTAACAATGTGTTTCTAATTAAACAAATGTGGCAAGAAAAGTCGTAAAATGGGGCAAAACTCACTTAGCAAAATTCTCACTCAGCAACATAAATTTTGAGCTCAATTGGGGTCATATGTTGAGGACTATATATATTGATGGGAGCTAATGGGACATAGCAAAACAAAAAACAAAAAAAATCCACCACAAATCTTCTTTCTGATGAATAACAATCCCAAAGCAGTTATATCAGCATTTGGGAAACAGGTCTACAGATTTATTTTATTTATTTATTTGATTTTTATGCCGCCCTTCTCCTTAGACTCAGGGCAGCTTACAACATGTTAGCAATAGCACTTTTTAACAGAGCCAGCATATTGCCCCCATAATCCAGGTCCTCCTTTTACCCACCTTGGAAGGATGGAAGCCTGGGTCAACCTTGGGCCGGTGATGAGATTTGAACCGCTGACCTACAGATCTACAGTCAGCTTCAGTGGCCTGCAGTACAGCATTCTACCTGCTGCGCCACCCCGGCTCTTGTATATAGATATACAGTATAGGCTTTGCACTCTTCTATTAAACCGATAGAGCCATTCAAGAGGATGACTTCATCTCGATTGCTTTTTATTATGATTGTTCTTTTCCCTCATCTACATTTCAGAATGAACAAGAGAAGGCGTTCCAGTATGTAAAAATCAAAGTGGAGAGCAACTGGGGAAATCCAGAGTACACTTGCATTTATCGAATCAGGGTGCATGGAAGGATGGCCGATATGGGCAAGAAAGTGGATGAAATCTACCAAGATAAATAAATCCTGTGACTTTCCCATATTAAATTTAAATTAAATTTATTAAATTTAAAATAGAT
Organism: Erythrolamprus reginae; assembly: GCF_031021105.1. NCBI lineage: Eukaryota > Metazoa > Chordata > Lepidosauria > Squamata > Dipsadidae > Erythrolamprus > Erythrolamprus reginae. The sequence continues at coordinate 251,151,125 of NC_091951.1, forward strand.
TTTGTTGGTTCTTCCAAGACAAACACCACATCATCTGTGAATGCTTGTGTTTTATAAATTTCTTTTTTAATCTTCAATCCTTTTATTTCCTTATCTGCTCTTATTTTAATCAACAATGCCTCTAATGTTAACATAAATAATAGTGGCGATATTGGACAACTTTGTCTTACTCCTCGTTGTATATCTACTTTTTTGGTCTGTTCACCATTTATTATAATTTTAGCTGTTTGTTCTGTATATATAGTGTTTATTATATTAAAAAACTTTGTTCTTACCTCCATCTTGTTTAGTTGTACTTTCATAAAGTTCCAATCTACATTATCGAATGCCTTTTCCGCATCCAAAAATATAAGCACCATTTGCTTTTCTGGATGTTGCTCATAATATTCTAATGTATTTACTATTATTCTTAAATTATTTTTTATTTGTCTTCCTGGTAAAAATCCATTTTGATCACTATGTATCATATTATTTATAATACTTTTAAGTCTATTAGCAAATATTGATATAAAAATTTTATAATCTACGTTTAATAGTGAGATAGGTCTATAATTTTCAATTTTTTCTTTTTCCATGTCAGCTTTATGTATTAAAGTTATTAAAGTTTCTGACAATGTTTTTGGTAATTTACCTTCTATCAATATTTGATTATATGTCTCAAGCATATTTGAGAAAAGTATTTCTGTGTCCAATTTATAAAATTCGGCTGGTATTGAATCTGGGCCAGTCGCTTTATTATTTTTTTGTTTCTTTATAGATTGTTTTAATTCTATGTCTGTAATAGGTTTGTTTAGTCTTTGCTGTTGTGTTTCAGTTAATGCTGGTAACTCTATTTTTTCCAAATATTTAAAAATTAAATCCTCACTTATTTCTTCTTTCATATAATTGTTAATAAAATTTTCTATCCATTTTTTGTACTCTGGGTCTTTTATTATAGTTCTATTCTTTGTCCAATTTTTTATTTTTCTTTTACCTTTCCAATATATGGATAAGGGGTTGTGATCTGCCCAAGTATTTGTCAAGTTGTTTTTTCCTGAGTTTGTGTCGTTTGTATGACCTCTTGAATGCCTGCTAGTGCTCCTTGAATAGTCTGGAAATTAGAGTCCATAGGTAGCTTTTCTTTTTCTTTCTCTTTGGCCAGCATTGTAGTGATGGTCCTTTCTTGTACTCCTGGAGAGAGGGATCAGGTGGGGAAGGGAAGAAAACAAAGCTTCTAGCACATAGTTAATTATTAAGAAAAATAGGAATATAATATATAATATAATTCTAATAAAGAAATTTATAAAAATTTTAAAAGAAGTAATAGGTAAAGGAGAAAGGAGAAAAAAGAAGAGAAAAAGAAGGAAAAACCTATTACAGATGTGTTTAAGAGAAAAGGAAAATATTTAAAAATTGTTTCTAATATTCAAAAAATATAAAAAGGTAACAAAAAAGAAAATAGTCAAAAAATAACAATAATAATCACACTTTGAGTTAAAAAGAAAAGGAGAAAAAAAGGAAAAAATATCAAAAATCTAAAAAAAAGGTCCAAAAAGTTCTAATAAGTCCAAGTAAACCAAATGTGAATTATGCTTTAATAAGAATATCCAAATAATATAAATCCAAAACCAATGTCCAGTATGATTTCCAAGTTCAAATAATTATAAAAATAAAATCCAGGTCTCCTTATTTTGTAAAAAGAAAGAGAAAAAGAAAAATACGAAAAATATCCTCACACCTCTAATATCATGCAAAAAAAAAAAAAAATAGTCCCAGCAAATCCAAACAGGAGAAAATCAGAAAAATTGAAAAAAGAAGAAAGGCTAAATTTTAAAAATAGGAAATTGAAATAAGCAATCCAAAATTTATTCCAGATAATTATACCTTCAATGTAATTTCATTCAGATAACGTGATTTCAATTCAACTCATAAGTTCATGTATTCAATTCATTAATATATCTTACTTCATCCACTCAGTTAATTACCAAATGAGCCTTTAATTTTTTTAATTAAAAAAAGGAAAAATCTATTTTAAAAAAATGAATAACAAAAAGGAAAGAGTAGAAACACCACACTATAATCTTAAAATTGAAAAAAAAGAGAAAGTTGTACTTAGTTTTAACAAAGGCAAGTAGTTTCGGCTAATCTTCTTTTCCGCATATGGATATCACTTACAGTTTTTTTTCTTTTGTTTGTGTTCGCCTTCAGGCTAAAATCTTCTTTAACAAACTTGTATGAATACCAAAAGAGTTCCGTGTGGTGCTGTTAATCTCCTTTATCTGCCGATCTGTTCCTCGTAGACTTCTGTTCTATTTTTAACTTCCACTATCGGCGACCGCTATGGCTGTGTCAAGGCAGCCGCCTGGGCACAGCAATCCATTCCTGCAGCTGCGGGGCTATCCCTAATCTCCGGGGCTGCGGCGATCCCTCCCGGGGGATCCAGGAGCCCCCCTGTCCTGGGCTGACCCCTCCGGAGTCAGCACAATGGGAAACAGCGTCCTGCAGGGTGGAAAGGAAGACTGCAGAGCCAGGGCTCAGCCTCCGCTCCTCCGGCGTGATCTGGCTCCACCCGGTAGTGAAACTACTGTAGTTGTTAAACTAATGTTGATTTCAGTTGAAAATTCAGTTAGAATTGTTCTTAAAGTAATGTAGTTGTTAAACTAATGTAGTTGTTAAACTAATGTGTAGTTGTTAAACTAATGTGAATAGCATGAGTAGATTCTGTCCAATCTCTCAAAAAGATGAGGTGACTGGAGGTGATCTCCCAATAAAATATTTCAGTTCAGATTATAGCATAGAGGCAAATGTACAGAGATATTAAAAGTTCAAATAAATGAGTCATATTTCCAACAAAAATTACCTTAATGTGGAAGACTAATAATACACACAATAATTATCACTGTATCAAGAAATGGGGTAAATATCCATGTAGTTATAAAATTATGTCTTAATGAATCACTGTTGACTGAAAAATAATATTTATCAAGAAAAGCAGTGTCATGAAATGTTAAGGAGCTTTCAACTAAGGCTCACCCTCCATAGATTTGTACACACTGAACAACCTTTCAACTTTAAATTTACAGGTAAGTCGAAAAACATTTCAACAACGAAAATATACTTTCCACTCAGTTGATGAGCCTGGTGTAGTGTTGGCTATCTTGTGTAACATGTTCCAAGCCATGCAATCCTTCTATGGGTCAATAAATCCTTTTTAGAAAGAAAATTATTTGAAAAGATAAATACAAGGCCAATGATTCCAACAGGCAAATTAGTTGTTAAAGAAAGTTAGCTGACCAGAACCAGAAGAATTTGTCTGCTTTCACCTTAATTCCACATACAGTGATCCCTCGAGTTTCGCGATTTCAATCTTCGCGAAACGCTATATCGCGATTTTTCAAAAAATATTAATTTAAAAAAAACCACTTCCGCGTTTGGCTTCGGGAGTCAGCTGGTAAGCGGCGCGGCTGTTTTAAAAGGTCGCAGCCGGCCTGGGGGGCTTCCCAGCACCCCCCCCCGAACCCGGGTGGCCGGGCGAAGGGCGGGCGAGCGGCGAAGGGCGGGCGAGCGGGTGCTGGGGGGGCGGCGGCAGCCGACATCCAAAGCAATCTGTCGGCTTCCGCACTTTCGTCGCTCCCCACCTCCACCATCTGCGCATGCGCGGCCATTAAAAAAAAAATCGCGCATGCGCAGATGGTGTTTTTACTTCCGGAACCCTACATCGCAAAAAATCGATTATCGCGAGGGGTCCTGGAACGGAACCCTCGCGATAATCGAGGGATCACTGTATCTTTTTTCTTTAGGGAAAATAAATCAGAAAATGTTAGCATTGTGGCTATATGTGTCATACTCATGTGGTGGGCATTGCCCAACCAGATGGCTGGGTTCCATAATGTGATAGGATAAAGGTGAAGCCAATAGTCCAAGATTTAAAACTGTCCAGTTCATTCCTATTAATTCCAGGCTGCACATGTATTATAATACCTTCCCGTGCATAACTCCGTAGATAAAATGAAATCTTTCAAAAGTCATAGCTACATACATATTTCTTGTATGAATGGATTAGTGAAGACAGCAAGAAGACATGAAAAGTGCCTGGGAAGATGAGCAAATTATCAGCAAATGAATTATATGGGCTCCTCAATTTGGGCTCAACACAATGGAGAATATGTTGGCAGATGATGGGACGCCCTCAATCGCATGCTGATTATCATTGGCTCTTTGCATTTTCTCCCACTCTCTGGAAATGAACCCAAAATTTGTCATTGGCTCCCAAGGAACAAAGTGGAAAAAAAATTAAAATGGAGAGGGGGGGGGAGGTTGACGGCAAGACACTCTAAAAATGGATTAGTTCCAGAATTAACTCATCTTCCCAGGTGCTTTTCTTGTCTTTTTGCTGTCTTCCGCAAAATTATTCTACAGCGCTAGACGCTCTCCCATCATCCACATCCATTAGGCCTTTCATTTTAAGTTTCCAATTTTGACAGGCTTGCACTTCTGGCCTGCTGAATTGCCTGAGAGATTCATTTTAGCTCAACCTCCTTTATTTAGCCCTTTTAAAGAATCTTTCACACTCTCATTGGTACAAAGAAAAGGGTAATGAAACATCTGCAAGAAAGCAGAAAGTTCAGAGAATCCAAGGGCCCCTCAGAGCTGACTTCACACTTCGGATGGGGACAGCTCAGGTATCCTGATATCATAATTAATACAGCCCAATAAGTGCAACACATACTTTTATATGTTTTGTGCCTATATTATATACAATTACTTGTTGGTGTAGCTTCGAATGGTCACTAAAGTGAATTGTTAAGTCGAGGACAATCTGTAAAGTCCTCCTGAATGGAAAGGTTACTTATTTGGGGTCCAATCCAGCTATTTTAAAACATCCGATAGGAACAGTCAATGAACCTGCATTGAGAGGCAAAACTCACTTAAGAACTCTCTCCCTTAGCACAACAATATTGGGCGCAAATAGTGCTCATATGTTGAGGTTGGAGTAGCAATTGGATTGTGCTTCCAGGTTTGTTCCTTGACATAGTTACACATGTAGGAACAGTATTATAAGCATTTTGCCATCCCAGATGGGGAGGCAAGGAAAACCTTTGGTTATGGCATTGCCTCTCTCTCTCAGCACAAAGTGCACAAATTCTATTTCAGGGGTCCCCAAACTTGGCAACTTTAAGACTTGTGGACTTCAACTCCTAGAATTCTCCAGCCAGCTATGAATTCTGGGAGTTGAAGTCCACAAGTTGCCAAGTTTGAAAACCTTTTCTCTATTGTTTATCAGGGGAACTACAGTAATACCTCATGATATGAACTTAATTGGTGCAAGGAGGAGGTTCGTAAGACAAAAAGTTCGTAAGACGAAACATTGTTTCCCATAGGAAACAATGTAAAGTCAATTAATCCGTGCAACCAACCCCCCCCCCCCCCCGCAAAAAAACAGTTTTCCGGCTGTTTTAAAATGTGACAGCGGGCCTGGGGGGCTTCCCAGCACCCCCCCGAACCCGGGGTCGGGGTTCGGGGGGTGCTGGCAAGCCCCCCAGGCCGGCTGCAACATTTTAAAACACCCGTGCCGCTTCGCAGCTGTCTCCTGAAGCCGAATGCGGAAGTTCGGCTTTGCCATTCGGCTTCAGGAGACAGCTGCGAAGCGGCGCGGGTGTTTTAAAAGGTCGCAGCCGGCCTGGGGGGCTTGCCAGCACCCCCCCGAACCCGGGTTCGGAGGGGTGCTGGCAAGCCCCCCAGGCCGTCTGCGACCTTTTAAAACACCCGCGCCGCTTCCCATCTGTCTCCTGAAGCCGAACGCGGAAGTTCGGCTTTGCCGTTCAGCTTCAGGAGACAGATGGGAAGCGGCGCGGGTGTTTTAAAAGGTCGCAGACGGCCTGGGGGGCTTGCCAGCACCCCCCCTTGAACCCCGAACCCGGACGTTCGGCAAAAGTTCGGGGTTCGGGGGGGTGCTGGCAAGCCCCCCAGGCCGGCTGCGACCTTTTAAAACACCCGTGCCGCTTCGTAGCTGTCTCCTGAAGCTGAACGCTAAAGCCGAACTTCTGCGTTCGGCTTCGGGAGACAGCTACGAAGCGGCGCGGGTGTTTTAAAAGGTCGCAGCTGGCCTGGGGGGCTTGCCAGCACCCCCCGAACCCCGAACCCGGAAGTTTGGCAAAAGTTCGGGGTTCGGGGGGGTGCTGGCAAGCCCCCCAGGCTGGCTGCGACCTTTTAAAACACCCGCGCCGCTTCGTAGCTGTCTCCTGAAGCGGAACGCTAAAGCCGAACTTCCGCGTTCGGCTTCGGGAGACAGCTGCGAAGCGGCGCGGGTGTTTTAAAAGGTTGCAGCTGGCCTGGGGGGCTTCCCAGCAACCTCCCGAACCGAACCCGGGGTTCAGCAAAATTTTGCCTCTTCTTACGAACCTTGTTCGAGTTACGAACTGGCGTTCGGGAGGCTTCTGGGAAGCCCCGCCGCCCGGCTGTTACCTTTTAAAACAGCCGTGCAGCTTCCCAGCAGTCTCCGAACGCAGGTTCGTAACTCGAAAAAAGTTCGTAAGAAGAGGCAAAATTTTGCTGAACCCCGGGTTCGTATCACGAGTTGTTCGTAAGACGAGGGGTTCGTATCTTGAGGTACCACTGTATATTTAGTGGACCAAAAATTCTTTCTCAGTTCCCAAAAAAACCCAGACTTAGCCAGAGGGTACTAGAAGACAATGACCTACCAATTCTACAGTGCTTTAAAATGTTTATCAACATTCCATCTGGAATAAAATGTCAATATGGAATATTGTTAAGTCACATATAGCTGTTTAAGTCTTTGCAAGCTTTTTCCCCATTACTACTCGCTCCAAATAAGTTTTTTTCCAGCCCTAACAAAGTGCTAACGATTTTCCCAGATCTTACTGGCTTGCAGGCTTTTTATTGTTACTTTCTCTTAAGAAAGGTTTTTCCAGCCCTAAGTCTTTGCAGGCTTTTTTTCATTGCTATTTGCTCCGAATAAGGTTTTTTTAAAGTCCAAACCAGGGGATAAAATAATGTGCTGAAGCTGACCAGACTAAGGACACTAGCCAGATGAATATCTGGCAGGCAGGCTTTCCCTCCTGTTTTCCTCCCCAAAAACTAAGGTGCATTTTATACTCCGGTGCGTCTTATACTCCAAAAATATGGTACACTTCTTTTCTCCTGTTCTACCTTCCACACCAAATCATGAGTGCATAGCACAGTAATACTTCTTAAAGGACAGGCACTATTCCAATCAGGAAACATTATTTCTGCTTCATCAGAAAAAAATCTGTTGTGTCTCAGAAGCTAAAATAGAAGGAACATTTCAGCACTGATTTCAGCACTGTGATGGTGGTGGTGGGGCTTTAACATATCCTAAGCCTAGCTTTCTAATATCAGAAATAAAGTATGTTATTGGAATTAATCAGCAAAAGGATTCACTCCGCATACATACATACATACCTGGACATGATACTTGACAATATAATAGGAAATCCATAGAGGAATAATAATGTTAGTTATAGCAAGTTTTCCAGTATTGTACATCTTGAATACCTAAAAATAATTTTAAAAATTAGTTCTTTGCTGCTTGATTGCATAAATATGATTTCATTGGATTTGTTGAAATTCAAAAATGATGTTTAATGTTATTTTTATGTAATAGCAAACTACAGTACAATCCGGTAGGAAAAAATCTCCTTTGCCTTCTGGAATAGCCATGAGATAAGAGAAATTTATCTGTACACACTTATCATGTTATCCCACACTAAACTATAATTTTTATGCATAGCTGAATTAGCCATAAAGCTAATTCATTCCAAATAAGTTTTCAAAAATCAGTTTGTTGGGTACAGATAGGAACGTTCACATAAAATGAGACAAGATTTTCAGCTCTTCCCTCCATGCTGAAAGATAAAAGGTGCCTTGCAGCATATAGTTATCTCAGAGACTTTATACAAATTTTCTTTACCCCCCCCCCAAATTAAGAACTTTCACACATTGCCAAATTCCTTTAGGAAAACAGCCTGCTTTGTTATCCAAATATAGCAAATCCCAGATATATTACAGAAATACATCGCCCAGGCCTCACTTCCTTTGTAGAGCCCTGTGTCTTTTAATTGCACCAGCTGTGATTTAGTTTTGCAGAGATTTTCAAAAACAGAAGGCTGAAAAACTGTTAGAAAATATTCCTGGGTTTCAATGGAGCTACAGTAAGACCTCACCTATCGCTGGTGTTACGTTGCAGACCCGGCCGCGATAAGTGAAATCCGCAATGTGGAATTTATCGACTGATAGTACTTATTTAAGTATTTATATTGTAATTGTTTGGTAAGTTTTCATGGTTTGAAGTGTTTATAAACCCTTCCCACACTCTTATAAAATACACATCACAGTAGTACATATATAATATAACTTAAAAATAATAAAAATAATAAAAAACAATAAAGGAACAACATTTTCTTTCTCTCTCATACATATATGTAATCTCTCTCTCTCTCTCTCATATATCCTAAGAAATATTTCTTGAAAACCCGCGATGAAGTGAAGCCGCGGTAGGTGAAGCGCGATATAGCGAGGGACTACTGTACTTCAAACATACGTATATATTAAAGATGTTTTGTTGTTTTTTTGGCCATACTGGGGCCCTGATTAAGATTAATCACCTTTGTCCTTATATACAAGTAGTCTTCAACTTACAATAGTTCATTTAGTGATGGTTCAAAGTTGCAACAGTACTAGATAAAGTAACTTATGACCATTTTTCACAATTACATCCTTTGCAGCATCCTCACGATCATGTGATCAAAATTCAGATGTTTGGCAACCAGTTCATATTTATGACCATTGCTGCGTCCCAAAATCCTATGATCACCTTTTACGACCTTCTGACAAGCAAAGTCAATGGGGTAGCCAGATTCACTAAACCAACTGTTATTAATTCATCATCTGCAGTGATTCACTTAATGGCTGTGGCAAGAAAAGTTGTAAAATGGGCCAAAGCTCACTAACAACTGTCTCACTTAACCACCAAAATTGTGGGCTCCATTGTGGTCATAAGTCAAAATTCGCTGCATACAGCGAATGGCTGTGATTCTCCTTTATACAACAATCTCTATTTTCCCCCCTATTTTCTACTATGCTTTTACCTTTTTACATCATGACCCACTTAGATTCAATCTGAAATAGGGGTAGTATCTAAATCCAACCCAGTCAAGAAAGCTCAATAATCAAAACCCAGGAAGATCTGATTTGCTAGGGATATTTACATATTTTATTATGTGGAGCATTACCATATTATATTTCAATGATGGCAAACCTATGGCACGTGTACCATAGGTGGCCCACGGAGCCATATCTGAGGGCATGCAAAGCATTGCCCTATGTAGCTCCAGCATATATGTGTCTGCTGGCCAGCTGATTGTCGGCCTTCTTTTCAGCCATTTTTGCTCTTCCTTGGCTTTAGGAAAACTTCCTTTTGCTGGGAAAATAGCCCAATGGACCAACCGGAAATTCGGAAACCAACTTCCGGTTGTCCCATTCGGCCATTTTTCACCATCCCCAGGCTTCAGGAGGTTTTCCTGAAGCCTGACGATGGCAAAAAAATCCCAGCCCAATGGGCCAAAAAGAAATCTGGAGGTTTAAGTGAGGCCTGTGCGTATGTGTGGGGGAGGCGGGTGTGTGTGTGCATGTTAATAATATTATTATTATTAATTGGCATACAAATCCAATTAATAATAATAAAATAATAATAAAATAATAATAAAATTATTATTATTATTAATAATAATAATAATAATAATAATAATGGGGTTGTGCACACATGTGGGGAGGAGTGCATTGCATTATGCACATGGGCATGCAGGGGCCCACTTTTGGGCGCATGCACACCCTTTTGGCACCCGAGCCATGAAAGGTTTGCCATCACTGTTGTATATCATTATAGCCACAATGGTGCAGTGGGTCGAGTGCAGTACTTCCAACTACTTTTGCTGATAGGGCTAACTGTTGTATTTGCCAAGAGTTTGAATTGTGAATTTACCAATTTTATTTATTTATTTATTGCTAGGAAGGTATTATGATAAGCCTTGGTGGTGCAGTAGTTGAGGTGCAGTATTGCAACCTACTTCTACTGATCACCGGCTGCCAGCAGTTTGTCAGATCGAATCTCAGTAGGCTCATGGTTGACTCAGCCTTCCATCCTTCCAAGGTCGGTAAAATTGAGGACCCAGATTGTTGAGGACAGTAAGTTTACTCTCTGTATACCGATTAGAGAGGGCTGTAAAGCACTGTAAAGTGGTATATAAGTCTAAATGCTATGCTATGCTATCACTGTTATATATCATTATATTCACCTTAACACACTTTTTAACACCCTCCTTGCCTTCCGTAAGAGTCTCAAGGGGAATTCTGGGAGTTGAAGTCCAGATATCTTCAAGTTGCCAAGGTTGGGAAACACTGAATTAGAGGTATGTATGTGGGCATTAAACCACACAAATCATAACACACGTCTGCTAAGCGCTTGTCATATCTCACATCCAGTGGACCACATCCCAATAAAACGTAGGGTTGCAATCTTAAATCGATCAAAAACCTTGGTTTGCTTTAGGTAGAGGCACCTTCCCTGAAACTGGTGCCCGGGCCAGATGCTGTACTACAACCCCCATCGTCCTCAGCCGCCGTGGCCAGAAAGCACGGGAATCCGACGGGAATCCCCTATCCCCCACCACCACCACTTGTGCTGGGCTTCACCTTTATCTGTCTCTTCCAGAATGTCTCGGGCTGGAGGAAGCACTGCCAGAAACCTTCCACCCAGCCAACCTTCCACGGGGGAAGGACCGGTTCCCGGGGGATCAGCTCCTGGTCTTTGAGCCAGCGGCGGGGGAGCTCTCGCAGCTGCTGCCGCCGGAGCTTCTCATCCGGGGTGTAGCCGATCACCTCCTCGGGGAGGTCTCTGTGTTGCATCCCCGAACCCGGACCCCGCGACATCTTCTTAGCCGAGCCTGATCTCAGACACTTGCTTCGGGCCCCTCTGTTCCTGCGCAACCTTCCTGTGGCGAGAGGACAGTCTTGGGTGGGTGGAAAGGGGAACGTCACTTCCCGTGGTCGGCCATAGAGAGAGGAGCAAAGACAAGCTATATCAGGGGCTATACGGAGGGGCATCTGTTTCCGGTTATAATAAATCTATTGCCGGTGATGGATGGATGTTAATAGTGCAATTAGATTTAGAAACAAAACCTCCTGTAATTGTCTCAATTTAAGCACCAAATGATAATCAAAAACAATTCTATAAAGATCTGCACGAAAAAATTAATGAATTATCAATTGAAAATATGATAATAATAGGGGACTTCAATGCAATTGCAGATGACCAAATGGATTATACTGGGAAGAGAAAAGAAAAGAAAAAAAAGGTAATTTTACCTGGGACGTTCTGGAAAAAGAGTCCGGAACTATCATTAAAAGATGTATGGCGAGAACAACACCTAAAAGATAACCAATATACTTTTTACTCTAACCCGCACAAGACTTGGTCTAGAATTGATATGGCCTGGGCCCCTGCCCATATAATGGAACAAATTAGTAAAATAGAAATAGAGACAAATATATTGGAAAGGTAAAAGGAAAATAAAAAAGTGGACAATGAATAGAACTATAATAAAAGACCCAGAGTACAAAAAATGGATAGAAAATTTTATTAACAATTATACGAAAGAACAAATAAGTGAGGATTTAATTTTCAAATATTTTGAAAAAATAGAGTTACCAGCATTAACTGAAACACAACAGCAAAGACTAAACAAACCTATTACAGACATAGAATTAAAACAATCTATAAAGAAACAAAAAAATAATAAAGCGACTGGCCCAGATTCAATACCAGCCGAATTTTATAAATTGGACACAGAAATACTTTTCTCAAATATGCTTGAGACATATAATCAAATATTGATAGAAGGTAAATTACCAAAAACATCGTCAGAAACTTTAATAACTTTAATACATAAAGCTGACATGGAAAAAGAAAAAATTGAAAATTATAGACCTATCTCACTATTAAACGTAGATTATAAAATTTTTATATCAATATTTGCTAATAGACTTAAAAGTATTATAAATAATATGATACATAGTGATCAAAATGGATTTTTACCAGGAAGACAAATAAAAAATAATTTAAGAATAATAGTAAATACATTAGAATATTATGAGCAACATCCAGAAAAGCAAATGGTGCTTATATTTTTGGATGCGAAAAAGGCATTCGATAATGTAGATTGGAACTTTATGAAAGTACAACTAAACAAGATGGAGGTAGGAACAAAGTTTTTTAATATAATAGACACTATATATACAGAACAAACAGCTAAAATTATAATAAATGGTGAACAGACCAAAAAAGTAAATATACAACGAGGAGTAAGACAAACTTGTCCAATATTGCCACTATTATTTATTTTAACATTAGAGGCATTGTTGATTAAAATAAGAGCAGATAAGGAAATAAAAGGATTGAAGATTAAAAAAGAAATTTATAGAACACAAGCATTCGCAGATGATGTGGTGTTTGTCTTGGAAAAACGAACAAAATATTTTAAATTTAATAAATTTAATTTAAATTTAATATGGGAAAGTGGCAGGATTTATTTATCTTGTTAGATTTCATCCACTTTCTTCCCCAAATGGTTTATTGGCCATCCTTCCATGCACCCTGGTTCGATAAATGCATGTGTACTCTGGATTTCCCCAGTTGCTCTCCACTTTGATTTTTACATACTGGAATGCCTTCTCTTGTTCATTCTGAAATGTAGATGAGGGAAAAGAACAATCATAATAAAAAGCAATCGAGATGAAGTCATCCTCTTGAATGGCTCTATCGGTTTAATAGAAGAGTGCAAAGCCTATACTGTATATCTATATACAAGAGCCGGGGTGGCGCAGCAGGTAGAATGCTGTACTGCAGGCCACTGAAGCTGACTGTAGATCTGTAGGTCAGCGGTTCAAATCTCATCACCGGCTCAAGGTTAACTCAGGCTTCCATCCTTCCAAGGTGGGTAAAATGAGGACCTGGATTATGGGGGCAATATGCTGGCTCTCTTAAAAAGTGCTATTGCTAACATGTTGTAAGCTGCCCTGAGTCCAAGGAGAAGGGCGGCATAAAAATCAAATAAATAAATAAAATAAATCTGTAGACCTGTTTCCCAAATGCTGATATAACTGCTTTGGGATTGTTATTCATCAGAAAGAAGATTTGTGGTGGGATTTTTTTGTTTTTTGTTTTGCTATGTCCCATTAGCTCCCATCAATATAGATAGAGTTCAACATATGACCCCAATTGAGCTCAAAATTTATGTTGTTGAGTGAGAACTTTGCTAAGTGAGTTTTGCCCCATTTTACGACTTTTCTTGCCACATTTGTTTAATTAGAAACACATTGTTACTTAACAAATTGTTACGTGAATCTGGTTTCCCCATTGACTTTTCTTGTCAGAAGGTTGCAAAAGTTAATCACATGGACCCCGAGACACTGCAGCTGTCCAAATTGTGAGTCAGGTGTCAAGTGTACAAATAGGGGTGCTGCAATGGTTACACGTGTGAAAAAATGGTCATAAATCACTTTCTTCAATGCTACTGAAACTTTGAACAGCCATTAAGTTAACTGCTGTAAGTCGGGGACTATCTTTATAGTGCCACAGATTATCTAAACCAGTGTTTTTCAACCAGTGTGCCGCGGCACATTACTGTGCCGTGAGACATGGTCAGGTGTTCCGTGGGGAAATTAAACATGAATCCCCAAACTATGGCCCGCGGAGGCCATTTATCCGGCCGGCCGTCAGCCACCTCCATCCGAATATAAACAATCCCTTCAGCTATCAGCAACAGGAAGAGTGGAGGCACAGGGAATGCTCACTGACCAATCACATTCTAGGATTCATCCTGACTACTAGCGATGAACCAATAGCAGGCCGCCTCTCATCCACACCCAGGAAGGTCCCCGCTCGGGCTGCCGCACACTTGTCATTGTGTGGCTGCAGTGAGTAGTTGAAGCTGCTACTCCTCCCCATGGTCCCGATTTTTAATCCTGGTCAGAACTGGAGGTAAATGTTGCCACCACTAGATGAAGCCTCAGCTGGTTATGTCTATCCTGATGGTGTATATAGATATTTGAAATATATTATTAACTATATATATAATATGTAATGTGTTAGAGGGTCATTTTGGTTGGTGGTTTGCCCCAGGATTTTGTAAATGTAAAAAATGTGCCATGGCACAAAAAAGGTTGAAAATCACTGATCTAAACTATATTTCCTCAGGAGGAGCTCAGGTTTTCCAGCTCTGGCCTAATCCACTCCTTAAATTACTGAATTAAAAGTTGTCTGATTTTTAGTAGATGGGGCAGAAAATGGAGAGATTCTTTCAAAACAACTCCCTCTGACACAGCCCCTTCGGTTTTACTCTATCCTACTTTAGTTTTACCTCTACCCCACTTCTCCCATTTCTAGTTTACCTTCAGTTGGAATGTCTGAATTAATTCCTTCTCATTATCATACTTGAATGTTCCCAGCAGGATCTCCTCTTTTGTTTCATCATTTAGCCCCTAAAATTAAAAGGAGGGAATCAGTGTAGAAGAGTTGAATGCTGCAGCAGCCCTGAAGGACAACCTGGAAGCAGTTCTTGGCCAACAAAGTCAGGTCAATGCAGAAACCAAAAGGAAAAAAAAAAGGAATTTTGAGTCTTGATAAGCAGGCAATCTTTTAATGGTGAGCGGAATTATTTTATATGAAACGGGCAGAGAGCTACGGAGAATGGTGTGATTTTTCACCCTGGTTATTGCCAGATTGTTTTTAACATGTTTATTTTATTGATTGATTGATTGATTGATTTTGTCCACTACACAATGAGGGTTTTAGTGGGTATACACATAGTAAAATACATGATGTGGGTTATATAGAGCAGAGGTCCCCAACCGCCGGTCCGCGGACCGGGACCGGGCCGTTGGGGTTTTCCAGCCGGTCCGCGGCGGCGCTGCCCTCCCGGCAGAAGAATCGCCCCGGCCGGACCTCAGTTTCAGCTGGGGGGGGCGAGAACACCGCCTCCCAGCTGGGCGAGCCTGAGCAGAGCGCAGGCTTGCCCACACGCTGCCTTTGGCAGCACAAGCATGCTTGTCCGGCCGGGGAAGAATCGCCCCGGCCGGATGTCAGTTTCAGCTGGGGGGGGGGGGGGCGAGAACACCGCCTCCCAGCTGGGCGAGCCTGCGCCGCCGCCGTCCGTGCCTCTGTTCCGTAGCTCCGCCTCACAGCTGATCACCCTGCTGCCGCTGCTGAGAGAAAAAAAGAGAGAGGGGGGAAGAGAAAGAGATAGCAACAGAGGGAGAGAGAAAGAGAGGGGGGAGAGAAAGAGATAGCAAGAGAGGGAGACAGGAGGTTAGCAACAGAGGGACAGAGAGAAAGAGAGAGGGGGGGATAGCAACAGAGGGAGAAAGAGAAGGAGAGAGAAAGAGAGAGGGAGAGGGGGGGCAGAAAGAGAAAGAAAGAGATAGCAAGAGAGGGAGAGAGAGAAAGAGAGATGGAGAGAGGGGGAGAGAAAGAGATAGCAAGAGAGGGAGAGAGAAAGAGAGGGGGGAGAGAAAGAGATAGCAAGAGAGGGAGACAGGAGGTTAGCAAGAGAGGGACAGAGAGAAAGAGAGGGGGGATAGCAACAGGGAGAGAGAGAAAGAGAGAGGGAGAGAGGGGGGAAAGAAAGAGAGAAAGAGATAGCAAGAGAGGGAGAGAGAGAAAGAGAGAGGGGGGATAGCAACAGAGGGAGAGAGAGAGAAAGAGAGAGGGAGAGAGGGGGAAAGAAAGAGAGAAAGAGATAGCAAGAGAGGGAGAGAGAGAAAGAGAGAGGGAGAGAAAGAGATGGCAAGAGAGGGAGAGAGAGAGGGAGAGAGGGGAGACAGAAAGAGAGAGAAAGAGAGAGGGGGAGAGAGAGAGAAAGAGAGGGAGAGGGAGAAAGAGAGAGGGAGAGAGGGGGGAGAAAGAGAAAGAGATAGCAAGAGAGGGAGGGAGAGAAAGAGAGAGGGAGAGAGGGGGAGAGAAAGAGATAGCAAGAGAGGGAGAGAGAGAAAGAGAGGGAGAGAGGGGGGAGAGAGAGAGAAAGAGAGGGAGAAAGAGAAATGGAGAGAGGGGGGAGAGTGAGAAAGAGAGGGAGAGGGAGAAAGAGAGAGAGGGAGAGAGAGAAAGAGAGAGGGAGAGGGGGGAGAGATAGCAAGAGAGGGAGAGAGGGGGGAGAGAGGGGGGAGAGAAAGAGAGAGGGAGAGAGAGAGAGGAGATAAAGGAAGAGGAGAGATAGAAAGGAAGAGAGAGAAAGAAAGAGGGATAGAAAGAGAGTGAGAGATGCTCAGTGAGCCTTTCTTTGAAGTTGCCTTTCTTTCTTTCTTTCTTTCTTTCTCTCTTTCTTTTGCTCTCTTGCTCTTTCATTCTTTTTTCTCTCTTGCTTTCTTTCTTTCTTTTTCTTTCTCTCCTTCCCTCCTTCCATTTCTTTCATTCCCCCTCTCTATTTTTATTTCTCTTTCTTTCTTTCTTTCTTTCTTTCTCTTTTTCTTTCTCTTTTACCTTCCCTTCCTCTATTTCTTCTTTTCTTTCTCCTTCCTACCTTCTTCCCTCCCTCCCTTCCTTCAGTCTTTCCTCTCTTACTCTCCCCTGTCATAAGTTTCCTTGCTTCCTTCCTCTGTTCCTGTCCCTTCCCCCTTTCTTTCTTTCTTTCTTTCTTTCTTTCTTTCTTTCCTTCCTCCATTTCTTGCTTTCCTTTTCCTTCCTCCCTTCTTTCCTCCCTCATTCCCTTCTTTCACTCCTTCCTCTCTTACTCTCCCCTTTCACCCCTCCCCAAAGAAGGTAAATTTCATACATAATTGGTATGTCGCAAAATAAAGTAGTTTTAAAATGGCGGGGAGGGGGCCCCCCAGACACTTAGGCTGTATGGGGCCCCAAAATTCCTGATGGCGGCCCTGGCTCCACCCCTCCATAACCCCACCCCCATATGACCAAAGCCCCCCCCCCCCACCGGGCCATGGAAAACTGGTCTAGCTTAAAGCCGGTCCCTGGTGCAAAAAAGGTTGGGGACCTCTGATATAGAGGATATACTCATAGTAAAATACAGTATATCTAAGAAAGAGTAGAAGAGAAGATATAGGAATGTTAAGATGCCTATGTTAGGGCTTATCTCAGAAAGCTATGCTGCTAATTTTCAGCAACTCTGGTGTACTGATCTGGACTCTGACTTTCCCTGGAAGTAGCAGGCAAAGGTTTTGTCCATTTCATCCTCCTCCTCCCACATATTGTATTCCAAATCACTATCCTCTACAGGGGTTGTAGTGAAGGCAGGAAATGTCCCAGATTATGGGACCTTATGGAAGTATCCTATGGAGTAGGGAAAGGGACAGTCTTTAAATGAATTCATATGGGAAACAGCAAAGAAATTGTTAGTCATTTTCTGAATTAAAGACACCAGGGAAGATGAGGCCATGTCATTGGATAAGAGAAATTAATAGACTACTTAGGTGGAAGCTGATAGAGTTGGGCAGATATAATTGCTTGTCTTAGAATTCTACAGGGGGAATGGCCATTTAGCTCATTACTCCAAATATTGCTAGTTTATCCAGCCTCTACTGATAGGTTGCCAGTCCAGAGAACCTGGCAGTGTATTATGTACCAATCCCTTCAAAAGGAGCTTTTTGAAGGGAGCAATAGCTTGCATATCACAAAGTAAGGTATTGATTAATATTTTTCTTAAATTTGTATCTTACTTTTATTTGTTACAATTTAAAATCTGTACACAATAATGGGCTGCGGCCCCCATGGGAGGGGGACACAGTGGGAGTTGTAAGTTCATGAACTATTTATAGAATACTTAATAATTTTTTAATTGTCCTTCCTTCTCTAGTACCTTAGTATGATCCTTAATTGCTTTTAAAATAGGAAATAATTAAATAGTATGTTTTACCCATAAACACTTTAATCATTTTAATCATTATCTAGTTCTTAACTTTTATAGCCATTAAAGAAAATTGAGCTACTTGCCCAATCTGTTATTATACTGAACCTTATGGGTTCAGTAGAAAACCTTAAAATGTTACTGTGCTCCTCAACAAATAATGCTGTCTATCATTTGTCCTTTTTGTGGCTATTCAAATACTGTGACTTAATCAACTGAAAAAGAGTCGTCAAGACACTACCACCCAGTCACATGACCTTTAAGCCACCCTGGTGACCTTTAAGCCACCCTGGTCACATGATTGTCAAGCTACTCCCACCTGGTCACATGGCATGCAAGCCACACCCACAAAATAAACCATGCCCACAGTGTGGCAGTAAACATTTTGGCAGCTCATTGCTATATGTTCATAATGCTCCCACCTCCCATTTTTCCCCAAGAACTTTGAGAGATGAATTGGTCTGAGGGAGAATGACTGGCCTAAACTCTGCTGGCTTTTATACTAAAGGGAGAAATAGAACTCGGAGCACTGATTTCTAATCCTTCATCTTAACCTCGATACCAGAATGGCTCCATATCCTATTTCAGCTCAATATCAAGGGCATAGTAGCCTTGGTGCTTCCTAAATTGGAGTTAGAGGAAAGATATAAGATAAGTTAAAACAGTATTGTACTTACATAAACCAAAAAATCTTTTAAGGCGCTTGTGATTCCTTCCGAAAAAGCTATTTCTTTAGAGATGTGCTGAACTGTAACGGCTGTCAGTCGGACTTTTTCAGGCAGCTTAATTACGACTTGGCCTTCAGATCCTGAGAATGCCCAGCAGTTTCCAGGGTAAACATCCGGCTACAAACAGGAGACCATTCACATAAATAAAATGCTCAAAATTGGAATCACTCTATAATATGTAAATAGATACATTGCTCTGGGGTTAAAATGGTTTATACAAGAAACACCCCCAATTTGATGGTGGGGTATGTATGCTTGTCGGGTGGTGGGCACTTTTCACTATACACTTGTTTTATGTTGTGGGTATCTTAAAATTGTTAAAAATCAATTTTAAAAAATGAATTCAGGTCCTGCAGATTGGTTTGATGTGTGAGTACAATAATTACTGGGGTTTCTCCAGGAGTAGGGTGAACTTTATTGTGAATGTGTGACAAAATTACTTCTGACCTCTAATCTGTGTTTTCTCTGGCTTATTAAGAGGTCAGATACACCAGCAAAGTAAACTATTAGTGGGTAAATAGAGTTTTGTAATTAAACCAGAATAATATCCCAACTAGTGTAAATTTTCCAATCATTTGCAACCAGGAAAATGTCATTCTTCCCTCATTCCTCCGTTATAAATGAGGCATTCCCTCTTTCTCATTCTCTTTCTGTCTATCTGCCTTTTAATCTCATTGAGGGGAGTAGTGAAGAGAATGGGCAAGAAAGGACCAGGATCTCCAACATTTTTATTTTTATCGCTCTAGAAATGAAGGGAATGGATGACGAACTCGGAAAAAGGATTACATAAAGTGAGGAGAGTACAAGGTGAAAAGAACAGAGAAAGGGGATGGATGGGATTAAAGAAATATTCCCGGAAGGTTGGCAGATTTATTTTATTTTTTAAATTTATGTGTTTGTTTATCAAAACGTGTAAATAATAGCAGGTATTGATTTAAACACAAACATAAGTAAAGTAGGTACAAGCAAATAGGACAATAAGACAGGGATGGTAGGCACAATAGTGTGCTTATGCATACTCCTTACTAATAAACGTGTGTGTGTATTGCTAAAAAAAAATAAAGGGAACACTCAAATAACACATCCTAGATCTGAATGAATGAAATATTCTCATTGAATACTTTATTCTGTACAAAGTTGAATGTGCACAACAGCACGTGAAATAGATTGTCAATCAGTGTTGCTTCCCAAGTGGACAGTTTGATTACACAGAAATTTGATTTACTTGGAGTTATATTGTGTTAAGTGTTCCCTTTATCTTTTTGAATTGTCTCTGTGTGTGTGTGTGTGTGTGTGTGTGTGTGTATTTATCACCAGCAGCCAATGCTTCAGCAATATAGAAGGGGCCATTTTCTTCCATTCTGAAGCCCAATAATGAAGATTTCTATAGAAATGGGAGAGAATTCTCCTTTTGCTTTCCAACGTCCAGAAAGCATAAATAAGGAGAAACAGTCTGCACTATAGCAATAGTAATAGTACTTAGATTTATATACCATTCCACCGTACTTTACAGCACTCCCTGAGATGTTTACAACATTAGCAGCCCCCAATGTTACCAACTTCAGAAAGAAGGAAAAGTGAATCAACTTTAAAGTGGTCAGGATTGAATTTCTGGCAGTGAGCAGTTACCCTGCAATCCTGCATTCTAACTACTGCGTCATCACAGCTTTTGCCATCATTTAAAGTCTTCTTAAATACAGCAACTCAGAACTTCACAAACTATTCCAGATATACATTCAGAAACAACATACAAAGGAGAAGATTTTGTTCTTCTCTGGAATATTCTGTTTTTGAGCTGGAGAGTTTTGTGCATCCCTCCCCAGGGTTGGGCTACTGCCCGGATGGGAGGGAATGCAGTGGAGTAGCGAAATTGGAACTCCACCCTAGAGCACCCAATTTGCACTGAAAGATGTTGAAAGAAAATATAGCGCGTCCTGCATAAAAGATGCCCACAGTGTGGTAGTAAAAAATTTGGTAGTTCTTCACCCTCCCTCTCCCTCCTCTAAACCAACCGAAATCATATTATTGTAACTTCTGAACTCTGCCTTAGTTTAATGCAATTAAAAGCAACAGTTAGATTTTCAAGTCAGAACAAAATAGGCCCTGAAGAACTGCAGAAAAAGTTTTCAGAGCCATTCACAAATATGTGCATCCTTTAATTTTAAGGAAAGCAGTGAGCTTTCCTTAAAATTAAATGAAGTCAGATTTTATCAACATTTCGATCTGGAATACAAGATCTCTAGGAAATCCAAGGGCTATAGTGTAGGCTAGATTGAGAAGTTAAAGAAAACATTCAGAAGAAAATAATGACATGTATATAGTTATGAGATAGAAACTGGACTCGGGGCAGTACTATTGTTCTAGCTGAGAAATTGTACTATTCTTCTGAATTAACTAATAGCAATGATAGAAATACTGCACCTGTAAAATAGTTTCAGGAGGGTTGGCTGAAGCGATAAATGGAAACCAACAGTTTTCCTGGTGTAAAAAATCAAAAGACTTAGATGTCCTGTCTTTATCAATCGTGGCTCCTAGATAGACAGACAGATGATTATGTAACCTCAAGTTGTTTTCTATTTCTAGTGAACATTTAGATGTATTTTCTTGTGACAGATGTTTTTTAAAGTCTAGAATTAGTAGGGTAAAATTTAAAGAGATTTCTTATCAGAAATTACATTCATTCACATGTAATTTCCCAATGTTAGTTCCCGCGTAGTCTCCATGTAGATAGATGATACTTTTATAAAGGCTAGAATAAGTACAGAATAAAATATAAAGAAACTTTTCATCAGAAATTAAATTCACTCATATATACTGTAATTATCCAATAGTAATTCATCTTTTGTAGAGTTTAGTGTAGAAAGAGAAAAATCTGTCAGATATGATTTCAAATCACTTTCTTATTCCCCCCCCCCCCCCCCCCCAAGCTTCAGTTCAGGGATTTAAATGTGATGCCCATTAAACATTTAAATCAACTGAAGCTTTCATATACTTCTCAAGGGCAACCAGGTTCTCAAGATACAGAACTGGGTGTAACTACTGCACAACTCGCAGTTTATGCAAAGACACTCCTGGCTGTGAGTTGCAAACCCAAAGCCACTCCATCTTTCAGGACATTACCTATTGACTTTTGAGCCCAGTCAGCTTTCTGTATATCGTCTTCAAAAATCTTCTTAAAAGCCAAATTGAGCATATCAATCATTTCCTGCAAAGGAGAAGAAAAATACACCAGGGAAATGGTTTATACAAATATCAGTTACATACGTTAGACATCGTAAGTTATGAATAGAACCATAGACTTAATTCCAACTGTTAGCAACATATACACAAATATGGACAATAAAGCATCATGTCAAAAAAGCCAAAATTTGCCAACTCGGCAAATGGTTTGTTTCTCAAGTTTGCTGAGTAAAGACAGGAAATAAATGTGCCCAAATGAATAGCCCATAAAGGAATATTAACTGGTATCTAATAATATTTTTCTATCAGATTTTAGCTAAGGAAGAATGGTTGGTGGTGCTTAAAACAGTGTGTACCACGATTCTTTTAGATAGCATTAACATGTTTTCATCTGTCAGTTAATTATGTGAAAAGATGATGTCTATGAAGCATACACTATAGCCAGCCCTGGGACACAGGCATTTGGGGGCTAATGTCAAAAGACAAAAATTTATATCAGTGCAGAAATCTCTATGCAATGCTCATGGTTTTTAGACATAAAGGCTGGAACTTCTGTGGAGAAGAAAAGTATGTAGAAAGGAGAGGTAGATTTAATAATTCTTAGAGTCATCAATCAATTCAAACAGACTATCTCATGTAGTAGGTTGGAGATATACAAATTTCCTTTAAACTTTTGGTAAAGGGTAATCCCATAATTTACTATTTTATTTAATTTCTATACCACTCATCTCTCCAAAAGCAGTAACTGTTTTGTCTTCACCATAAAGACTTAAAACATACTAGAACACCTTTTATTATAAGCATCTCTATCATGAGCAGTGGGAAATCTATGACTAGGGCAGTGGTGGCGAACCTTTTAGAGACTGCAAGCCAAAACCCACTTACTTGTCGCAAAGTGCCAACAAGGCAATTTAACTGAATACTGAGGTTTTACTACCTAAAATAATGATAAAGACAGAGTTCAGCTAATTGTTCTATGAAAAATGTGATAAATGCACTTTTATGCCCCTTCATTTTTTCTGCTTTTGAAATATTATGCTCAATAACAATAAAAACTTTTGTAATATCATTTCTCTTTTTCTCTTTCCCTTTCTGTTTCTCTCTCTCTTTCCTTGCCTTTCTTCCCCTTTCTCTTCCTCTCTGCCTTTTTCTTTCTCTTCCTCTTTCCCTCCCTCTCTCTCTCTCTGCCTTTGCTTCTCTCTTTCTCACCCTGTTTCCATCCCTCTGTTTCTCTCTCTCCTTCCCCCCCCCCTCTCTCTCATTGCCTTCATCTGTTTCTGCACCCCACCCCTCCAAAACTGGTGCTGGGTGGTGGGAATCTGGAGGCTGATGAGCCTAGGAGCAGTGCACCGAAGTTCAGCTGGCTGGCAGGGAGGCATGGCACCCCAACACAGGCAGCTCTGCAGGAAAAGCAACTGAGGCCAGAAGGAGCCTAGACCAGGGGTAGGCAAAGTTGTCTCTTCTATGACTTTTTTACTTCAACTCCCAGAATTCCTTAGCCGATCATGCTAGCTCAGGAATTCTGGGAGTTGAAGTCCACATGTCATACAAGAGCCAAGTTTGCCTACCCCTGGCCTAGACAATCCAGGTTTGCATTGCGGCTCTGTGTCGTAATGAATTTCAGGAGGAGGAGGACCCCATCTCCTCCATTGGGAAACACCTGAGCTATGTGTCGCGCTGGGAATTGCCAGCCTTCATACACATTGAGAAACATCCAGTAGTTAGAGAGTTAACTCTGTCTAGTAATGTAGCTCCTCCTGTGTGATGTAACCTGTTTGCTCACATCCTGCCTTACTGAAGAAGAAGGGCGGTCTCTAAGTTAGAGTCCTTCTCTTGCGGTCCATCTTTGTAGCTATGAGATGTGCCATACTGTCTCTCCGTAGACATTTTTATTTTTATACTTTTTTAAAATAAATCTAGTTTGTTCATTCGAACATGCTTTGTCTGTGCTTCAATATTCATCACCTCCGGAAGGTCCTGGCTCATTCTCCTGAAGCTGAGCGCCTTGATGAGGTAGGGGCCCTTCCATAATCTGACATGGTAGCAGAGGATGGTTTTTATTGAAGAAACAGACCCCGCTTACACTCCGTAAGCTCACTAGCGATTACTCCTAATGCCAGCTAAAAGAAAGCGTAATCCTCTCAGTCAATCCTTCATAGATTCCCTCTCTAGCCAGCAGTTCGCCGAGCTAAGAGATACTGTTCGTGTTGCCGATAGTAAAAGGAATCCTACGATGTCTTTGTATTCTGAGAAGGAAGCCTCTACAGCTGCCGACACTCACGAAACCGTAAGTTCCCATTACGTGATTGATGATGATGTTGGGATTCGGGAGGAAGAATGTAAATCTGCCCAAGGGGGTGCCTCCGGCAGTGTTTCAAATCAACCTAGTGATGATGAAGAGTCTGAAGATCAAACGTTAACTCTATTCCCATCTCAATCATCTGTTTTGCATGTAAAGGCGTCAGCCAAAACAAAGCACCTAGATGATTTGAGTTCTCTCACTTCTGATAGAATTAAGGGGACATCCCTAACTCTAGAGATGATCGAGAAAATGATAGAAAGAGATGAAAAGGAAATTGATTCGTTAGAATCTCATTGTCTTCATTTTGATAACCTTCCTACTTTAAAAACTAATGAGCAAAGACAGATCTACTCCAGTTATTTACAAAAGGCGGATGATGCCAGAACTGAATTACGATCTTTAAAAAAACTTCAGCTCAAACTTCTTACAGAAAAGATGGAGGAAATGCCCCTGAGAGATGCCACGTATGCTTATTCTTCCAAGGAAGATAGACATGCGCACATTAGCCATTCTCCAGTGATCACGCATTTTTACCCTCCTGCCTTATCTAACATAGAAGACATTCCAAGAGAGGAAGGAGGGGCTTTCGAGCCCACAGTAAAAAAGTTGGTCCCTGTGCAGTTTGCAGAAGCAAGCCGAAAAGGGGGGAGGACTTCCCCCATTGCAGCAAGCTCCGCAGCAGCGGCCACTAGTGGATGGAATGCCCGAGAGGAAAGGGCATTACCTGAAACCAGACAGGGACTTTCCCAGGCAGACATGGCTGCAGAAATGCAGAAACCAAATGCTTTTGTCCCAGGTCCTTCTGTTTTACCACAGAGAGCTCCAGTCCATATTCCACAGATGCCAGCACAACTTCCCCAGATGGGACAGCCACAAGGTTTGTCAGGAGGAGTTGGAGCTCAACTCCAACCACTCCAAGCATTTCAGATGAATGCACCAACTAGACAAACCATCACTTCTTCTGTACTGAAAGGTGATTTTGTACTGATGCCTAATGGACACAATTATCGGAAGTGGCTTCACAGAATAAATTTGCACCTACTGGCTCATGACATAGAAGGGATTGCACATAATCCCCCAGTAAGGCGCTGGACTGCAGAAGAAAGAGAAGCTGACATAAAAGCCAAGCTACTCATTCTCATGAGCATGGATCCACAATTGTCAATAAGGTATGACACACATGACTATACATCTGCTCAGATATTAGAGTCATTAGACGGCATGTTTAGGCCAATATCAGATGAAGGCAACTACATACTGATAACCAAGTTTACTAATGCTAAACTTCCAACAGGGGGTGAACTTGCACCACATTTATCTAAGATGTTCACATTACATAAAGACTTAGAAGAAAGAGGATACCGCTATGATAATAATCAAGTAAATGTGGCTATCATAACTTCCCTTGGTCCTGAATGGAAGGAAGTTGTTTACAAGTTCAGCATACTCCCACTGGCCCAGAAAACCACTCAAAGACTCTGTAACATGCTAACTGAAGAAGCAGAGTTGCTGAACACTGGACTTAGGCCCATGTCAGCAGCATTTAAACCTAATTTGGCAAAGGGCGGTCAGCAGAAAACAAGTACTCCTAAGTACCCACGCCAGAAACCTTTCAAGAAGGATGACACTCGCAAGTCTCCTGATGTGCAGAGTGTGAAACCTGGCGAAACTGACACCCCACCTTATCCAACTCAGCCAAAGGGCGCGCACAAGAAAGGATCCAGAGGAAAGAGTTCTGGAGCTGCAAAGTCAACTCCCAAAGACTCAAAAGATGAGAAACCTACTTATGTTGGTATCATCCACCTCAGCACCGTTTCTGAGAAGAGTCCACTCTACGACATTCGTGAGTTATGGACCCTGGACAGCGGAGCAGCGGCACACATCGCATGCCGGAAGGAATCCTTCTCTGAGCTACACCCGACTGATGTCAAGGAAGTATACGGAGTTGGTGATCTTCGTTCCAAGGTGGAAGGAAAAGGAAAAGTCTTCGTCAAAGAACTGGACTCCCTTATCTCAAATGTTTTCTACGTTCCTACTGCCAAGAACAACATCCTCAGCGGATATTGCCTGAGAGAAGAATTGAAGGTTGTAATAAACTATGAACTTGTTGACACTAACATTATCAAGGATGGCAAACTTCTTGCTACTGCCATCCCCATCAAAGGTGTTTTTTATTTGCAACCAAAACCTGCCAGCAAAGGTGGTGTAAGTATAAGCGTTCCAAAGGGCGTTAGCACAGGTCCAGAGAGAAACCCTGGTGCCACCGCTAGTTCAAAGGCTCCTAAAGCCAATGAAACTCCTGAGGTTCCAAATGCTATTGCAAATGTTAAACATGTGTTAACAAACAAATCTTTTCATTCCAGGTGCATTCACAGATGGCATCGTCGCTTGGGGCACGCTTCTTACCCCGTATTAGCAAAGATGTCTGAATATGCTGATGGTTTCAAAATTGATGGGGCTTGCAAAGTTTACTTAGATTGCAAAATTTGTAACTCAGCCAAATCCCGGCATTCTCCCGTTCCAAAAATTGCTGTCCGACTCTGTACACGCATCTTTGAATTGGTTCATACCGACGTTGTCGGTCCATTTCGGCCTACTGTTGGTAAACGTAAGTATTTCTTAACTGTAGTTGACAGTTACTCACGATTTGGCTATGTTTTTCTTTTAAAACATAAATCAGAGGCGTTTGAGGCTTTTAAAGGCTTTGCTGCAGAAATACTCACCCAACACGACGTCTGGATCGAGCGGATTCAAGGTGATCGTGGAGGCGAACTTATGTCACAAGAGTTTCAAGGATGGATGACCAGAAATGGGATCCTCAGGCAGACCTCATCATCAGGAGCGCACCAGCACAACGATGTATGCGAACACAGAAGCGCGATTCTACAGACAATGTTTCGTTGTCTCATTGAGGATGCGAACGTGGACTTTTCATACTGGGGCGAAGCATTAAGGTATGCTAATTACATTGTTAACAGAACATGGAGTAGCGTCATACAAGACACTCCTTATTACTTGCTTCATGGCAAGAAGCCTGATGTCCAGAACATCTACATTTTTGGTTGTTATGCCACTGTTAACATTCCAGTTGAACAGAGAAGAAAAGGAGGTCCCGTGTCTGAAAGAATGAGATTCATCGGCTTTGATGAAGTCTCCAAGTACCACAAATTTGCTGACTCTCATCACAGAGTTTACATTTCTAATTCAGCTAAATTTGAGGAAGACACAAATTGGTCCAGTATACATAGTAATGATACTTCAGTTTATTTTCCTAAGGATGGTATGGTGACACCTGATGACCAGGGAGCTGTGCCAGATGTTCCTGACGTTCCATGTGATGAACAACCTTCAACAGTCGCAGAGGAAATCTCTTGTGATGAACTTGAAGGCGGAAATGATGATGAAGGATGGACCAGCGTTCCAAGACGTTCCAAGAGAACCACCAAAGGAACTCCTCCAAAGAGATTTGCACAGCAAGTATCTGATTCTCCTTATCTTTTCATGTGTAATAACCTTACACTTCCACCTGATCATTTTCACCAGATCAAACTTTTACCTAACTCTGAACAAGAAAAATGGTATGAGGCTATGGAACGCGAACTGGACTGTTTAAAGAAACTTAAAGTGTTCCAGCAGGTGGAGCCTCCTAACAAGAAGAAAGTCATTGGCACACGCTGGGTGTATAAAGTCAAACAAAATCCTAATGAAGGAAAGCTGTACAAAGCTAGACTTGTAGCTCAAGGATTCTCTCAAGTTTATCCAGATGACTACACTGACACATATTCACCCACAGTCAGAAATGAGAGTGTCAAGATTGCCCTGATCACTGCTGTTGCTTTGGGCTTAGAAGTTTTTCAATTTGATGTAGAGACTGCATATTTGAACGCTGATCTGAATGAAGAGATCTACGTCAAAGGTGCTCCCGGATTCCAGGACCGAGAAGGTGAAGTCTGGTTTCTCAGTAAGTCTTTATATGGCCTCAAGCAGAGCGCCCTCTGCTGGTACAAATTGTTATCCCAAAAGCTAAATTCAATGGGCTTTATTAAGTCCGAATCTGATGGATGCGTGTTCACAAAAGGGCAAGGTAAGACTTATGAAGTTGTTCTTGTTTATGTTGATGATATTGTTTATGTGGGTCTGAATGAAAGCACTAGTCAAACTTTTGCTAAGGGCCTTGAACAACATTTCACCTTGAAAAGCCTAGGGCATATTAATGATTATCTAGGTGTTCAGTTTGAGAAAACTGAGAAGGGGTTCTCTCTTTCACAAGAAAGCAAGGTTGACCAGCTTTTGCAAAATTGTAACATGTTTGATGCAAATACTTGTCGTTCTCCTATGCAGACTGATTTTTACAGGTTAACCCGAGGAGAGTATCCTGATTTTGAGAACAAAACGTTGTACCGGTCAGTGATTGGATCGCTATTGTACATCAGCAGTTGGACAAGACCTGACATTTCACTGAGTGTGAATCTACTGTCCAGATACGTTGGGAGAGCAACCACGTTTCACTGGTCTTGCATAAAGAAGTTGCTGAAATACATGAAGCTCACAAAAGGCAAAAAGCTGTACCTCGAGCCAGATCATGTTGAGTACCCTGAAGTGATTTGTTATGCTGATGCTGACTGGGCAAGTGACACGGAAACACGTAAAAGTACTTCTGGTTATATCATGTTTTTAAATGGTTGTCCTTTCTTTTGGAAAGTTAGGCAGCAGAAGTTCATTTCTTGCTCTTCAACTGAATCTGAATATGCATGTGTTTCTGATTGCTGTAATGCATTAATGTCTCTTTTTCCTCTCATTAATAGTATTTGGGAAAACCCGATGTTACCAATTTTTATTATGGAGGATAATGTTTCAGTTGCATTCATTGCTGAAACTGAATTTGTTGGAGCTCGTTCACGGCACATTCACATCCGGTATCAAAATACCAGAGAGAAGGTGAAAGAAGGATTCGTGAAAATTCAGTACATACCTACTACTGAGCAGATCGCTGACTTGCTGAATAAGCCATTGCCAGCTGATCAACATGAATACCTCACCAACAAAATGTGCCTCAAGTGAATTGATGTCTTGATGTCCCTTATGTCTCTGATGACTGACAAAGAAGGGGTGTCGCGCTGGGAATTGCCAGCCTTCATACACATTGAGAAACATCCAGTAGTTAGAGAGTTAACTCTGTCTAGTAATGTAGCTCCTCCTGTGTGATGTAACCTGTTTGCTCACATCCTGCCTTACTGAAGAAGAAGGGCGGTCTCTAAGTTAGAGTCCTTCTCTTGCGGTCCATCTTTGTAGCTATGAGATGTGCCATACTGTCTCTCCGTAGACATTTTTATTTTTATACTTTTTTAAAATAAATCTAGTTTGTTCATTCGAACATGCTTTGTCTGTGCTTCAATATTCATCACCTCCGGAAGGTCCTGGCTCATTCTCCTGAAGCTGAGCGCCTTGATGAGGTAGGGGCCCTTCCATAATCTGACACTATGGTGGTGAATCTATAGCATCATGCGAGAGGTGGCATGCAGAGCCCTCTCTGTGGGCATGTGCGTCATCGCCCCAGCCTAGTTCCATCGCATTTCTTTGTCGGTTTCATTTTCAGGGAAACAAAAGTTTGTGGGACTAAAAAAAAATATCACTCAATCAATTCCAACTTTGTGAGATCTTCTCCTTTCATGAGAAGTTGGAATTGATTGAGTGAATTTTTTTTTTTAGTCCCACAAACTTTTGTTTCCCTGAAAATGAAACCGACAAAGAAATGCGATGGAGCTAGGCTGGGGTGATGACGCACGTGCCCACAGAGAGGGCTCTGCATGCCACCTCTCGCATGATGCTATAGATTCACCACCATAGGTCTAGGATTGTCCAAACTATGCCACTGGTTGATTGTTCTCCCTGTTGGGAAATTTCTGCTTGGTTCTTGGTTGCTTTTTCCCTTGATTAGTTTCCATCCATTGTTTCTTGTCTTGCCTTGAGGTGCTTTGGAAAACAGGTTGATGCTCTCTGCTCTCTGCAGTCCTTCAAATATTGGAACACTGCTTTCGTGTCATCCCTAATCCTTCTTTTCATTAGAGTAGATATACCCAATTAGCACCATCCTTGTTTCTCAACATTTTGTTGATATTGTGGCGACCAAAACTGGATGCAACATGGAATACTAGTGCCCAGTATGTCCAGTCAGTGAAGCAGTGGAAGTGATGTGCCGGTGCCTGGAGGCTGTTGGGGTCTGGATGGGTGTCAACAGACTCAAACTCAACCCGGATAAGACGGAGTGGCTGTGGGTTTTGCCTCCCAAGGACAATTCCATCTGTCCGTCCATCACCCTGGGGGGGGAGTCACTAACCCCCTCAGAGAGGGTCCGCAACTTGGGCGTCCTCCTCGATCCACAGCTCACTTTAGAGAAACATCTTTCAGCTGTGGCGAGGGGGGCGTTTGCCCAGGTTCGCCTGGTGCACCAGTTGCGGCCCTATTTGGACCGGGACTCACTGCTCACAGTCACTCATGCCCTCATCACCTCGAGGCTCGACTACTGTAATGCTCTCTACATGGGGCTACCTTTGAAAAGTGTTCGGAAACTTCAGATCGTGCAGAACGCAGCTGCGAGAGCTATCATGGGCTTTCCTAAATTTGCCCATGTCACACCAACACTCCGCAGTCTGCATTGGTTGCCGATCAGTTTCCGGTCACAATTCAAAGTGTTGGTTATGACCTATAAAGCCCTTCATGGCACTGGACCAGAATATCTCCGGGACCGTCTTCTGCCGCACGAATCCCAGCGACCAGTTAGGTCCCACAGAGTTGGCCTTCTCCGGGTCCCGTCAACTAAACAATGTCGGTTGGCGGGGCCCAGGGGAAGAGCCTTCTCTGTGGCGGCCCTGACCCTTTGGAACCAACTCCCCCCAGATATCAGAGTTGCCCCCACCCTCCTAGCCTTTCGTAAGCTCCTTAAAACCCACCTCTGTCGTCAGGCATGGGGGAATTGACATGTTCTTTCCCCCTAGGCTTATAAAATTTATGTATGGTACGTTAGTGTGTATGATTGGTTTTTTAATTTGTGGTGTTTTTTAAATTAATTTAAATATTGGATTTGTCTTATATTGTATTGCTACTGTTGTGAGCCGCCCCGAGTCTGCGGAGAGGGGCGGCATACAAATCTGATTAAACTGAAACTGAAACTGAATTATAATTTACCCTTTTGCAGCAGGAAAGAAACCCTCACTGTGGTTCAATGTTTTCCCTACTGTATTTTTTAAGCATATTTGGTACGAGTGAGGCTGGGCATGAGAACAACTAACAGACTTCAGTTTTGTAAATGGGGGGAAAATGACATTCTATGGTAGCTAATAGATGTGCAAAAGAAAATGATAATCTGGAAAGATCGAAACCAGAGAATTTCTGAGATTAGTTGCAGCTTCCTACTTTCTCCTCTCCTGGTAAGTCACTTTCCTGAAGGATTTGCTTGGTGGACTGCAGGCGGCCTTTCTGGAGGTTGCTGATCTCAGAATTCAGTTTATCCATTTCATTCTTAAGGTCCTGAATTTCATGGAATTGATCTTCCAGCAGATGTTGAGATTTCCTTGTAATAAAGGAGGGGAAATGGGTATCAAGATTATATGCAAAACTCTGAAAAACTGTTAAATGGCAAAACAAAAGGATACAAACCCGTTCTATTGTTGCTTCCTTCTAGTGTTGCCTGGATTTTTGCTGTAGACTAGTGTGATACAGCTGGTCCTTGACTTACAACCATTCATTTAATAAGTCTGAAATTACAGTGGCACTGAAAAAAGTGATTTCCGACCACTTTTCACATTTAGGACTGTTGCGGCCAGTGTTCCCTCTAATTTTTTGGGGGGGGGTGGGCAGAAAAGTATAGTGTCTGAGCGGCAGTCCCTTCGGGACTGGGTGGCACAGAAATAATTAATAAACAAACAAACAAACAAATAAAAAACCCACCCTGTTTTGCCTCAGAGAATTTCAAAATAGAATACTGTACTGTGTGTCTACAACAGTGAGCTCATAATAGGGCAACTCTATCAATATCAAAATGCCACTTAAATAGTTGAGCTAGTTTCAAACTAGATTTTGATTTTCTTTCTCTCCTCCTTACTCCCATTCTTTTTCTTTCTCTTTTCCTTCCTCTCTTTTTTCTATCTGTTTCTCTCTCTTCCTCTCTTCCTCTCTCTCTCCTTCCCTCTCACTCTTTCCCTCTCGGCTTCTGGGCAGGTTTGGAAAACTCTGAGTTGATGATGATTTTTAAGTGAGTGATTGCTCACTGCTCAGCTTAGAGGGAACTATGGTTGCGGCCTCCCCATGGTCATATGACAAAGATTCAGATGCTTGGCAACTGATTCATATTTATGACGGTTGCAGAGTCCCAGTGTTGTGATAATCTTTTTGCAACCTTTTTATAGACAAAGTCAATTAGGGAAGCCAGATTCATTTAATAACCATGCTGTTAACTTAAGAAAGGCAGAGTTTCACTTAACCAGCGTAGCAAAATAGTGGTAAACAGGGGCAAAATTCACTTAACAAATGTCTCATTTAGCAACAAAAACATTTGGGCTCAATTGTGGTTGTAAGTTGAGGACTGACTGTAATCATAACTGTTTTCCAGACCGTTCCTGGGCCTGCAATGCACCAGCTAATTATTGTGGTTACATAAGACTGGATATTAAGGCATTTCCGCTGAATCTGAAGGATGTTAGAATCAAGAAAGGAGATATTAAGCATGCCTGACCCAAATACGGTAAACCAGGGATGTCAAACTCAATTTCATTGAGGGGCGCATCAGGGTTGTGTTTGATCTTGGGGGGAGGTAGGCGTGGCCATAGTGGGCATGGTTAGCTCAACATCACTTGGTGGCAGCAGAGGCACCAAGAAGCCAATCTTTACTGTTTCCAGGGCAGTCCCGCGGGCCGGATGTGGCCCATGGGCCTTGGATTTGACAGCCCTGCCCTAAATATAGTCAGGAATGAATCTTTTTGAATTCAGGGGAACTTACTTCCACAGAAAGGCGGATAGAATTGCAGCTTAAATATTTTCTCCTTGGGTGTGAAAGAATGTTGCACTGTAGTCTCTAACCAAAAGCAAATGCATATTTATCCAGAGAGGACTTCCAATGTGTTTTCAGTCTTAGGATTGCCTCCAAAGGGATTGGTGTAGGCCAGGAATAAGCAAAATTGGCTCTTCTATGACATGTGGACTTCAACTCCCAGAATGCCTGAGCCAACCATGCTAGCTCAGGAATTCTGGGAGTTGAATTCCACAAGTCATAGAAGAGCCAATTTTGCCTACCCCTGGTGTAGGCCAATGATGGGATTGGACAACCTATTATTTTAACCCTAATGTACATGAGATAAGGTCGGTTGCAGTCGGTGATCAGAGGTCGAACCCGAGGTCTCTCCATTGTGGGGTGCCTCAGGGGTCGGTCCTCTCCCTCCTGCTATTTAATATCTACATGAAACCGCTGGGTGAGATCATCCAAGGGCATGGGGTGAGGTATCATCAGTACGCTGATGATACCCAGCTTTACATCTCCACCCCACGTCCAGTCACTGAAGCAGTGGAAGTGATGTGCCGGTGCCTGGAGGCTGTTGGGGCCTGGATGGGTGTCAACAGACTCAAACTCAACCCTGATAAGATGGGAGTGGCTGTGGGTTTTGCCTTCCAAAGACAATTCGAATTGTCCGTCCATCACCCTGGGGGGGGGGAATATTGACCCCCCTGAGAGAGTGTCCGCAACTTGGGTGTCCTCCTCGATTCACAGCTCACATTAGAGAAACATCTTTCAGCTGTGGCGAGGGGGGCGTTTGCCCAGGTTCGCCTGGTGCACCAGTTGCAGCCCTATTTGGACTGGGAGTCACTGCTCACAGTCACTCATGCCCTCATCACCTCGAGGCTCGACTACTGTAATGCTCTCTACATGGGGCTACGTATGAAAAGTATCATGGGCTTTTCCAAAAATGCCTATGTAACACCAACACTCTGCAGTCTGCATTGGTTGCCGATCAGTTCCGGTCACAATTCAAAGTGTTGGTCATTACCTGTAAAGCCCTTCATGACACCGGAGTAGGGTATCTACGAGACCGTCTTCTGCCGCACGAATCCCAGTGACCGGTTAGGTCCCACAGAGTGGGCCTTCTCCGGGTCCCGTCAACAAAACAATGTTGCTTGGCGGGGCCCAGGGGAAAAGCCTTCTCTGTGGCGGCCCCGACCCTCTGGAATAAACTCCCCGCAGAGATTAGAATTGCCCCCACCCTTCTTGCCTTTCGTAAGCTCTTTAAAACCCACCTTTGTCATCAGCCATGGGGGAATTGAGACATTCTTTTCCCCTAGGCCTTTATAATTTATGCATGGTATGTTTGTTTGTATGGATGTTTAGTTTTATAATAAGGGTTTTTTAGTTGTTTTTAGTATTGGATTTACATGATGTTTTTTATTACTGTTGTTAGCCGCCCCGAGTCTACGGAGAGGGGCGGCATACAAATCCAAAAAATAAATAAATAAATAATGAAGCTTGAGGCTTACATCCCTAGACCAAGGCATGCCTGGCTGGGGAATTCTGGAAATTTGCCAAGGTTGGGCAGCCCTGTCTTAGTTCCTGTAGTTCTAAGCCTGGCTGCATTTCAATAAGCCACATTCCCCAAGATTTGTACAGTTCTTTTCCTTTAAACCATAACTTTTCTTTCATATCTTAGGTTTGAAGGGAGAGGGGCCTCTTTCCAATGTTTTGATTTATTGGGTGACGATTTCCAGACTTTTTTTTTTAAAAAAGCTTGTGTGCATTCTTGTTTTTAACTATTGTATTTTGTAAATTTCCCAGAGTCATGAGATAGATTTAAGCAGTTTATACATTTAATTAATGAGTAAAGTCTTTTTCTTTAAGATATTTTGGAGGGATGTATAATAGCCTTACCAGAGATTGTTCAGCTCAGTTTCATACATTTTTGTTAGTTCCTGTTGGAAGGAAAAAAACATATATGTTTCAACTTTTATATGAACAATTTGTAACATGGACCTCAGTCATAGTTAACTGTAGTTAATTTATGACCATTTTAGAATATATATATATATATATATATATATATACAGTATATGCTTCTTGACTTAAATTCAATTCCATACCTACCCAGCCAGAATTATGCAGTAAATTATAATCTTATCATTTAGTGATTGCCTCAGATAGTGAGAAATTACCATTACATAGATGATGAAAAACTAACTTTGGAATCAATAACCACATTTATCTTTACAACATCATTTGGTTACCTATCCACATTGCCTTGTGCTTATCCCATACCCTCTGGTAGAGCCAATACATTTTAATTTATGTTTGCTTGTTTGTATCCTACTTTCCATTATATATATATATATATATATATATATATATATATATATTTACAAAATATCCCAAAATACCTTCTTCCTCTTATTTTTCCCACAATAACAATCTGAAGTGAGTTAACGTGAGTGTGTGTGACTGAGCCAAGATCACCCAGCTGACTTTCAAGGTTAAGGCAGCACTAGAACTCAGTGTCTCCTGGTTTCTAAGCCAGCATTTTAATTGCTATATCAAACCCAAGCAAGCTGTCACTTCCTGAGCTGCTTGTTTGTGTAGCAGTGGTTACTCCAAAACTGCTGAGAACAACTTAACAGGCTCAGTTGTGTAACGCTAATTAGTTGATTACAGCCTGGAAGCAGCTGCTGCCTGGAATTGACAAAGTCCTAGTCACTTTCACCCCTGAAGGCATTTGCCTCCCAAGAAGCTGCAG
Organism: Erythrolamprus reginae; assembly: GCF_031021105.1. Lineage (NCBI taxonomy): Eukaryota > Metazoa > Chordata > Lepidosauria > Squamata > Dipsadidae > Erythrolamprus > Erythrolamprus reginae. Next base: position 251,187,030 of record NC_091951.1, read on the forward strand.
CTACACTCCTTTCAATGCATATCCCCATCATGTACCTGTTCACTCTCTTTCCAATGAATGTAAATGCAAACACCATTCCCATTTTTCCTAATTATCTCAGTGCCAGGGTAAGCATTTCAAACGATGGGGAGTAGGGGAAAAGGGGCATATGATTTGGCCTTTTCTCCAGGTTCTTCATAAATTGAGTTCTCCCTACACCTTCCACACTGCTTGGAGCCCCTCCCTTATGATACCAGGTTGCAACTCATTGGTCCCTTCAGCCTTGAAAGACAGCGTTTAAGGGGTGACTTGATCGAAGTGTATAAAATCATGCATGGGATAGAAAAGGTGGATAGAGAAAATTCTTTTCTCTATTACACAATACTAGGACATGGGGGCACTCCTTAAAGCACATAGGTAAGAAAGCGAGGACAAATCAAGGGAAATATTTCTTCACCCAAAGGGTCGTTGGTTTATGGAATTCAGCTGTCAGCCTTGATAGCTTCAAGGCAAGATTAGACAGATTCATGGATGCCAAGTGTATCGGTTGTTATTGAAACGGATGTCCATGTGCCGCCTCTATGTTGGTTGAGGCAGGCAGGATTCCCTTGAGTACCATTTGTTGGGGGTCAAGGGAAAGGGAGGGGTTTGCCTTCTCCTCAAGATCTCCATGTACAATTAGGGGGCCAATGTGTAACACAGAATGCTGGACTCGATGGGCTTTGGCCTGATTCAGCATGGCTCTTCTTATCTTCTTATGCTTGGGTTCACACAACTGTTTGGGGTTATATCCTAATGCTGTAAAGCAGGGATGTCAAACTCATGTTGTCATGTTGTCATTATGTGACGTATTGTGACTTTTTCCCCCCTTCACTAAACCGGGGTGTGGGGGTGGCCAGTGTGTGATGCAGCTGTGCCATGATTGTGACACCCCTGCTTCAAAGCAAGGGAAAGCTGAAGTAAAATAATAAGCAGAATTGTGGTCATGTGATTTTTTGCTTAGTGACAGTTTTGCTGAACAACGGACTTGTAGTTTGTCAATTGCAGTCACTAAATAAGGAGTGCCTATTTTTGGAGAATGCAAAAGTAGTGGAGCCAAGTTTGCTACTTGAGCCATTCTTTTATATTTAAAAAATAAAATCCAGATTTTAACTGTCACTTCCATGATGACAGATTATACACAAATTCACTTGCTGTTTTCCAGATACAACATTTCTGGTAGCCTCAAAACCCAAGAAAACAAATGTGAACATCATCTTTGATGGCCTCTTATTATCGAGCAAGGGCTTGTTTCCATTGAGAATTGTTACTGAAGAAAGGATCTTTGTGTGTGGCAGCCTTTTTGTCTTGAGACCAAATTCTCAAATTCTCTATCAGTTCCCCAATCTGGCCCCAAACTATTTCGATGACTTCCTTTTCTGTCCCTTACATTCAATGGTGTTTACCTTTGATGACAGGCCATCGGATAATTGCAGGTATTGACAAGCAATGTAAACGGTGCCTGTAAGAAACAAACAAAACTGGGAAGTTTCTACAATGAACTCTACAAATGCCTTTTGTCTTGAAGCTTCATGTCCAAGAAATTGCTAAAATTACACAGAATATTAGGAAAGATGTTCCTCTAGCATGTTATCCTCTTTTCTCAAAACTCTTTAAGAAGGACATTAATCCTACCTACACTGAAATTTGGCAACTTTTTTTTTTAAACAATATTTTTATTGATTTTTAACAACACAACATAAAACAGTTATTTTAGCGAGTCTCCTTAGCTTTTTCTCTTTCTATCTCCTCATCTGTTTCAACATTTTCCTCCATATTAATCTATAATTCATCTCTTCAATTTTCACTGGGTTTTTCAAAAACCAAATTCCCAAATATTTTATTTTTTTAAGTACTAATTTCAACCCTGATTCTTTCCTGATTTTCTATCTGTTCTCTCTGATCTGTATTTAAACACATAGTCTCTGATTTTTCCATATTAACCGACAGTCCCGATTCCTGTTTAAACTCTTATAAAATGTTTATTTGGCAACTTTATTGAACACTGGGCACGTTCTCTCCTTCCTTTTGAAAGAATAGAAAAGCTTTTTAGTTTTATAAACACAGAGTAATATAGAAGGGCATCTAAGAAAAATATCACCACACACAACCATTTCCCACTACCTGAAGGAGCATTTAAAATCTCACTTTTTTCTACCGATACTTGCCATTCAAACAGCCTTCATTTACTTCAACCACCCACCCAAATTGTCTCTTACAGAAACTCTTTCAGTACTGAGAGAAAAATCTGTATCTGAGAAAAAGGTGAACGGTCATAGGATATACAATAACATGCCCTTGTTTGCAGGTTGGATACTTCCGCTGTGCAGTTCCATGCGTATTCATCCTGCAAGAATCTGCAGTTGGATCCTGGTTCAGAGGAGCAGGAGTTGGAGCTGGGACTGTACAACAGGGAAGACATAGTCCTCTATAAATGAGTGGAAAGTCGAGGGGATGAGGATGAGGAAGTCCCAAGGCCGTCTGGCAGTGGGAGTCGGGGGGGGGGGCAACCGAATGGGGATCCTCCTGCAGGAGCAGAGCAGCTTCACAGGACCAACAGAGATGGTAGCCTCTCAGTGGTGGGCTGCTACCTGTACGCCTCGGAGCTCCATTCCGCTAGATTGCGCAATTTGCGTGAAACCACTCTGATGCCGTCTTCAATATTCCGGTGACTGGCGCCATCTTTTTTAAAAAAAATCCTGCGAGGGGATACCCAGGTGCGTGAAATGTCATTGATTTTTTGCTTCTCCACGTGTGTGGAAGCAAAAAATCACCGAAATTGTATGCGAGCGAACGTCCCCTCAGGAGATTTCAGCAAGTTTTTGTTTCCTGCGCATGCGCAAAAGCAAAATCACATGTGGGAACGCACGCATAGGTGCACATCCATGACCATCCGAATGAGTAGGATGCCCGTGAAGCGCACCGGTATGCAGGTAAGTGGAACCCGCCGCTGCTCTAGACTGCCTCTGACAAGGAACGGATGAGGAGAGCAGAGTGGAGAGGGGCACAGAGGAGATCAGCGAGGTTGCTTACAAGGAAGCAGCCCCGTCCTTCCTCAGAAGGAAAGCTGGGGAAGGTTGATTGAATCAGATGCTTGAGAAGGTGTGTCTGTCGGGAACACTTGCTTGTTTTGATGTGCTTCTTCCCAGCTTCACTGGATCCTGTTCCTTGAATTTTTGGCTTGGTCTCAGCTCTCAGACTTTAGACTCTTGGACTATTATTTGGTTGCTGGAACTCTGGACTTATCTCCAGTGAAGGGCTTCCAAAATTTTACTACTACACTGTGGACGTGGCTTATGCAGGATGCCCTGCATTTTCTTTCAACATCTTTCAATGCAAATTGGGTGCTCTGGGGCAGAGCTCCATTTTTGCTACCACACTGCATCCCCCCCCTGCAGACAGGCAGTAGCCCCACACCTGCTTATCACCCTCTTTCCTCGTGGGACTTTGTAAACTCAGAGGGACGGAAAAGCATTAGTGGGTTGTGATAATGAGCAATAAGGAAACCTTCCTTAACCACTGCCTTGCCCACCTGACGTGAGTTAAAACATGAACTTTTCTGGATAAAATCTGGCACATTGGGACTTCTGACACTCAGGTCGTTGACACAAGCACCTTTTTTGTTCAATCCATGAGAACCTCCTGCTAGTCAGATTTTTTTTTTTCAAATCTCAACTGGAAGTACTTACCATAAATGACTGAGGCAGTTATGGTGAGCAACATCAAGCATTTCACACAGTTTTCCATTTGGCTTCTGTGGAGGAAGGTAGGATCATTAAGGAAAAGTCAATAGACGGGAAAATTCTTAGGATAAAAATACTAAGGATAAGAATGGGAATTTTGATAATGGCGAAGGCCACTCAAGGGCATTGCTCGTTCTTTTCCCAACCAGAGAGGTTTATTAACAAGTCATTCTGAGGGTTGCTGCTGCTTCATGTTTTTTCTCTCTCCTCTTTTTTCCTTACTTGATATCTGCCATAAAACAATGCATGGTGTGATGTCATCAAACAGGGTGTTTCCTTAACCCCTAGTGCCAATGTTATCACACCATACATTATGGCTATGCTAGCTGTTGCATGAGAAAGGGAAGAAACACCTAGGACAGGGGTAGACAAAGTTGGCTCTTCTATGACTTGTGAACTTCAGCTCCCAGAATTCCTGAGCCAGTCATACTAGCTCAGGAATTCTGGGAGTTGAAGTCCACATGCCATAGAAGAGCCAACTTTGCCTAGCACTGACCTAGGAAGATGCATCTATTGAGTTCAACCAGTTCAGCTTAAGGTGTTAGCAGCATTGTTAGGTATCAGATAGGGGCCTTTCCCAAACTGGATATGCAGATATGGAATTGGAAATTGCCTGCATGTAAAACAGGTCAAGCATCAAATTCTAGGCAATGCTCAGGTTATTACATTGCTTGAGATATGGAAAAGCAGAAGTGAGAGTAAAATAAATAGTAGAGTTGATGAAAACCAGCAAGAGGATAAGCAGAAAGACTACTTGTGAAGTAGAGGAAGACATAACATAAGCTTTCTTCCTGCAAGTAATGGAGGAGAGAGGCAGCTTGAGTCTATGCAAAGTATTCAAGAGGTCCATGGGTGTTTCAACTGGGTTTATTTCAACATGGCCAACTCTCCATAGGATGATTCACTGCGGGACAAGAATTACACTAATATCAAAGAAAGGGTGGAATAGAATCACTGAAGAATGGAAAATTTAATATTTTAAAATTTATTTTAAATAATAAAATTGAATTGTTAAATTGTCCCATGGCGAGTTGTCCTGATGTGAGTTGGCAATGGTGAATTGACAGTGGCAGGTTTTGTTGCAGCAACTTGGCTGGGCTGGATTGATTGATTCATTCATTGATTGATTGGTTGATTGACTGATTCATTCATTCATTCATTCATTCTTTCATTCATTCATTTGTGTTTCTGAATGGTTGTCCCATTTCCATTCTCAACTCAGCCAGTGTGGACAACTTTCACCACCAAAGAAATTGCTGAATACGTTGGCTGGAGAAGATATGTGGTTTGGAGAATCTGAGAGATGTAGACTTGAATTTAGAGGGAGGGACTTGGGACTATGAAAAGAGAGAGAGAGAGGAACTGCAAATGGGACCATGCAGAATCTGTTACTTTTAAAGTCAAGGAAGGAAGAAATTAAGGATAATTAATTTGTGCATAAAAGGCACCATTAAAACACAATAATTGAATATTTTATAGTTATAATACATTATTTTAATATATAACATGGATTTATAAACAAAATAATTTTTAAATATTTAAATTCATGGGGATGTGCATGCAGGTGCAGGGTCGGACACATGGGTCAAAAATGCATGCAGGGAGTGGAGGGGCAGGGGGTCACTTGCATATGCAGGGAGTGGGGGAGCATAGGGGGAGTGCGCACATATGCGGGGTGTAAGCAGGGGAGTTGCATGGGCAATTGCGAGGCTGGGGGGGTGTCGCACACGCATTGCATTATGGGTGTGGAAGTATGCTTTCGGCAAGTGACAATAAAAATGTTAGTCACCAATGTGTTAGGGTAACACCTCTTTAGCCTATTTAAAGTCTTTCATGTCATCTAATATATGATATTTTCAACCTCTACCCCACCCAACGTAGAACTTCTGTGATGGAGAAGACGATTAGATGCAGAGTTAGCTGTCTTGATTATGATGTCATTCCAAAAGAGGTTTTGGACATTTTTACATTGCTACTTACCTAATACAGCAGCAGAATTTTCGAAGACAGCAGATAAAAGAAAACACAATAATGCTAGGAATGCAGCATATGGTTTCTGTGAAACAGAACAATTCACAAAACAATTAAGGTGTTGATTCTGAAGGTTTATAAAGTAACTGGGAATATACTTGTTTCGTCATCTGATCTGCCTGAGGACTAAGATAATAGCATTTAGACTTATATACCGCTTCACAGTGCTTTCCAGCCTTCTTTAAGCGGTTTACAGAGAATAAGCATATTGCCCCCAACAGTCTGGATCCTCATTTTTCCCACCTTGGAAGGATGGAAGGCTGAGTCCATCTTGAGCCTACTGAGATTTGATCTGCCAAACTGCTGGCAGCCGATGATCAGTAGAAGTAGGTTGCAATACTGCACCTCAACTACTGCACCACCAAGGCTCATCAAAATACCTTCCTAGCAATAAATAAATAAAATTGGTAAATTCACAATTCAAACTCTTGGCAAATACAACAGTTAGCCCTATTTGCTGTATGCACCATCTATGCTGTTGCTATGTGTGATTCATCATGTCACAGCCTGAGATGTAGAATTAAACCCTATTTTAGCAAATAGTGGAACATTAAACTCCAAAATAAAATAGTAGGTTGCACTGAGATTTAGATCTTCATCCCATTTTAACAAATAAGGATCTCCAAATTACTGATATGCAAAATTATTTACAAGGAAGGGGCTCAATCTGAAACACAGTACAGTGGTACCTCTACTTACGAACTTAATTCATTCCGTGACCATGTTCTTAAGTAGAAAAATTTGTAAGAAGAAGCAATTTTCCCACAGGAATCAACGTAAAAGCAAATAATGTGTGTGATTGGGGAAACCACAGGGAGGCTGGAGGCCCTGTTTCCTCCCAGGAGATCCCTAGAGAAGCCCCATAGAGGCTTCTCACTGCCTTTTCTGGCCCTGTTTTGTCCCAGGAGATTCCTAGAGGGGCCCCACAGAGGCTTCTCCCTGCCTTTTCCGGTTACAGTTTTGGAGGCTTGGGTTTGTAAGTGGAATAGGTTCTTGAGAAGAGGCAAAAAAATATTGAATACCCGGTTCTTATCTAGAAAAGTTTGTAAGTAGAGACGTTCTTAGGTAGATTATAGGTAAACTGTACATTATATTAACATAGCCAATCAGTACTATTGACCTTAGATTCAATCCAGAGAAGATTAGGCCTTCTTAAATCTTACTAAAAGCAGATGGACTTTTAGAGTTAAATGCTCATTTATTATATCCAATGGGTCAGCCTTAGTAGTGGACATTTTCTGAGATGAACTGTCCCTTTCTACATATAGGAAGATGTACAGTAGATGAGTAAAATGGGTGAGGATATTCTCAAATTGGTCATTCCTGCATTTTAGAGCTTACTATAGGCTTGGATGAACACATAAGATTCTGTATTAGAGAACTGGTGTTCCAGAAAAGCATGAGGTGAAGCAACTTGCTACTATCGTTCTATCAAAAAAGCACCTTTGGGACAATTGTTGGGTCAAGTAGATAAGAAAGAAACTCCAGAAGAGTTTGTATTTGCCAATCTACTTAAATATTATTCCATTATTATTAGGATTGTTGTTGTTGTGATGATGATGATGATGATGTCTTAAAGACTAAACAATATGATACTCTAAAGTTGGAAGTTGTCTTGGAGGATTAACTTCCATCCCTGATTAAAGGCTGGTCTAACTTCTGCTTGAATAACTTTAGTTATGAAATGCACCATATTTTCAGGAAAGCTGTAGGAAAGTGGAACTGCTACATACTCAGCATACTTTCAGATGAAGCTGTGGAATCAGATGACGAGTGGCTACAGCAACTCTCACCAGCAATGACTTTTCTGGTAAAACCTCCTGTCGAAGAAAACCCATTCTCATTATCCAGTCATCACAATCATCCTATATCAATAATTTCTGTAGACAGACTGGATTTGCAGTATCTGATCTGACTTCCATCTGCATCAATATACATTTCTACAATCTGTACAGTAGTTTGTTTTCTTTCCTATTCTTGTATCTTGGCCCTCTTGAATGCATCAATTGCAAGAGAGATAACATATGAGGGTAAATGCAAAATTATGCAGGGGTCTCCAATCTTGGTAACTTTAAGTCTGGGGGACTTCAACTCCCAAAAATTTCCTAGCCAGCAGTGATGGCTGGGGAATTGTGGGAATTGAAGTCCTCTAGGCTTAAAGTTGCCAAAGTTGGAGACTCCTACTTTAGTGGATTTGTATACACTGCATAGATCTAAACTAGCAAAAAGATTCAAGATGCAATCCTGACATATTTTCTCTGGATTTTTTTTTTAAATCCCTGGCCTCTAATCATTAGTGGGTATCCAAAGCCTAAATGTTTCTTAGACTTACCCTCCTTGTCTTCTCTCTGATCATAAATTGAAGACATCTGGCTAGATGAGGTAGTAGATGTCCTTGGACAACCTCCTGAAGAATTAAGCAGGAACCAGCTGAAAGAAGAAGAGTTGCAAATGCTCTACAAATGTACTGTTATATTGGGGTGCCGGCTTTTTTAATTACCGTGAAAAATACGAACACTTTAGCATTGAGCCATAGCACATAGACGTATATACCACTTCATAATGCTTTACTGTCCCCTAAGTGGTTTAAAGAGTCAGCATATTGCCCTCAACCACCTGGGTCCTCATTTTACCGATCTCGGAAAGATGGAAGGCTGAGTTAACCTTGAACCGGTCAGGTTTGAACTTCTGGCAGTGAGCAGTGAGTGAGCCTGCAATGCTGTGTTCCAACCACTGTGCCACCACGGCTCCTAAATAAAGCTTTTTTCATGCTTTTAGCTGTCATTGGGGGCTGCCTGAAATACAATGCATTATCCTAAGAATGATGTTCCTTAGTGTCTTCACTCCATCCATTGTGTCAACAAAGCATATTAAAATACTATTTGCTATTCCTAAAAATTGGTTCTAGCCTACAGTTTCCCCAAAATGGTGTAACTGTCCTGCAGCAATGAAGACAGGATCCAGGGGAGGTGCATGAAAAACCTTTTAACCCCATTGTTACACCCATCTTTCCCAAAATTTCATTGTATTGTTTTCATTGTTCATGTGTGTTCATGTGAGTTCATGTGGACTATGAAAGGGAGATGTGTACATTTAAATTATACTTTTTCCCAATACTTTTTAATATTCAATAATTAAAGCACAAAATCCAAAGAGGGAAAAAATTAACAGAAGCTAAACTAAATTAAAACATTTTTAAAAAGATGTGAGTTAAAATGACAAAAATAAATAAAACATATCATCCCTACTAGTTGAACACTGACAAATACAGTATATTGCAACAATAATAGCTCTCTCCCTTGCAAAAGAGGTCCCAGTTTCATAAACTTCTACATCTATTTGCAGCCCAATTTGACCTATCATACATTTTATATAGACTGCTCAAAAAAATAAAGGGGACACTTAAACAGCACAATATAACTCCAAGTAAATCAAACTTCTGTGAAATCAAACTATCTACTTAGGAAGCAATACTGATTGACAATCAATTTCACATGCTGTTGTATACATTCAACTTTGTACAGAACAGAGTATTCAATGAGAATATTTCATCCATTCAGATCTACATGTGTTATTTGAGTATTCCCTTTATTTTTTTGAGCAATATAGGTGTGTGTGTGTGTGTGTGTGTGTGTGTGAAGAAAAATAGTTAAAGCCCTTGTTAGGGCTTTAAAAAAACTTTATTCAGAGAGAATAACAATGAAAGAGCTTGCAAGCCAGTAAGAGCTGGGAACATCATTAGCACCTGGAAAGAAACATTCGCAGCAAGTAGAGCAATGGAAAAAACCCTGCAAAGACTTAGGGCTTGTAAATATTCTTAGCAGGGAATAACAGTGAAACAGCTTGCAAGCCGGTAAGAGCTGTGAACATTGTTAGTACCTGGTTAGGGCAGGAAATAAACTTATTGAGAGCAAGTTAGAGCAATGAAAAAACCCTGCAAAGAATTAGGGCTTAGAAAACATTCTTCACAGAGAGAAACAATGAAAGAGCCTGCAAGGTAAGAGCTGGGAAGATCGTTAGCCACTAGTTAGGGCTGGAAAAAAGCTACATTTAGAGTATAAGATGCACCCTAATTATCAAGCTCTTTTAGGGAGGAAAAGGGTGCGTTTTATACTCCAAAAATACGGTATTCGTTATGTTACAGTAACTAAATCCATGCATTCTTCTTACTTCTTTGACTGGGTCTTGCCCGATCCTCTTGTTGCCCTGGGATTGCTACCTTGCTCAGCAGGGTTATCTTGAAAACCTGGCATTGCTTGAGCTGGATACCTCCGCACAGAGCGTCTCCCATCCATGACTGAAAGGACAACGTGACAATTGGACGTATTTTGAAAGAATTCTGTTGGTTGCTTCTAAATTATTGTGCTCTCAAAATCTCAGTACCAAAAAGTTACATGCACAAACAAGCACCCTGCTTTCCACATGCATCAAAATCCCCTCCATTCTGTCTTTCCAATGCACTTCTGTGATGTGCGCAGATTAACCGCCTGACCTCCAGCGTGTGATTTCACAATAGGAGGCCTACAGTGAAGTATACATGATCATCTCATGACATCATAATAGGGCATATGGTATTGCCAGCAGAGAATTTTGTTCCTGTTTGGAGCATACTTCCGCATATTCGTAGAGGCGTTTTTGGTGTTAGCCAAATAGAAGCCACAACTCATGTGTCCATCACAAAAATCCTTTAATCACGTTATTTAGGGAAGGATCAGAAAGGAAGGGTACATACTTTGTCTCAGTTGCAAAAGCAGGAATATCTGAGGGACCATCTCCTACCGATCGCATCTACCCAAACCATCAAAACAGGGAGGCGGGGAATGTTGTAGGTCCCATCCCCGAGGGCGATACACCTAGTGGGACCCAGAAGAAGGGCTTTCTCTGTGGTGGCTCCCTTTCTCTGGAACATCATTCCCCAGTAGTGGGTCCTAAAACATGTTGCTATTGGTTCATGCATGCACTTGTGCACACATTCAACACTTCTGCGCATGCATCCTGGGCAGGTGGGTGGAGCCTTCCATCACCACTACTACCAGTTCGCAGAACTCGGGCGAACTGGGAGCAAGCCACCACTGTATTTCCCACAGATTAGAATGGCCCCTACTCTTTACACTTGCGGAAGGCGCTGAAGACCTGGTTCTGCCAATGGTCCTGGGGAACCCAGAATGGGATGGAGCCCATTAAATGGCTCGTGTGATCTGCTACTGCCAGGGTAGGGAATGGGGTAGGGGGTGATTTTATTATATTATACTATATTGATTTATTTGATTCTTTTTATTAGCTTTATTGTTTCAAATGTGGTTTTATATTCTGTAAGCTGCCTTGAGTCACTATGGGTGAGTAATATAAAACAATATAAAACAAACAAACAAATAAATTGATCATAGATTCAGTTCTTAGACCTGCAGTGGAGATAATGGTTTACTAAATACATCAAAACAACCTTCCTTTGTTTCTAACTAACCCTCTTCTAAAAAGTTGCTTTTTATAATCATCTTCTTTGGCACAATCCAGAGAATGTATGTGTTGTGAAAAGATCTAACATTTTGCTATATTTTTTTCCCTATTAACAGATTATTGTACTTTCTGCACCATCTGAAATAGAAGTTGATCCAGAAAATCTGATCTCTGAGAATGCCTTTTTCCTTCTTTGGGAGGAATTCTCAGTATGAAAAATGAGGATTCAAAGCTAAAGAACTTTTTAAATTTTATTTTATTTTATCCAAATCACACAAATTTACTGCCAGGTGAAGAAGAAGAAAAATAAATGAGTTGAAGTGCTGGATACTTTCACTAGAGGTCAGTCTTACTTTATATAATAAACAGCTCGTGATTCCTTGTGGATGATTCTTCCAGAGATCCCTATTTCCTTAATTAAATGGAGAAACAGAATGAAAAAAACAAAAAGGGATTGGGAACCAAACTTTCTGCTTGGTTCCCCATTGAGGTTGCTTGTGGAAATCTGGGAGGGAGTTCAGAAATGAACCCTCTTCAGCTGACTGAGGAAATTGCCTGCTTGTGGAAGGGAACAAAGGAAGCTGTAGACCAGTAATGGTGAACCTATGGCATGGGTGCCACAGGTGGCACGCGGAGCCATGTCTGCTGGTATGTGAGCCATTGCCTTAACTCACCTCCAATGTGCATGTGTGTGCTGGCCAGCTGCTTTTTGGCTCACACAGAGGCCCTGGGAGTTTTTGGTTTCTAGAGAGCCTCAGGAGGGGTGAGGGAGGGCAAAACATGAGCCTATTGGGCCCACCAGAAGTTGGGGAACAGGCCATTTTTGGCCTCCAGAGGGTCTCCAGGGGACAGGGGAAGCTATTTTTGCCTTCCTCAGGCATTGAATTATGGGTGTGGGCACTCACGCATGAGCAATAGCGCGCACCCATGCTCTCTTGGCACCAGAGGAAAGAAAGGTTTGCCATCACTGCTGTAGACCATAAGGAAAATTGTACCCCAGCATACCTGTAAGGGTCCCCTTACTTCAAAGAGAAAGGCCTCGCCCAAAAATCTCTGGCACTCCACAATAACCTCTGAGTCTTTCCCTGGCTCTTATTTCACTACCTTCCTTCATCCGTTATATGTCAATTGTCAGCCTGAGTTCTAAGACGGCCAACTGCCATTTGCCCATCCACCAGCTGATTGGATGCAGAGGGAGAGAGGGAGGTATGAAAAAAAGAAAAGATACAATAGCAATAGCAATAGCATTTAGACTTATATACCGCTTCACAGTGCTTTACAGCTCTCTCTAAGCGGTTTACAGAGAGTAAGCCTATTGCCCCCAACAATCTGGGTCCTCATTTTACTCAACCTTGAGCCTCTTGAGATTCAATCTGCGAAACTCCTGGCAGCCAGTGATCAGCAGAAATAGCCTGCAATACTGCACTTTAACCACTGGACCACGGAGGCTCTTCAGTCCTCTCTTGTGTCATACAACCTATGGTTAGTGTGAAAGCGTGGTTGGATGTCACCAAAGTGACAACTTTCCCAAGCTTCCTAAGTGAGTCAACGTGTGCTAGATTTCTGTAAATAAACTCATTCTGGCTTCTTTCATTCAACAGTTCTTGTTTTAAACCTTCCCATTGAAAGTTGTATTTTATCTTAGGATGGATATATGTTTATCCCAGGCATGTTTAAATTCAGTTACTGTGGATTTACCAACCACGTCTGCTGGAAGTTTGTTCCAAGTATCTACTACTCTTTCAGTAAAAAAATATTTTCTCATGTTGCTTTTGATCTTTCCCCCAACTAACTTCAGATTGTGTCCCCTTGTTCTTGTGTTCACTTTCCTATTAAAAACACTTCCCTCCTGAACCTTATTTAACCCTTTGACATGTTTAAATGTTTCGATCATGTTCATTAAGTCTTTCCTGATACGTTTTATGCTTATCAGAAAAGACTTAATGAACTCGATCTGTATAGTCTGGAGGACAGAAGGAAAAGGGGGCACATGATTGAAACATTTATGTGTTTGGAACCCATGCCACATCTCAGACATCAACACCCTTGAAAATGTCCAAAGATATTTCACCAGAAGAGCCCTTCACTCCTCCACTCGAAACAGAATATCCTACGAAAATAGACTAACAATCCTGGGCCTAGAAAGCCTAGAACTACGGTGCCTAAAACACGATTTGAGTATTGCCCACAAGATCATATGCTGCAACATCCTACCGGTCAATGACTATGTCAGCTTCAACCGCAACAACACAAGAGCACGCAACAGATTCAAACTTAATACAAACCGCCCCAAACTTGACTGTAAAAAATATGATTTCAACAATCGAGTTATTGAAGCGTGGAACTCATTACCGGACTCAATTGTGTCAACCCCTAACCCCCAAAATTTCTCCCTTAGACTCTCCATGATTGACCTCTCCAGGTTCCTAAGAGGCCAGTAAGGGGCGTACATAAGTGCACTGGTGTGCCTTTCGTCCCCTGTCCAATTGTCTTTCCTTTCTTTCACCTATCATATATATTCTCTTCCTTTCATATATCCTCTCCTCTAAGTTCACTTTTACCCTTATATGTATTACCACATGTCTATTTTTCTTCCTATGTATTTGTGTATTGGACAAATGAATAAAATAAAAAATAAAAAAATAAATATGTCAAAGGGTTAAATAAGGTTCAGGAGGGAAGTGTTTTTAATAGGAAAGTGAACACAAGAACAAGGAGACACAATCTGAAGTTAGTTTTCTTTCCAGTTAGGTCAACACTCAAACCAAGAATGGTGCCACCCACACAAACACACACACACCGTATTTAGCTTGCCAAGATGGTCATATTGGGGATTGTCAAGCATTTGGTCAAGGAGTGTGGAAGCAACTCTCACCTCCGTGTCAATGATGGCATGACATCCCTCCATAATGCAACTCAAACTGGGCCACAACTCTCATTGTCGGGCTGGTGAGCACGGAGGGGGGGGGACATACACACATAATGTATATGTGTGTGTCTCAGAAAGCTTTCCTTGCTGTTGAACAAAAACACATGCAGGCCTCCAGGGAAGTAGTCCTCGACTTATGCCCATTCATTTATTGATTGCTCAAAGCACCAAAAAAAAAAGTCACTTGGGTCCATTTTTTTTTACCCTATGGGTTCTTCTACCCTTATTTCATTCATAGTCAGAAGGCTGGGAGGCTAATCTTACAAGTGCCTGCTGAAGACATTTTCATTTACTTGTGGAGTTTTAAAAACTTAAAAACATAAATTATGAAGGCAAGACAGCCATGGAAGGTGATGGGGTCTGGATGGGTGTCAACAAGCTCAAATTCAATCCAGACAAGATGGAGTAGCTGTGGGTTTTGCCTCCCAAGGACAATTCCATCTGTCCGTCCATTACCCTGGGGGGGGAATTGTTGACCCCCTCAGAGAGGGTTCACAACTTGGGCGTCCTCCTCGATGCACAGCTAACCTTGGAACACCATCTTTCGGCTGTGGCGAGGAGGGCGTTTGCCCAGGTCCACCTGGTGCACCAGTTGTGGCCCTATTTGGGCAGGGAGTCATTGCTCACAGTCGCTCATGCCCTTATCACCTCGAGGTTCAACTACTGCAATGCTCTCTACATGGGGCTACCTTTGAAAAGTGTTTGGAAACTTCAGATCATGCAGAATGCGGCCGTGAGAGCTATCGTGGGACTTCCTAGATTCGCCCACGTTTCTACAACACTCTGTGGCCTGCACTGGCTGCCGATCGGTTTCCGGTCACAATTCAAAGTGTTGGTAATGACCTTTGGGCTGGATTCAACCGAATGATAGCCACTGGTTTCATTTCATTTTCATACCAAAAAAGGACATTCAATCTTATATACCATCTACCGAAAGACATCTACCAGCCTCAGTACTGAACATTTTACCTCAGGAATCTGTGCCACATTCCATTGGCTACCACCGATGAATATCCACTGGTTTCATTTCATTTTCATACCAAAAACCCCCCTTCAATCTTACCTATCCTTTACCAAAAGAGATCTGCAAGCCTTAGTCCTAAACATTGTACTTCAGTAACAGTTCCCTAATTCCACTGGCTTCATCTGTGGAATATACTCCCCTTTCCACTCGTTCCACATCATAAGGAGGCTAATCTGCATTCACAGCACCAGAAGAACCGACAAAGTTGGGACTAGGGATTATACTACCACGCAGCCTCCGCATTAGACAAAGCTGACACCATTCATCACTTCCATCACAAACACATTCAAAAACTCAGATACTTGCACACCACCGTAATGCGGGCTGCATCCACTATGGGATGGTGCACACCGCCCATCTCCAACCTCAGTCACACTGCGTCGGGTTGCATGCACTATGGGAGGGTGCACACCAGCCATCCGCACACCACCCATCCGCACGCTGCCCGAACACATTCGAAAACCCTGATATTTGCAGACCAGCATACTGAGGGCTGCATCCACTATGGGATATTGCACACCTCCCATCTGCAAACTCAGTCACACTCCATCGGGCTGCATCCACTATGGGATGGTGCACACAGCCCATCTGCACACTCAGTCACACTCCATCCATTCACAATCATGCACTGGCTTCCATTCATGAATGTGAACATAGTGTCCCTCGTCCATTTCTTGCTATGTCCATTTAAATGAGATCAGCCGGCATCTGTCCTTGGGGTGAGAGATCTCCATAACAAAAAAGGACCTTAAATCTTATCTACCATCTACCAAAAGAGATCTACCAGCTCAGTCCTGGACATTAAAGCTCAGCAACCGCTGCCATATTCCACTGGCCCCCACCCAAAAATATCCACTGGTTTCATTTCATTTTCATACCAAAAAAGGACCTTCAACCTTATCTACCATCTACCGAAAGAGATCTACAAGCCTTTGTCCTGAACATTCTACCTCACTAACAGTTGCCCAATTCCACTGGCTCCCACCAAAGAACATCCACTGGTTTCATTTCATTTTCATACCAAAAAAGGACCTTCAACCTTATCTACCATCTACCGAAAGAGATCTACAAGCCTTTGTCCTGAACATTGTATCTAACAGTTCCCCAATTCCACTGGCTTCCTCCGAAGAATATCCACCAGTTTCCATTCTTTCCACTTCATAAGGACGCTTTTCTGCATTCACAGCACCACAAGACCTGACAAAACTGGGACTAGGGCTTATATTTCCATGGTGCCCCCGCATCAGACTAAACCGAACACCAGACTTCTCTATTCCACCACAAACATTTTCGACAACTCTGATACTTGCACACCACATACTGCGGGCTGCATCCACTTTGGGATGGTGCACACTGCCCATCTAGACTCAAACACACTCCATCCATTCACAATCATCAACCGACTTCCAGTCATGGATTATCAAACAGCGTCCCTTGGTCAGTTTTTCCTAGTTCTGTTTTCTCGACCTCGGTGTGCTTTAGGCAATGGAGATAGAGGGCTACATGCTGGAAATGGGCCGTTCCACTCAGCAAGTCTTCTAGAGAACTTGCCTTTTCAAACTTTCAAACCAATTTACAAAACAGCTTGTGGAGGTACGTAGTGGAAGGAAACTACACGAGGACAGTATATTAGTTACAATCTTCCCATCCCACTTAGGAACTTTCTATGGAACTTGCCTATTAGCCATCACAAGCTTAACTATTTCCCCCTATTCATTGATTCTCCATTCACAGCTTCCCTCCTGGAATAGCCTGGTGTGTCAAGAGACATGCTGCAAGGAAAGCAAAGATAGACTGAGTAGGCCACTTCATCTGAAATATGTATCTCCCAAAGATCCCCCCCAGCCTAAATTCATTTTCATTTTTATTTCACTATGTTTAGCTGCACTAATGCCACTAATAGACTGGAGTAAGACATTTCCTTAGTTTATTCTTCCATACAGCGGCCATACCAGACTAAAGCTGTCATGACACTTTTCTCTTGCACCACATTTGAGAGCTGACATTTACAAATAAGTACTCTGTGGCCTACCTCCTCTTTGCTCATAGGCATTTTGTTGCATTGGATCCATTCAGAATCCTTCCTGGGTTCAGCTCATGGATTTCTATCCAGGATCCTTGAACCAGCTTCAGGTAGGTTTGTTTTTCAGACATTAGCCAACGTCAGTCCTCGCGCTCTGAGGGTTTCGTACTTGAAATATGCTGACCTCCTCAACAAGTTATCCAGCAAACTTTTCTTTTCTTTCCAGCAGCCCTTCATTATTTCATCTTTGGTTTCTTCTGTATTGACCATTTGATGTCTGGGAGTTCCCCTATGAAGAAAGAGGTAGCATCCAAATTTAGTATCTTGAAAGGAGGCATATTAAATATGGAGGTATTCAGCTGGTGCCAGATATGATGCTGCAGTGGGCTTTTATGACGTGAGATGTGAGGTGCCATGTCACAAAGGGGAGCAGATACAATTGTATACATAGGGGTTGGCTTAATAACCAGATAATTCTGTGTACTGGGCTGTTTTCCCTTTTCCAAAGATTTTCCATGGCCTTTCATGGACTTTTTATTTAATTTCAGAAATGAAAATTCTTTGGGACAGAACAGGAGGGAATCACTTGACTATGGTCTATCAGCTGCAATCTTGCCAATCTTGCATTCTGAATGTTTCTGAAAAAAATGTCTTTGTTCTAGCAGTCACCTTCTTGGCACTGCCTTTTACTCATTGATGCTCAGTTTCTCTATTCTTTCCTCCTGGAAAAAACTTGATTTTTGTGATGCATACCAAAATAAAAAAGAATCAAATGAAGAATCCAATATTGTACTATCCCTACAACCTAAGTCATAGATATGTTGGATTTGAAGTAGGAAAATATTTTTCAACCAATATGAAGATTGTAGTTGTAAAACCTGTTATACTTAGAATTCTAATTTGAATAAGTAAATCCAGAAATCTATTCCCTGCAAATCTTTGTATGTCCTTTGTGAGTCCTTCTTTATAGTTCTTCCTTAGATATCCCTAAAAACTTTCAAAAATACATAAGGTAATATAAACATGTCTTTCCTATAGATTATCCAGTACAATCTAAGGGAAATATAAATATTAGAAAAAGAGAATGGTAGGTTTTAGTAGTATCATCTGAAAAAATTCAAATTCAGATAGAATGGAATTTGAAATTGAGCAACTTTTTAAGAATGTTTTTACTGATTTTTTTCTTTTCTATATATTGATATGTACTTCTCCAATGTTATATACAATATATTAATATCTTGCTTAGATTTTTATAGTCTGTTTTTTTAAAAAAATCACAATTCAAAATGTTGGTTATCACCTATAAAGCCCTTCATGACACCGGACCAGGATATCTATGAGACCGCCTTCTGCCGCATGAATCCCAGCGACTGGTTAGGTCCCACAGAGTGGGCCTTCTCCGGGTTCCATCAACAAAACAATGTCATTTGGCAGGGCCCAGGGGAAAAGCCTTCTCTGTGGCAGCCCCGGCCCTCTGGAACCAACTCCCCCTGGAGATTAGAATTGCCCCCACCCTCCTTGCCTTTCGTAAGCTCCTTAAAACCCACCTCTGCCATCAGGCATGGGGGAACTGAGATATTCTTCCCCCTAGGGCTTTACAATTTATGCATGCTATGTTTGTTTGTAGGGATGTTTGGTTTTACAATAAGGGTTTTTTAGTTGTTTTAGTATTAGATTTATATGATTTTTATTACTGTTGTTAGCCGCCCCGAGTCTACGGAGAGGGGCGGCATACAAATCCAATAAATAAGTAAGTAAGTAAGTAAGTAAGTAAGTAAGTAAGTAAGTAAGTAAGTAAGTAAGTAAATAATTGTGAGGCAATGCTTATTGGTTTATTTTGTTCATAAAAGTCCGCCCGCCCTTTTTTTGTGAATTTGTTTTCAATTTATAGATAGTTTAGCCTGCAAAATGTGTACAATTTTACTAAATTTGGTGTGGGATTACTAGTTTGAACATTCTCTTATCATAAGAAAAATATAAATGAACTGAAAAAAATGATGCTTATTGGTTTTTTAAAATCAGAAATAAGGCCTCCCCCCCCCCCGGCTGCTTGCAATTTTCACTTTAAATTTTTTTAAGGCACCAAATCCGAAATATTTTTAATATCTTAGGCATTCATTTACTCAATTTCACATTGCTGATCATCAAAAAAATATTTTTGCGGTGGAGGGGTGGGGGCTAATTTATCTGGGCAAAAAAACCTCACATTGAGTCTTTCTGGTCATATAAAGTGACATGCTTGAAAAAACGGGGGGCGGGGCATGGCCCTTTTATGAGCAAAATAAACAAATGGGCAAATAGGCTAAAACAAGCAGGCTGACCAGTGAAAGAACTGATGTGGGAATTCAGAAGAGTTGCTGGTAAATTAAGAGACTGGCCCGAAAGATTATTACTCCATACTTTCAAAAATGCTCTTGACCCAGAATTAAGAAGGGCATGTGAAATCGGGGGAATCCCTTGGGCCATTCAGAATTGGAACACCACGGCGATTACATTGAATGAGGTGGTTCACACTGAAAAGAGACCACCTCGGGTCTCTAACAAACCTCCAGGATGCCGCCCTTCCTTTCGCCATCTGGGCCCTTCTCGTTCAGAGTCCATGAGGGGAGTAAACAAGGGCACAGAGCGTCTGAGTGCCTGGCACCAGCCCTCCTCTCTCTCCCAAGGGCCAAACCTCACACAACAGTAAGGAAGAGACCTGGACGATCCCCTGAACCAGGGCGTTGGGCTTTTCAAACAACAGAGCTGTTCCCTCCTGAGGATACCCCCGGGCCCGAAGAAGCCATCCCTTCAGGATCCAGCTCCAATTGGAATGAGGTAACGGCTGGAGGAGATGACCCAATGGTGAGTGAACCCATTCCCCCATTCCTCCTCAAGGCAAAGATTAAAATAATCACCACAGGGGTGGAGGGGGAAGTAAAGGCCCTGCTAGACACAGGATGCTCCAGATGTCTAATCAGCAAAACAGTAGTGCAAAGATTAAAAATCCAAATAAAACCTTTAGCTAAACCTGTCTGGTTCCAACAAGTGGATGGTTCCCTCGTAGGTGGGGTGCCGCCACGCTCCTGATAGAACTAGTTGAGTTACAAATAGGCCGACACCGTGAGTTCCTGCGGTTCATAGTTGCCCCCCAAATGTCAGAAGCTATCATCCTGGGTTTGGTTTGGTTGGATAAATGGACCCCCTCTATAAAGTGGGAGGATGGATATCGCAAGCTTTTCCTCCGCATAAGGCCTTCTCCTCCCACAGAAAATGACAGGTGTAATGTATTTGCCAAGAGCATAGACCGTCACCCCCGCTGGGGGGTCCGTTAGCCTGGGAGCCGCCAGCCGGCCCTTGGACCAGAGTACATGTGGACTTGGCGGGACCCTTCATGGGTCAAATGTTTCTTGTGACTGTTGATGCATATTCGAAATGGTTAGAAGTTAACATATTACACTCAACCACATCTATGTCGGTTATTCAGGTTCTGAACTCCCTTTTTGCAACCCATGGTTACCCAGATTTGGTAGTATCCGACAATGGGTTGCAATTTACGTCCTCCCAATTTGAAGGGTTCTTAGCGGGGGCGGGTATTCGCCACGGCCTTATAGCCCCTTGGCACCCCGCGTCTAACGGGCAAGCGGAACGTATGGTCCGAACCACTAAGGATGCGTTAAAGAAAATGTCCCGGGGCACTTGGCAGGAGAAGCTTGCAGACTTTCTGTTCTCTCAGCATTCTACTCCGACAACCCCAACAAACAAGTGCCCGGCCGAGCTTCTTATACGTTGGATAGGTTAAACCCGGCCTATGCTCATAATCCTTCTTGGCCGGAACCCGGCCGCTCTTTTAGTTTAGATGCACCGGTGTTTGCCCGCTCGTATGATGGGGGCCCCCCCTGGGTGGCGGCAAAGGTCACTGGTATTAAAGGACCAAGGTCTTATGTGGTTGGGCTTAGTGATGGGCGAATATGGCACCGCCATGTAGATCAACTTAGACGTCACAGTTGCCCAGCCCCTCCTTGTAACCAGGAGGAGAACACAAGCCCTAGTGGGCAAAATATCGATTTTCCTCTTCCCCCCGGGGAAGTGGCCCCCCCATTGGGTTGGATCCTGTGGGAAATAGTTATTTTAGCCTCAATGACCGGAAGGACATCCCCGACAATCTACATCAGGCAGAAGGGGAACCTCCCCTGCGGAGATCCGAGCGGGAGCGGCGTCCCCCCGCTTATTTACGGGATTATGAAGTTTCCAAAGTAAGGGGGAAGGAGTGTAATGTATTTGCCTAGAAATAGCCGCTGTCTTGCCATTGGGTGTTCTGGTTGGCGGGAGGAATACTTGCTCCTCATTGGTTATGTAAGAATTGTGCCGGGTATAAATACCCTGTCAGCTGTCAAAGTGCCGTTCTCATTATGTGTTACTTCCGACTAATAAAGACTGTTGATATTCGCTCCGCCCTGGTCTCGACTTAATAACAGGAAAAGCCTTTTCCCCCAAGGGAGAGCAGATGGGCCCTCAGTAGCCACAACGATGAAGGAAAGGACACTGCCAGATCTCCAAAAGGTACCCCTTGAATACAGAGACCTGGAGAGAGTTTTCAGTGAGGAAGATTGCAATGAATTGCCACCTCACAGACCCACAGACTGTGCAATAGAACTTGAGCCAGGGGCAGCTCTCCCAAGATCTAGAATGTATGCAATGTCACCAAGGAGATGGAAGAGCTGAGAAAGTACATAGACACCAACCTGAGAAGGGGATTCATTCAGCCTGCAAATTCCAAAATAGCAGCCCCAGTGCTCTTTAAGGAAAAAAAAGATGGCGGCATTCGTTTAATAGCAGATTTTCGCAATCTAAATGCAGTGTGCGTACAGAACACTTATCCCCTCCCCCTTATGAAGGATCTACTCAATCATCTAGCAAAGGGGAACATATTCACCAAGCTGGATTTAAGAGAGGCTTATTATTGCATCAGAATAAAGGAAGGGGACGAGTGGAAGACAGCTTTTAACTGCCCATTGGGGAGTTTCCAATTCCGTGTCATGCCATTTGGCCTAAAAGGAGCTAATGCCCTAGTGGAACAGTATCTTAGATGTTATGTGAATTACCAACAAACCAATTGGGCTGAACTACTGCCTTTTGCAGAAGTAGCGTACAACAACTCTGTACACAGCAGTATGGGATTAACTCCTTTCCAGGTCACCAGTGGACAAGATTTTGTTCCCATGCCGGAACTACCTATTGAACCTCCTTCGTCCATCACGTTGGCGGAGTGGATGGAGAAACTGAAGAGAGGATGGAAGGACACCAAGAAGGCGCTAACAGAGGCCGCAAAAGCTTACAAGAATCAAGTGGACAAACACCGATCTCCTAAACCCCGTTTTAAAGTGGGCGATAAAATTTTCCTGTCAACAAAATACATCCGGCTAAGGCTGCCTAGCAAAAAAATAGGCCCAAAATTTTTAGGCCCTTTCCCAATTGTGAAAGTAGTCAACCCAGCTATGGTGCAGCTCACATTGCCTAGGATCCTAGGGAGGATTCACCCCATATTCCACTGCAGCCTGCTGAAGCCTGTGATCGGGTCCAACATTAGGCCATATGCACAGCCGCCTCCCCCCCCCCCCAGTGATTCAGGGGGAGACTCACTATGAGGTCAAAAAAATTTTAGATTCCTGGGGAGAGAGAAAAACTGCCCAACGTGCCTACTGGGAATCTGAAGGCTTTAGTGAGGCCTAAGTGCATGTGCAGAGGGACAGTGTATGTGTATGCGTGTGGGGTGCACATGCGCAGGGCATTGCATTATGGGTGTGGTCACCCTTTTGGCTGAGCCGAGAAAGGTTTGCCATCGCTCAACTAAATCAAATAGGATACAGTCTTCAGTAGGACTCAATATAGTACAAGTTGAGAGACAGATACAAATGACCTGGAAGCTAAATGCTGGACAGAAAAATGGGGGAAACTGATTAACCTTGAGAAAAGAACACAACCAAAGCAGGAGTCACAACACATTTCAAAAACTCACACAGAAGAAGGTAAAGACCTCCAATATCCCCATAATATAGAACATAAAGCTAGTCCTTAACTTATGACCATAATGGAGGCTATCCATTATGGTAATAATAATAATAATAATAATAATAATAATAATAATAATAATAATAATAATAATAATAATAATAATAATAATAATAATATAATGGTTGTAAAGTTGTAAAGCAAACCAATTGTTCATTATGGGCTGATTTTTGCCGAAAACTGGAAGTAAATGCCAGGTTTCAGCAAAAATATCATAAAATGTGACTGTGGGGCATTGCAAGCAGCCATAAATGCAAGATAGTTGATGAGCACCAGAAATATAATAAAATAATATAGGGGAAGGGGCAGCTATCAGAATTTCAAAACTGGATCATAACATTTTGGAGAGGACTGTTAAGCAATAAGTCAAGGACTAGCTGTAATACAGATGAAACAAAATTGGGTAGGGCAGCTAATACTTTAGAAGATAGAAATAAAATTCAAAATCTTAGGCTAATGAAAATTACATTGGACATGTAAGATAATGAAAATGAGCAGAGGGCACTACAAAGTTACCCTCTTAGAAAACAGAAAACAAAAATGGGCAAAAACAGAATGTGGAATACATGGCTTGATAGGATTACTTGTGAAAGAAAGATCTCAGAATAGTAGTTGACTGCAAACTGAATATTAGTCAGCAGTATAATGCAGCTACAAAAGTGGCAAAGGCAATTTTAGAAGTATAATTTCTAAATAATGGCAAGTAATTATTTTAACTTACTTTGCTTTGGTTAGGCTCTATCCTGAGTATTGTGATCACTTCTGGTGATCTACCTTAAGAAAGAACTAAACAAACTGATACAAGTTCAGAGATGGGAAAAAAGGTGGTCAGAAACCTAAAAACTAAGTTGTATGAAGAAAGACTGGTGGGATTGGGAATGTTTAGCCTTGAGAGAGAAAAGTCTAACAGGCTATCATATAAGAACACCAAGCTCTGTTCTATATAATTCTTGTGTTCAGGACACTAAATTGGTCATTGGTCTGGAACCCACACCATATTTTGGACATAAACACTTTAGAAAATATCCAGAATACTTTACTAGAAGAGCCCTCCACTCCTCTACTCGCAAAAGAATACCCTATGCAACTAGACTTACAATCCTATGTTTAGAAAACTTAGAACAATGTCGCCTTAAACACAACCTAAGCATAGCCCATAAAATTATCTGCTACAATGTCCTCAATGACTACTTCAGCTTCAACCACAACAACACAAGAGCACACAACAGATACAAACTTAAAATAAACTGCTCTAAACTCGACTGCAGGAAATATGACTTTAGTAACTGAGTAGTTGATGCATGGAATTCACTACCAGAGTCTCTAGTATCATCATCTAACCCCCCAAACTTTACCCACTGTTTATCCACTGTTGACTTCTCCCGATTCCTAAGAGGTCAGTAAGGGGCATGCATAAGTGCACCAAGGTGCCTTCTGTCCCCTGTCCTAATGTTTCTCTTTTACTAGTATGTATATAAATATTATTATAAATTATTATATCTTTGTATACCACCAATATGTACTTGACAAAACAAACAAACAAATAAATCAATAAACATTCTGACTGTATATAAGAAAAAGAATTTCCTAAGTGTAGCACCACTACAATGTTGGAACAAATTAATTGGAGAAGTGTTGGGCTTTCATTAATAGTTGTATTGAGCACTCATTAGAAAACCATTTGTAGGAGTAATTCAATAATATTTCCAGCTGTCAGCATGGTGTTTGTCATGGTTATCTAAATGGATTGTCCCAATTCTATAATTCTAGAATCGGATAATTCTCTGAACTCCTATCATCTATAAAAAAGCCAGTGAACATCTGTGTCTGAAAGAATTTACTTCTGAGAGATCATAAAAAGGATCATGAGGTGAACCCAGACAGCCACTTCAAAACACGATTCAACTCAATTCAATATTTACCAGAAGTGGAGGCTGATGATGCACAAAGCTACCTCACAGCTAAGCTTTGCCTACCTCAAAGCTTAGCTGTGATTAGTTTCTTCAACATATATGCCACATTATTCTTCTGATCCAAAGCCTTAAGCAGAATATAATTTTATACAAAATAGTAGTTTATCATAGTTGAAGTAGACCCAAGACACAGGGTGAGTTGAGAACGGTACGTTTATTCATCTCAGCAAGTAAAAGTGACTTTCAGCTGTACCGTCTGGCTTTGCCTGGGAGAAACCGCTTCTTTTATACATTTGCGGTTCCCGCCAAAGCAAGAGCCAGCCGCGTCTGAGCCAATCAGGAGCGACTTCCTTATTTGGCTCAGGTAGCGTTAGAAAAGAGGAACAAACCATTTCAACGATACAAGGTAGCCATTTCAGGATACAACAATAGTCACACAGCATTCCTCCAACACTCAATGCATTTTTCCAGAGAGAACAAGACTTACAGTAACACAAGGACTAATGCTCTAAGGTGACATAATTGTTATTCCAGCTGAGATGTGACAAAGATTTTTTTTAAAGCTATGAAGGCCAGTTAGAGATGGCTATAAGTCTATTTGTTTCATGGCCATAGTTAAATAAAAAAATATTTGTCTCAAACTGTGAATTTTGTCAGAGGAAACATTCTCTGTGAAAAGAACTGTTGATGATTATAGCAATGCTTAGCAGACTAGGGAAGAGAGTTGGAGCTGTTATTTGTCAGCTTGGGAGGTCATACATGCTTAGTTGTGATAGTTTATATTTCTAGACATCCACAGATTACAAAGATCTGCTGACAATAATTGTTTTTAAAATGTAATAGCTCGTCAGACATGCCCTGAGGACCTCATAACAGAAAATGTCCCATAATTCACAGAACAAAATTTTGCATTATTTGCAGAGAAGGATAACTTTGTACATTTACAACCAGGCCTGCCATCCCAAAGTCAAAAGGAAAACAGAAGCAATAGTTAAAACTCTAATATAAATTCCAGCACAAGAAAATGAAACTTCAGCTTTATTAAATTGTAGAGTGACTCTCATTCATCCATGAACTGGCTTGGAAATTCTGGAAGTTGAAATCCTCAAATTTTAAAGTTCTCAAGGTTTATTAACATTGATTTAAAGCAGGCAAAACCCTGACTTCTGTGCAGAATGTGAGACTTAATTAATCAGAGGCACCCAGGGTTTGCAGAATGTAAGAGTCTTAGCCAGAGACACTCAACTAACCATAGTAGGAAAGAGATACTGGACAGAAGGGATTCTTGCTCTGGTTCAGCTCTGCTAGTGCGAATGGTAGACTTTGGAGAAAGATATCTAGATGGTAAAACCAAAATTTTCTGTCCTCTTATTATTGCCCAGAAAGAAAGTAGCTATTTCCTTCTTTTAAGCATCATTAGAATCATGGAAATCAACGGCTCTGATGGGTTCTTTTAGATATTTACAACCTAGAAGTCATTTCTAGGACTAAATCTTATTTAGAGAGCTACTTCAGAAACACTTTAGTTTTCTCCAGCCTATATCCTACAACTGAGTTGAATGGAAGCCGTTATTATCCTCAGCCAGTGCGGCTACCCCTTTCCTGCCTTCCTTCCTGCCTTCTGGCCAAGAAATTGGGTGGGGTGGGGAATCCAGGATCAAAGATGCTCAAAATAATTAACTCTGAAGACAGACATTTTCTGTATAGGACTTTGTTGATTTATTTATTTCTTTTTAACCCCATCGATTCAGAATAAATTATGCAAAAATGCACGCGGAATATGTTTTTAATCACAATTTTGCAAACATGTTCTTGTTATATTTCAATTATTTGGTTTGTTTTGATATGCAATAGTTGGTCCTTTTTCTAAAATTCTGCAATTGACATTTAGGGAATGTTTCCTTTATACCATTCTTTCATTGCAGATATGCAGTTGCTCAGGTTCTGATACCCTGTTAGTGCTGCAGCTGATTTTTTAATAACCAATAACCCAACGGCGTTCCTTTATTTCTCTACTCTAAAGTATATCATCCTGAATTCTAACTAATAGGATATAGAAGAACATAGCAACTCTCAGATAAGCTTTTCCCAGTTGCAATGCCAGAAAATCAAACTTCATGAGTTATGTAAGTGACATAGGAGTTAACTGAAGATTATGTCTTACATTTTTTAAGTTTGTGAATAAATGCTGATCATTATATAGCAATATAACATAATTTCTTAAAAAGAGGGTAATAATATCAGCAATCCTAGATGGAATATCACATTTTTCAGAAATAATTATTTAGAAAATAGTGAAAGAATAATTCCTAAGGAAATGCCATTTACACCACCCCATTCCAAACCTATCAACCAATGCAATAAAGATGGAGAAATATTGACATTTCACCTCCATTTCCACTAAAAAATGTCAGATTTGGTTCAATATGCTCTCCAGGCATATTTTCTGAAGCAAATTAGACTTTAAAGGTTGGACTACACAAGTTCCCTCTACATATTGCTTAAAAGTGTTGGAGCCCAAAATTTCCTTTATCCAATCACTCTGCAGATAAAAATACTGTTTTTCGAAGTGCAGGTATAAGGCTCTTTATACTTTGCAGTAGAAAATGATGAAGAATATGTTGCTATTGAATGCACCCCATCTGCGAGTTGTCTCAGTTTTTATTCTCTCTCTGTATTTAGAAAATTTCTAAAAAAACATCACTCTTTTCTTTGACTTGTAATTGACAGATGAATGTGGTATTTATGCTTTGGTTAATTTTTAGCTCTACTTTTAACTGATTACCGTATATACTCGAGTATAAGCCGACCCGAGTATAAGCCGAGGCACCAATTTTTGCCACAAAAACTGGGAAAACGTATTGACCCGAGTATAAGCCGAGGTTAGAAAATGCAGTGGCTACTGGTAACTTATAAAAATGGAAAACAATAAAAATACATTAATTGAGACATGTTTTAGAATATTTATTTTAAAGAAAACCAGTAAACTAGCTCTGTAAATTTAAAAGAGGGTAAACAAATTAACAATATTAACAATAAATTAAAAAGTAAAAAAAGTAGCTCGATCAGCAACAAAGCTAAAACCTAAGAGTTAAAATCCTTCAAAACTGGATTCCTTCTCATCATTAATTGGATTTACATTATTGTTCTGTTTTTATATATGCTGTGAGCCACCCTGAGTCCTTGGAGAGGGATGGCATACAAATCCAATTAAATAAATAAACAAACAAATAAATAAGTGTATCCAAAGAAGAGCTTCAGCATTAGCTGCTGTGAGGTTATCAGCATAGAAAACCAAATAGATAGATAGATAGATAGATAGATAGATAGATAGATATAGATAGAAAGATAGATAGACAGACAGACAGATAGAAAAATAGATAGATAGATAGATAGAAATAGATACAGATAGATAGATAGATAGATAGATAGATAGATAGAAAAATAGATAGATAGAAAAATAGATAGATAGAAAAATAGATAGATAGAAAGATAGAAAAATAGATAGATAGAAATAGATACAGATAAATAGATAGATAGATACATAGATAGATAGATAGATAGATAGACAGACAGATAGATATAGATAGAAAGATAGATAGACAGACAGACAGACAGAAAAATAGATAGATAGATAGATAGATAGATAGATAGATAGATAGAAATAGATACAGATAGATAGATAGATAGATAGAAATAGATACAGATAGATAGATAGATAGATAGATAGATAGAAAAATAGATAGATAGACAGATAGAAAAAGAATTCCTGTCTAGCTCTGCCTCATAACACATTATTAGATCCTATCCAAGCAAGGACAGCAACTACCACAAAATACCATTTTTTAAACAGTTTAAATCCTTTCAAAGGAGGGGGAGGAGAATCTGACAGCAGGGGGCCTTTTTAATCCAACTAAGGCAATGCAGAGAGAGCAAGGAATAGTTACTGTAAACCTGTTGACAAATACACACAGGGAGTAAAAAAATAAAGCCTCTGGGTTTCAGCAAGAGGTAGCTGGCTTTTTTCACGGTGGGGGGGAGAGGGGGCATGCACACACACACACACGCACAACCTCACTGGCTTCCCATTGCTTTTCCCCCCTCTCGGTTGGAGCAAATGGCTGCCTCCTTTGCTTGAGCCAGGGAGAGGAACTACGGCTGCGAGAGGGGACAAAAGCTGGTGCCTCCTCGCTCTGGCTCAAGCAGTGGCGCCCTCGTGTGGTGACTTTGTCAATGACCCGAGTATAAGCCGAGGTTGTGTTTTTCAGCCCATTTTTTGGGCTGAAAAACTCGGCTTATACTCGAGTATATACGGTATATTCTATTTTTGTTTAAAATGTCGGTAGCTACTTTGAGTGCTCACTAGGGCAGAAAATGAGAGTATTAATCAAACATAAGGACTGAATGCTAGAATGGGTCTGGTGAGCAGTTCAAAAAGGACTCAGTTTGTGCCATCAGCTGAGCAACTCCAAAGACTGTTTATATTCCTGGAATCAAAAATCTGTAGCCAGAAAGTTTGTGATTAAAGAGCCTGAGAGGACGCTTGGGACCATTATAAATCAATAGGAAATTACAAAAACCTAAATATAAGTCTGATATTGTAAAGTTTACCTTTTAGTGCTTTGAACTGAATTAATGCGGTAGTGCCAGGTACTCAGATGTTCCCCCTGGGTCCTAAATATAGATTGTCCACTGCCTAACTTATTTCAAAATGCAACTGTCTAGATTAGCCCAACTAAGTTCTTTTTGTACCTACCAATAAAACCACATCATTATGACTTAGAACTTAGAATTTAGAACTTAGAATATCTTTACTGTCACCTTGGATGTATACTGATAGGCATACCTTAAAATGAAATTCCGTTGCATACAGCATACATTATTTGAGTAATGGCACTTAATAAATTAGTGTAACCGTAGAAAAGGTACAAATAGCAACACAACTGCACTGTTGTTGGATTCCTTTCCAAGAGAGATACCTGGGAGGAAGATAGAATGAAAATTGCCAATAACTGATAAATATTCAGTCTCTCAAAGGTTGTATCTAGAAAATCAGTGCCTTGGATTCAACAAGCATGATCTGAAGTCATTCAGAAATAAAACTTTGCAGGCTCTTTGAATATTGTATATCTCTACTGACAGTTTCTAAAACAAAATGGAAGGAGAGGCATGAAAAATATGGAAAAGGGGGAATGAAGATATTTAAATCTGGACTGCTGGAGGGAGACTGGGCTTCTTACCCATTCCTCCTTTCCCCATACTTCCCAGCAAAATAAATACCATTTCTTCTGTATTGTTTTACTTTTGCCATTTTATATTTTGCAGTGAAAGTTGAGTTAAAATGCTGAAGTAGCTGGTAATTAACAATGTGCTTGCACAAGAGTACAAGTTGGAATAAGAGTCAAAAAGAAGTAGGGTAAAAAACAATTTGTTTATTTAACTACTGATAATATTTAAATCCTGCCTTTTATAGAGAAGTTCAATTTTTTCCCATACCTGTTAGTACCGCCATCTCATCCCTAGTCCTTCTTTTCATTAAACTAGACATACCCAATCATCTTGTTGCTCTTCTCCACATTCTTTCTAGAGTCTCAACAACTTTTTTACATTGTGGTGACTAGTGTTGGGCGAACCGAGCTTGCATAGTTCGGGTCCGTGCTGAACTTAAGGTGAGAAAAGAGGAGGGGGGATGACGCCTGATGCTCGCCAGCCTTCCTTCCCTGCATGGTCTCTCTCTCACTTTCTCTGTCTCTCTCTCTGTGAAGCACAAACGCTGGTCTTCACAAACACACTCGCTCACACCCAAAAACTGAGCTAGGCTGCAAAATTCTTCGGAGACTAAAAGGCAAACTCCTTCCAGGTGCCGCTGCTGCCGCCCGGCTCGGTTTTTGAGTGTGAGCAAGTGTGTCTGTTTGTGTGTGTGTTTGTGTTTGAGTGTGTGTTTTCACTTCGGGAGAGTCAGGATGACACAGAGGATTTAGGCAGCCAAGCAGGGGGAACCAAAATAGCTTTTCCCTGCCAAGGAACAAAAGCGGAGTCCTGGTGTGTTTGTATGAGATCGCTCTTCCCCCTCTTTGCCTTCCTCTCCCATTGACATCCTTCCTCCCCGGGATCCTCCTCCAACTTTGTGCCCTGGACCTTCGTGGGGTGTGTGAGTGCACAGGGCATGGAGATACAACCCCCCCCCCTCAGTCTTCTCGAGGTGGCTTCTCAAAGAGCGTTCCCTGCCTCCCCCTCCCACCCACCACCCGCTTGAAGCTGCCGTCGGGATCCTGAATAGCTGGCCGGCAGAACCTGCCTCCCGAATCCTCTTGCCTGGTGGGAGGCAAAGCACTGGATAGGGAGGTCAGGCTCCAGGTCTGGAGTCACCCCTCCTGTCCCCCCAAGCCAATTCGCCCACTTGATGGAGCCTGACACACACCTCCAGCGCTTCGCCTCCCACCGGGCAAGAGGTGTTGGGGTTCGGGTTCGGGTTCGGCGAACTTACCTGAACTCTACCTGCAAGTTCGGCCGAACCCGCCGAACCCGAACTTCAGCGGGTTTGCCCAACACTAGTCTTAAGCATAAAACTTATCAGGAAAGACTTAATGAACTCAATCTGTATAGTCTGGAGGACAGAAGGAAAAGGGGGGGACATGATCGAAACATTTAAATACGTTAAAGTGTTAAACAGGGTTCAGGAGGGAAGTGTTTTTAATAGGAAAGTGAACACAAGAAAAAGGGGACACAATCTGAGGTTAGTTGGGGGAAAGATCAAAAACAACATAAGAAAATATTATTTTACTGAAAGATTAGTAGATCCTTGGAACAAATGTCCAGCAGACATGGTTGGTAAACCCACAGTAACTGAATTTAAACATGCCTGGGATAAACATATATCCATCCTAAGATAAAATACAGGAAATAGTATAAGGGCAGACTAGATGGACCATGAGGTCTTTTTCTGCCATCAATGTTCTATGTTTCTATAATTCAATGCCTGGGGAGGGTGAAAACAGCTTCCCCCACCCCCCGGAGGCCCTTTGGAGGCTGGAAATGGCCTGTTTTGCAACTTCTGGTAGGCTTAGTAGGCTTGTGTTTTGCCCTCCCCAGGCTCCAAAGGCTTCCCTGGAGCTGGGAGAGGCTAAAAATGCCTTCCCACATCCCTTGGAGGCTCGCTGGAAGCCAAAAACGCCCTCCCAGAGCCTTTGTGAGAGCCAAAAATCAGCTGTCTGGCACTCACATGTACGTTGGAGCTGAGCTAGGGCAAGGGCTCGTGCGCCAGCAGAGATGGGCTCCGTGTGCCACCTGGGGCACCTGTGTCATAGGTTTACCATCACTGGTCTTACATGTGATGGAAAGCACATCTGAAAAATAAATGCAAAGGATTTTTGACAAGGAACTTTCCCAGAGAGAGGCCAGATAAGAGACTGGGCTAAGATGGCTGGGTGAACCAAAGTTTACTTGAATGTAGGCCCCAAGGTTTTGGGCCCAGGTCAGAATAACCTTGGCTATTATTGCTTTCTGTATACGCAGCATTTGGAATCAAGATAAGGAAGTAGGGAAATTGTGTAAGGCGGGCTTGCTTACTGGAAATATGCCATTGTAAGAGTTTTAGATCCGCTTTTTATGTTAAGAATAACAGGATGTTCCCATGTATATGTGCCAACTAATGATATATGTTGAAAACTGTTATTTTCCATAAACTGTATAACCATATATGGGAGTTTGTGTTCCCCCAAGACAATAGGTGGTTTAAGGTATAAAAGGGAGGTCCTGATACCCACTCGGGGTTCAGGCCATTTATTCTGTTAAGTTGTGCTTTGAACCTGCGCAATAAAACTTTCCTTCGTTGAAGTGCTGGCTTCTGTCTCATCAATTCTACAACATTTTCTGGCACCCCCAGATGGGACAGTAAGCGAGGCGATATTTCGCTGAGGGTAGCCTGGACCCCTCGGGCCCATCCGGAGGCCACTGCTGAATATTCTCCAGGCGCCACGGGGGACCGAGCCCCCGGGAGACTGCAGTGACACCCCGCTGGGACCGACGGAGCTGACGGTGAGCCCAAGATCCCTTGGAGGAAGGAAAGGAGGTCTGAACGGACTGGTATCCTGGCCAGGAAGGTTTGGGAAGACGTCTGCAGGGCGAGTATCTGTAAACAAAGTGGTACCGGTCTCATTTGGAGATCGAAGAGGGGGTCTGATCACCCCCCTGGACTCGGGACGGTTGTCCTAACGAAGTCCGTGTAGGTTGTGTGGGTGGTTAAACCTTCGTGGTTCCCTTCAGTGACTGTTGGAACGTCCAGCACTGTGGGCCGAAGGTAGTGTGGATAGAATAGAATGGGGTGGTGGAGGAAGCGTTCCCAGTACCCCACTGGAATGCATGCTGAAAGGTTTTGACACTTATTTTAAACATACTGACTATACCCCTCCCCGTCCTAGGGCAACTAAGGAAAGATTGAGCTTTTTATGTCAACAGCAATGGCCTCATATGGGGGTGGGGTGGCCGCCGGAGGGAACATTTAAAGACCGAATTATAGATGATGTGTGGGGGAAGATAGTGGTAAATGAGGAGCAGTACCCTAATCAGTTGCAATATATAGAGGCATGGGAGACCGCGGTAGTGGACAAGTCAAGGGACCTCTTACAATGTCAGGCAGAAATGGTACGTTTGTGTGTGGCTAGGCCGAAACGGGGTAAGGGTAAGGGTGTACTGAAAAGGGGGGGGACTGCGAAAGTGCTTGTGAAAAGGCCGGAACCAAAGGTGTCCGACTCGAGGAAGAAGGTGTTGGGACAAGCTGAAGAGGAAATAATCAGGCCCCCTCCGTATGCACAAGTGTCACCCCCCGGTAGCTAATGCACCGATGGCAGCGGCTGCTGCAACCATCAGATGATGAGGAAGAGGAGGTTGCGGGACCCACCAAAAGGGAAGGGGTGGCGGGGGAGCGCCGTACGGGGCAGGTCGTAAGGAGGGTGCTGGGGCGATTAGTAAGATACAAACAAGGGCCGTTACCGCAAGGGCTGAGGCAGCTAGGGAGGAGGCGGCAAAGGTGGAGGAGGCGCAGAAAGATTTCATGGCCCCGTTGCGACAAATGGATCAGCAAGTGGTAAATGCTCAGACTGGGGATTTGGAATATAGACCGTGCTTTCAGTATGTTCCTTTTTCGACAACTGATTTGCTTAATTGGAAGCAGCATTACGGGCCGTTGTCGGCCAAACCGACTGAGTTGGCTGATTTATTTCAAACTATTATGCAAACTCACAACCCTAATTGGCAGGATATACAACAGTTGCTAAGCACATTGCTAACTCCAGAGGAAAGGGAGAAATGGAGAGCTGCAGTACGGACTCATATCAAGGAAAGGTTTCCTAATGAGCAGGACTTAGGGCCACGAATAGTGGAATTTGCACCAGAGCAGAATCCGGGGTGGGATCCAACTATCCCGGCTCATAGAACAGCTCTCAGGGAATATCAGAATGTGACAGTGATTGCTTTGAGGAAGGCAGGGAAGCCGCCGGTGAATATGTCCAAGCCCTCCCTGGTGATGCAGGAACCAGAGGAGAGCCCAGAAAGCTTTCTTCAGCGTTTGATTGAGGCATATGAAATGTACACGCAAGTGAATCCGAGGTCAGAGGACAATGTAAGAATGTTGAATGAGAGGTTTATAGCTCAGAGCTACGAAGATATAAGAAAGAAGTTGCAAAAGTTGGAAGGAGCTTTGGGGAAGAATACTACAGAATTGTTAGAAGTGGCACGAAAGGTGTTTGTGAACAGGGATAAGGTGGAAAAGAAGGAAAAGGATGCACGGATGCATAAAACGGCTGAGCTGTTGGCGGTGGCATTGCAAGGAAGAGCAGGCTACCCAGGAAGGGGTGGCTTCGCAGGAAGGGTAGGTTCCCAAGGAAGGGCTGGTTTTCAAAATAGGGCAGGTTTGGGACCAAATCAGTGTGCGATTTGTAAGTTGGAAGGACATTGGAAATGGGAGTGCCCACAGGGGGCACGGTGGGGACAAAGTGAGTGGAGACGGCCGTTTGGACGACCCTTTGGGGGGCGAGGGCAAGGAATGGGCCGTGGAGGCCCTCCTCCTCCTCGTTTCCCCTATGGGGGAGGGAATGTGCAAGGAATTCCCATGAGTGGGGGAGCCGTAGGATCAGCAGGGGTAGCTCCTGAAATTGCAGCACAGGTAGAAGGGATTGGCTTGGCAGGCACTGGCTGGACTGCATGACGGGGACCTGGCTTGGAGCAGACCCCCCCTGAGCCTATGGTTACCATGAAGATAGGGGGTCATCAGACTACATTTTTGGTGGACACAGGTGCTGGACGGTCAGTGGTGAATAAGCAGGTTGCCACTCCAGGACCCCATGAAATTCAAGTTCAGGGGGTGTCTGGACAGGTAGTCGGCAGGACGGTTTTGAATCCAGTCACCTGTGAATTTGATGGTTCTGAGCTTAGTCATGAGTTTGTGTATATTCCGGAATGCCCTGTGCCTTTGTTGGGTAGGGATTTATTGAATAAATTAGGAGCTACCATTTCTTTTAATGAGGGAAGACAATCTTTAACTCTTAGCCATCGCCCTGAGATGATGTGGAGATTAATGGTGAGCAAGGAAGTGGAGCAGGAAGGGTCGGATAAGTGGAGGGAGTTCCCGGTACCTGGTTTGTGGGCTGAGGATAACCCCCCTGGCTTTGCTGCTCATCACCCCCCCCCCCCATTGTAGTAGAAGTTAAGCCACTTGCCACCCCAGTGCATATAAGGCAGCGCCCTTGTTCTAGGGAAGCAATAACAGCAATTTATGAGTGTATCCAGAAGTATTTGAAGGCTGGCATTTTGGTCCCTATTCAATCCCCGTGGAATACCCCAATTTTACCGATACGGAAACCGGATGGGTCTTACAGGCCAGTGCAGGATTTGAGAGTGGTGAATAGCATGACAGTCACTATCCCTATACATTGTTGAGTTTGATTCCACCCAAAGCGAAGTGGTTTTCAGTTATAGATTTGAAAGATGCATTCTTTACAATTCCGATACATCCTGTTAGCCAGCCGTTGTTTGCTTTTGAGTGGGAAAATCCAGTAACAGGGGCTAAGAGGCAGTATGCATGGACTCGCTTACCTCAAGGTTTTAAAAATTCACCAACTTTGTTTGGGACAGCTTTGGCTAAGGATTTGGTATACTATGTGCCTAGGCAGCAAGGAGATACAATATTGCAATATGTAGATGATGTTTTAGTTACTGGACAATCGGAGGATTTATGTTGGGACAACACTCATGCTTTGCTTGCATTATTGTTGCAATGTGGATATAGGGTGTCTCGGAAAAAGGCGCAGTTGGTTCAGGAGAAAGTAAGGTATCTCGGCTATGACATAGAACAGGGACAGCGGGCGTTGGGGCCGGAAAGGAAGCAAGCAGTGCTGTCAATAATACCCCCAACAAATAGGAGACAATTGAGGGGCTTTTTGGGTTTAGCTGGCTTTTGTCGAATCTGGATCCCAAATTATGCCCTCATGGCTGCACCTCTCTACACCTCCACAAAGGGGGGCAATAATGACCCGTTTATTTGGGGGGATGAACAGAGGAAAGCCTTTGAGGAGATTAAAAAGGCGTTGGCCAGTGCTCCAGCATTGGCATTGCCCAACCTGAATAAGCCTTTCAATTTGTACGTGGACACTAGGAAGAATGTAGCTTTGGGTGTTTTGACTCAACAGTTAGGAAGTTGGCAGCAACCGGTGGCGTATTTATCTAAACAACTTGATGGCGTGGCACAAGGGTGGCCGCATTGTTTGAAAGTTTTGGCAGCTATTGCAGAATTGGTACAAGATTGTAACAAACTTACCTTTTCTAGTTCCGTTTGTGTGCATACTCCGCATGCTGTGCAGTCTATTTTGGATCAAAAAGGTCATTTGTGGATAAGTAGTCAAAGATTGGTGAAATATCAGGCAATGATGATAGAGAACCCCCATGTGAAGTTGGTAATATCAAATATTTTGAACCCGGCTACTTTGCTGCCAGTGGAAAGTGCAGAAGGAATAGAACATGATTGTGTGCAAGTACTGGAAAAAGTATATTCCACACGCTCTGATTTATCAGATGTCCCCTTGCTAAGGGCGGACCGTAATTGGTATACGGATGGCTCCAGTTATATGTATGAAGGAAATCGTGTGGCAGGTTATGCGATTGTAGATGATGAACGTGTCATCGAGAGTGCACCGCTGGGAGGGGGACATAGTGCACAGGTGGCGGAATTATGGGCTCTAATTCGTGCTTTGGAAAGAGCTGAGGGTGAAACATTGAATGTTTGGACAGATAGCAAATATGCATTTTTGACATTGCACGCACATGGGGCTGTATATAAGGAGAGAGGTTTTCGGGATTCCGCTGGGAAGTTTATTCAACATGGTCATTTGATTAAGCGGTTAATTGAAGCAGTCCAACGACCTAAGAGGGTGGCAGTGATGCACTGTAAGGGGCACCAGAGGGGAGAGGATGCAGTTGCGCTTGGAAATCGGGCAGCGGACGCGGAGGCTCGGGCTGCTGCCCTCCGAGGAGGCCCGACACCCGATCTATCTATACATATAGCCCAGGATTTGGGAATGATACCGCCTACTATAACTCCCTCTTACACAATTACCGAATGTGAGCGAGCGGTGAATGATTTGAAGGCAGTAGTAAGGGATGGGTGGTATGTTTTACCGGATGGTCGAATATATGTACCGGCATCAATGACTTGGCAATTGGTTCAACTTTCCCATGATGCCACCCACATGGGAAAGACCGCCTTGGAGACAGCTTTAAGTCGGGACTATTATATAGATAGGTTGGCTGGGATAGCAAACAAAGTGGTGAGTCAATGTGAGACATGTGCAAAGGTTAACCCTAGACAAGGACCTGTCCTGCCGCCTGGGGCTATACCGGTTTCTTATTTTCCCATGGACACAGTGATGATTGATTTCACTGATATGCCACGTTGTGGGTTTTATAAGGCAATGTTGGTGGTCGTGGATAGGTACACTGGATGGCCGGAGGCTTTTCCCACAAAAACAAAAAAAGCGACAGAGGTGGCTCGGATTTTGCTTAAAGAAATTATTCCACGGTTTGGGAGTCCTTCATTTATCTCTAGCGATAATGGGCCGGAATTTGTTCATCAAGTGAATCAAGCATTAGCAGAAGCAGTGGGTATCAAGTGGCGATTCCACAGTGCCTTTCACCCTCAATCAGGGGCTCCTGTTGAGCGAAT
The DNA here is from genome assembly GCF_031021105.1 of Erythrolamprus reginae. Lineage (NCBI taxonomy): Eukaryota > Metazoa > Chordata > Lepidosauria > Squamata > Dipsadidae > Erythrolamprus > Erythrolamprus reginae. Next base: position 251,225,432 of record NC_091951.1, read on the forward strand.
GAATCGCACCTTGAAAGCTAAACTTACTAAAATTTGCATGGAATCACACCTTAAGTGGCCGGACGCTTTACCATTAGCCCTTTATTCCATAAGGAGTGCTCCAAGAATGCAGCACCGACTTTCGCCTTATGAGCTGATGTTTGGGCGTCCACCCACTCTTCTTAGGAGAAATTTGGCGGGATGGCCTGAATTGGGCCATAAGGGGGGAGTATGGACTATGGAAATGGTACAGGAATTAAATAAGCAAGTTGAGAAACTCAGAAACTATGTATTGGAACAATCCCCCCCAAGACTTGTGACAAAGTGCCATGCCTTTCAACCAGGGGATAGGGTGTGGGTGAAGCATTGGAAGAAGGAACCATTGGAAGGGAGGTGGAAGGGACCGTATGCTGTAATCATGTCATCTCCCCTTGCTATTAAAATAGCCGAATCTAAATCCTGGATACATTGGTCTCAAGTGAAGAAAGCAGCAGAGGAGGAATGGGGTGTGCAACCGGTTGATCATCCACTGAAATTGAAGCTTAGGCGAAAGTGACTTCAGAAAATATCCTCTTCTGCTCTACTTTAGGTATTATTAATTGCTGCAAGCTTTGCTTTTACTAGACATATTACAAACATAAACCATTGCATCGTTAAACAAAGACTGCGTAACAAGGAAAGGCCACTCTGCAGAAACCTTACCGGCAATAGGTTTCCAACGCACAGTGGTGAAGAAACAACCCCCTGCTAAACCACACCGGAAGCTGGTTTTCAACGCACGGGAGAAGCTAGGATGAAGGGGTCATGGGGTTTTGGGGTGCTTATATTAATTATGCTCTTTGATTTTGCTTATGCTAATCATGTATGTATTCATAACTTAGGACAATGGAGCCTGCCAGGTGAGAGACCCAGTATAACTCGATCATATGCTGTGGGGTCTGGAGAATGTGATGGATATCCTCCAATCAAGATAACACCCAGCTGCTGGATTGGTATCATGCCTCACCCGTGTCAGTATGCTCAGGCCTTTGACACCATAATGAAAGAGTTGTGCTTGGTTAGGCAACATACCAATCCGGATGCTTGTTATCATGTAGGATACATTTTTAGAAGAGGTATGTGTGCAAACACTCAACCGAAAGGGCCGCAGAGTATTAGTGAATACATAACACTGGACTGTGGCCCTCCAATGTTTTGGGGATGGGATACAATTACTACGGTAGACCAGCTGAAGCCAGGCTGGAGAGGCACATGCATTGTACATTTCCCTCCGACTGAACCAGAACACCGTCGGGGACAACTCACACGGAAGAAACAGAGGGGTAAAAAGGGTCGGAGGATATCTCAAAGCATCGTTCCCCAAGAAAGGGGGGGTAGGGCTGTATGCACAGGTTGTTTTGTATACAACAATGTTCTTTCGTCAACACTTGGAATTCCCCCGGAATGTACACAATTTGACCTCGCTCCTTGTTACTTTCTTGGGAGGGAATATAGTAGATGCAATGGAACACAGGGTATTATGTGCTACATTCTCCGACACAGGTTTATGAACCCTCCTACCCCTACCCCCATCCCCATAATAAGCACTCTGGCCCATACCACACGGAGATCAATTAAGCCTCCTTCATTGGATGAATGTACACCATGCATCACAAAGGCTAAATTAGGCATCCGAACTGTACACACTATAGTATACCACACTATCAGACCCCAGGACTGTACCCCGTTAGGACAGAACTGTATTGGGAATGGCACCATGTATAGTCTTTGTTTGCAGAAAGGATATACTAAATGTTATGATCCTAGTACTCCGGTACGTTTGAATTTCACATTGTGGGTAGGTAGGCCGTCTGATGATACTAGGGAATACCTCACCTGTCATCCTGTGGTTGATAAGACTTTGGCCCCTGTGGTGTTCTCATTTGACGTTTGCAAGGCTTTAAGTACAAACTATGGTCGGGAACATGGGGCCCAATGTGCAACTGACGGATGGATTAAGGCATATCAATCTAATGAAAAGTATTTGTGTGAGGTAGATCCCGACACTGACGATGCGGAGTCTGGGAGATGGAACCCATGTGGTAAAACAACCCAGTGCTCTGGTTGGGGCTGTGTGTGTGACTATACTGGAGATCCTAACAGGAAAACTTATAAAGGGTGTCGGTATGTAAAGTCCTTCAGGAAATTTTTTGGAAATGTTGTGCATATGGAGGTAGATCGATCCATTCCCTCAGGAACTACGTTTGCCCTTGGCATAAACGGTCGAGGGAGGGATCCTATCATATATCTCTCCATCAAGATGTGGAGGGTGATTGAGGGAGAGGTACGAACTTTAGGGTGGTCGGTCTATGATTCCCTTAGGAAATTGGAAAAACCCCTGCCGATAAGTGATAAAGCCAAAAATCTGTTTATTGAGATGGCTGAGGAAGTAGCTAAAACGCTTACTGTTAAGAATTGTTTTGTGTGTGGTGGAACAAATATGGGGGAACAGTGGCCATGGGAGGCCTTAGAGGCAGAGCCTCTTGTTTTTAACAATTTGTCTGAAGCAGGCAATATAACTAAAAGGGACAAAGTATCAGGAACCATGTGGACCTTAACCACTAATTTAGTAGGTAGAAATTGCTTCATGAGAATGGGTAGTGTGAATGTCGGACATTTGATTTGTTTGGGATTCTGGGATTTGGCTTATCAGAAGTGGATTTCCCCAGGAAATGCTACTGAACCTGTAAAATTTGACATCACGAGTCTTGACTACCTTGCCTCTGCGGACCAGGAAAAGGAATGGGTAGCGCCCCAACATATGTATTGGATATGTGGCAAAATAGCCTATGAAGCCTTGCCCAGTAATTGGTCTGGCTCCTGTGTGTTAGGCTGGATTAAGCCTTCATTCTTTTTATTGCCCATAGCAACTCGGCAAATGTTAGGTGTCCCCCTGTATGAATCCATTGGCCCACACGACAGACGTCGACGAGATGTAAAGGAAATGGATGATGAGGACAATACCTTTTCTGGGTTCCCATGTAAGACACTGGCTGAATACGAGGAGAGTGATATTTGGAGCTCAGAGAGGATTGTCTGCACATATGGGAAGGCGACGTGGGCGGGAGATGGAACTTGGGGATATCGCACACCAGTTTACATGCTGAACAGGATTATTAGGTTACAGGCGGTTCTTGACTTGTCAGGAAGGAGGATAGATTTTGCTCTGAATTATCTGTCGGAAACTTCTGTCAAGCTTCGAACTGCTGTATATCAAAATAGATTGGCATTGGATTACCTCCTGGCGAAAGAGGGAGGAGTGTGTGGGAAATTTAATCTTTCCAATTGCTGCTTACGGATAGACGATACTGGAACAGTGATTAAGCAGCTCACTAAGGAGATAAGACAATTGACCCATAATCCGGACCAGGTATGGAAGGGCGTTAATTTGAAGGATATGTTCGGTACTTGGTTTCCTAAATTGCCAGGGTTACAGGCAATAGTGGCATTTATTGGGTTGATTGCTGCGGGCTGTGTACTCATACCTTGTATTTTACCTATCTTCATTAGGACCATATCTAATAGCTTATCATTATTGGCTGAACGTAGAGCTACTGCTCAGGTAATGGCTATGTGGGAATTTGCTAAGACTAATACTGAAGCTGACTACGCTATTTTGCATGCGGAAGCTGAGTATGCGACTCTCCTTGCAGCTGGAGAAGAGTCGCAAAGGGGGGAATAAGATGGCTGGGTGAACCAAAGTTTACTTGAATGTAGGCCCAAGGTTTTGGGCCCAGGTCAGAATAACCTTGGCTATTATTGCTTTCTGTATACGCAGCATCTGGAATCAAGATAAGGAAGTAGGGAAATTGTGTAAGGGGCTTGCTTACTGGAAATATGCCATTGTAAGAGTTTTAGATCCGCTTTTTATGTTAAGAATAACAGGATGTTCCCATGTATATGTGCCAACTAATGATATATGTTGAAAACTGTTATTTTCCATAAACTGTATAACCATATATGGGAGTTTGTGTTCCCCCAAGATAATGGGTGGTTTAAAGGTATAAAAGGGAGGTCCTGATACCCACTCGGGGTTCAGGCCATTTATTCTGTTAAGTTGTGCTTTGAACCTGCGCAATAAAACTTTCCTTCGTTGAAGTGCTGGCTTCTGTCTCATCAATTCTACAACAGGGCAGTTTTGAGCTGCAAGGAGGAAGGGAAGTTCAGGGAAGCCTCACATGTGCCTGTCAGTATGCCCCTGTGTCATCATTGCTATGCAAGCTTCATTGGTTGCAGCTGGCTTCTGAGTGCAACTCAAAGTGCTGGTTTTTACCCTTTGTAGTAGGGCCTTGGAAATTGAGTGACTACTTATCTCCAATAGCTTCTGCCCACCTGGTATTTTCCAGCAGAGTGGCTGTGCTCCAGGTTCCCTCTATTGAACATTGTTATTTTGTGAGGAGGCAGGCCTTCTGTATCATGGCCCACATCCTCTGGAGAGAGAAAAGCTCTTACAACGTAGTCTTGAGCCCAAATCTGGGTTAATGTATTATTGTGTTTGGAGGTGGTGCTGTTTTATTTGCTTTGTGTTGCTTTTAAGAATGTTTTCATCTGGGCTGGGCTATCTGTATGGTTCTAGGTTGTATCTTTTTTAATGGGATTTTTCTGGTTTTGCATAGCACCCAGAATCCCTTGGAGTTTAATGACTATAACGAATTTGAATAAACAAATGAATTAACATTATACAATTTAATTTTCCTTCTCCCCTTTATTTTTCTGAGGTCAGCATATTATGCATTATTTATAATGCTAGCCAGAGAGTGTTAAAACTGACAACTTTTTCTTCCCTTCCCTTTTGGTGCTCTTGGCTCCCCCCCACCAATAGCTATTTGGGTCCTCAACCCTTTTTTAAACGTGCAACACTTTCAGAGATTTCTCAGTCAGAACTTTTGCTCTGGAGGAATATGAAATCAAACAGGACAAGCAGAGCGATGGATTGCACAGGATCTTCAAACCGGTAAGGATGTAGTGGTCAGAGGGAAGATGAGGAAGGAAGAGCCACTACTAAGGCAGATTAGATTTTTTTTAAAGGTTTGAGTTCAGGGCAACAATGCAATGTGCATAAATATCTCAGACAAGCCTCCTCTGTTCACACAAAGATAAAATGGGTGGGGTGGGGTATTAAGCACATTCAGACTTGTAGAAATATTCTGCTACAATAAAATTAGCATTGACCTACATGGCATTGATTTACCAGTTTGGTCTATCTTAAACGGCTGATAAAGACACAGCAATACTTTGTTAGTCCAAAGGCATATGATCCAAAAACATTGCTACTGTGAGATGCTAATCCTCTCTATGGGATGCCAAAGAGCAATATTATGCTACCCACTTCCTTTCTAAAATCCACATGAAGCGACTAGATGAGACTATCCACCAGCATAGGACAAAATATCATCAATATACAGACGATCCTCACTTGTATATCTGTGTCCCAAGCGGACCAAACATTGCAAGTTTGATAGTTACTGGATGGGAAAGAACAGGTTGAAGCTTAATCCTGATGTGACTGAATAACTATGGAATTCCCCTCCCCTTGACCCAGAGATTTTCCATATTTATCTCTGAATGGAGTTGCACTGCCCCCGACAGAGTTGATGCTTGAAGAGTATGGAGCAGTTATGGCTGGCAAGCTTTTGTGCAAATCCATCATCTCACCAATTGTGCCTGTTCTTGAATCAGGAGGCTCATGATCAACTCATGTCTTTTTTTTAATATATATTTATTAAATTTTTCCATTTAAAAAAAAAAGAGTATATAATCATATTTACAGATGAATCTACATCATATATACATTCCTATCGACATTGTCTTCTAATTACTTTTAGATTTCTTGATATTTTAGTTCAATGCTTCTTTTGAGTTTCTTTTTTTTTGTCCATTGGTACCATTTTGTCCAGGTTTCATAATAGTCCGATTCTTTTCGATTATTAAGTTCCATTGTCAATCTGTCCATCTCTGCACAGTCGTATATTTTCTTGATGATTTCATTGTCTTCAGGTATTTGCGGATTTTTCCAGTTCTGTGCAAATACAATCCTTGCAGCTGTTGTAATATGCAAGCTTAAATATTTTACATTTTTAGAATAGGTACTGAAGTAGACCCGGAGACCAGGATTCAAATAACTCGGTACTTTTATTTCAGCTTAGAGAAAGTGACTGGTTCAGCAAAGGCAAAGTGACTTCAGCAAGTACCGGCTGCTCTGCTAGGGAAAAGCCGCTTCTTTTATACTTTTGCGGCTCCCGCCAAAGCAAGAGCCAGCCGCGTCTGAGCCAATCAGGAGCGACTTCCTGCTTGGGCTCAGACAGCGCTTGAAGAAGGAAACAACTATTTACAAGGATACAAAGTAGCCATTACGGATACAACACCCCTCCCCTCATAGTTGGTCACATCCATCAGGAAAGCCATGTGACAAAGTCATCCAATCGCTGGGGCCTCCGCGCAGTTCGCTCCGACCTGCGCAGTTCAGTTTCGCTGTCGACGCCGCCGGAGGAGGATGGCTCGGCGTCGCTGGATGGCTCCCCTAGGCCCGATAAGTTCATTTGCGTGTCTCTTAATTCGGGCAATGTTGCAAAGTCTGTTGAGGGGGGAGAGTCCATGTCAGTGGCTTGTTGCAATAGGCTTTCTGTTCGCTTCCGAATGTGGTCTATGTGTCGTTTCCACAAACGACCATCCTCTAATTTTACAATATAAGTTTTTGGTGCATTTTGTTTAACAACAATACCTTTCATCCAATTTACATTTCCATCAAAACTTTTTACATATACAGCTTGTCCCAAATACATTTCCCTTTCGGGTTTTATACACATTTGGTTATTGTTAATACAGAACCTTGGATTCAACCTATCTAGTGGTGACCTTAATTTCCTTCCCATCAACAATTCTGCAGGGCTTACATGTGTGTGCGAGTTAGGGGTGATGTGCTGAGTGAGTAAGAATTGGTCTAAGTTTTGCTGCACATCCCCAGGGCCTGACCTGCGCAATGCCTCCTTTGCCACGCGAACGTAGCGTTCTGCCAATCCATTAGCCCAGGGCGAGTAAGGGGAGATGAGGGCATGTCTCACTCCCAAACCATCTAGGAACAATTCGAACTGTCTGGCTGTTAGCTGTGGCCCATTGTCAGAAACCAGGATATCTGGGCACCCATGTGATGCAAAAAGTCTACTCAGAACCTTGATGGTGGCACTTGTGGTTATGTTGTTCATTGCTATTATCTCCACCCATTTGGAGAATGCATCCACCACTATTAGAAAATACTGGGAGCCCACTGGACCCGCGAAATCAATGTGGATCCTGGACCAAGGGCCAGCAGGCTGCTCCCACTCAGCCGGGGTTGTTTTGGGGGGATTAGGCCGTGACTCCTGGCATGGTTCACACTTTGACACCCAATTTTCAATTTCAGCATCCAGACCTGGCCACCATAGATGTCCCCTTGCTAGGCTCTTCATCCTGACCATCCCAGGATGGCCTACATGTAACATTTTGAGAACCTTTCCCCTTAGGCTTCTGGGGATGACCACCCTGTCTCCCCACAACAGACAACCCTTTACATAAGATAACTCAAGTCTCTTAGCTTTGAAGTCATGCAATTCAGGTTTCACAATATCATTTTGCCATCCCTTAAGTACACAGTTTATAACTTGTTTAAGGATTTGATCTTGCTGCGTGTGCGCAGCTACCTCTTTTGCTGTGGTTAGTGGGTTATCCTCAAGCTCTATTAATAATACATCTGCAGAAGGAACAGGATCTTCCACTAAGTCTGTTATGGGACATCTGCTGAGACCATCTGCGTGATTAATTTCCTTCCCCCCTTTGTGGGTGAGCTCATACTGGTATCCAGAGAGGAAAAGGGCCCATCTGATCAGTCTAGGAGACATAAAAGGCGGAGTGGGCTTGTTGGGGGCTAGTAGACCCAGTAAAGGTTTATGGTCTGTTACCAATTCAAAATTCCTACCAAAAATGTAGTTGTGGAATTTCTTCACCCCTGCCACTAATGCTAGAGCCTCCTTATCCAACTGGCTATAATTCCTTTCTGTGCTGTTCATGGTTCTTGAAAAAAATGCTATTGGGGCTTCTGATTTATTAGGAAGAACGTGAGCTAGGACTGCTCCTATGCCGTATGGCGAGGCGTCGCATGTGAGTCTGATGGGTAGTGACGCGCTATATTGGACTACTACGCTTTGGGAGGTTAACAGACTCTTTATTTGAAAAAAGGCTTCACGTTCAGTTTCCCCCCAGGTCCATCTGGCTTCCTTCTGGAGCAAACGATGTAGAGGTTCTGCTACTGTTGCCTTCTGCTTTAAAAAAATGGAATAAAAATTAAGGAGGCCTAAAAATGCCTGCAGCTCATTCTTATCTCGTGGTTCTGGGGCTTCTCTAATGGCTCTCAACTTCTCTGTTGTGGGGTGGATACCTTCTTTGTCTATCTTGTATCCTAGAAATTCTATACTGTTGGTTCCCCAAACACATTTATCAGGCTTGATTCTTAAACCCTTGTCCTGTAGTCTTTTAAGTACTTCCCTTATTCTTTTGTTTACTTGTTCCTGGTTTTCTCCTGCAATTAAGATGTCATCAAAATATGGGATGGCCCCATTTACCCCTGACAATAGGCGTTCCATAATGCTCTGGAAAATTCCTGGGGCTATGCTTACCCCAAACTGTAATCTTGTGCATTTAAATGCTCCCCTATGTGTTACAATTGTCTGGGCGCAAGCTGTTTGATCATCGACCGGGAGCTGCTGGTAAGCTTGCGCTAAATCGATCTTTGCAAACCTTTTCCCCTCCCCCAGGGAGTGCAGGAGTTGCTGTACAACTGGAATGGGGTAGGGGTGGTGCTGGAGGGCCTTGTTAAGAGTTGATTTGTAATCTGCACATACCCTTAGGGAACCATCTGGCTTCACCGGTGTGACTATGGGGGTTTCCCATGGTCCTTGTTCCACAGGGACCAAAATACCTTGGCTTATAAGTTTATCCAGTTGTAGGTCTAGTTTGGGGAGAAGTGGAAGGGGAACCCTGCGAGGTTTTAACCTGATAGGTGGAACCTTGGGATCAATAGAAAACGATATAGGGGGCCCCTTGTATGACCCCAACGTGGGGCTGAACACCTCAGGGAACTCTTGTACAAAGTTAGGCATATTATCACAGTTCACATTACATACACCCGAAATTTCAATTCCCAATGGTTCCATCCAAGCCAGGCCCAAGAGAGAGTGCTTAGCCCCTGTTACAATAAGCATGGGTAGGGTACATTTTACATTCTTGAATACAATAGGTACATTTGCTGTTCCCAGGATTGAGATCACCCCCCCTTGAAAATCTCTGATTACTAGAGAGGTTTGTTTTAAATCAGATTTAGACATGTTAGGCATATACAGTTTAAATTTTTCCCAAGGCATAATGGTATATCTAGACCCTGTATCCAGTTCCATCGAGCATGGTTGGTTATTTAGTAACAGTGAGATAACAATTTTAGCCCCCTTTTGTGTTGTCGTGTTGTTCACGAAAAATTTTGTGTTACCTCTATAGTAGTCGCGGTTAGCGGTTGAGTAGTTCCTTTGACTCGAACTTTGGAACGGTCTATTTTCTCGCGGTTGGAAGTTCTGGTTTTGAGGTCGTTGGTATCGTGGCGTGGCGAAAGTTTCTTCTGGTGCCGTTGCTCTGCATGCGATGGCGATGTGGCCTCGGCGGTTGCAGCGGCGGCAAGTAGCGTCTCGGAAAGGGCATCGATGGCGCTGGTGGTTTCCCCGGCAGCCCGCGCAAGGGGCTGGGTGAGTTGACCTGTTGTGTCTAGGCTGGTCTTGTACGAGGAAGCAGTCGTCGGCGTTGTTAGCTGGTTGTTTGGGGTCATCTGGTCCCACGGCGCGGGGAGATGCGGCATCTATCTTTGCGATGAGTTCTCGCCTCCCGTGTTCCTTTAATTCTCTGGCTGCTGCGTCGGCGGCTTCTGCGGTTTGCGCGAGTTTAATTACGGTTTGTAGAGTCGGCTCTTCTTCGGTGAGGAGTTTGTTTCTCACCGTGGCGCTTTTCATGCCGAAAACTAAGGCATCTGTGAGGCGGGCTTCCGGGTCTTTAAACTTGCATTGAGCAAGTACCGTTCGAAGCCGCGTCGTGAACTGGTTGATGGATTCGTTTTCCTTCTGAGCCATCACGGAAAACTGATGCCGATAGACCATGGCTGGTTTGGTCGGTTTAAAATGGCTCGCTAGCTTCTCCTGTAGGACGTCCCACGCTACGGTTCTCGTTGGCTGTGGGTCGGTGAGAGTCTGGGCAATCCCACGGATCTCCGGGCCACAGTAGTTTAGGAAAATTGCCCGTCTGCGATCGGCTTCGGCGTCCTGTATCCCAGCTGCCTCGAGGAAGATCTCGAAGGTGGTCATGTATTCATCCCAAGACGTTTTCTCGGGGTCGAAGATGTCCGGAGCCTGGCCGATCTGGATTTTGTTCATGTTGCACGCGGTTTCTTCCGTCCGTTCGTCGCCAGTGAAGTAGACCCGGAGACCAGGATTCAAATAACTCGGTACTTTTATTTCAGCTTAGAGAAAGTGACTGGTTCAGCAAAGGCAAAGTGACTTCAGCAAGTACCGGCTGCTCTGCTAGGGAAAAGCCGCTTCTTTTATACTTTTGCGGCTCCCGCCAAAGCAAGAGCCAGCCGCGTCTGAGCCAATCAGGAGCGACTTCCTGCTTGGGCTCAGACAGCGCTTGAAGAAGGAAACAACTATTTACAAGGATACAAAGTAGCCATTACGGATACAACAGGTACCTCTCATAATATCCAGTAGACAAAACTCTGGTGTATATTCTATTTTTGTATTTGTTATTTCACACAACCAATTATTTATTTATTTCCAATATTTTCTTGTCTCTGGACATAACCACCATAGATGAAAGAAGGTGCCTTGAGTGTTTTTACATTTCCAACACATTGGATTGTAATTTTTGTGCATTTTAGCTAGTCTTTTGGGTGGAAGATGCCAACGGTATAGCATTTTATATTGGTTTTCTTTGTATATTGTGGATTTTGTTAATTTGATATTTCTCTTCCAAATCTTTTCCCATTCCTCTCTCTATATATTGTGGCAAATGTTTTTCGCCCAGGCAATCATTGTACCTTTAACTATCTCCTCTGGTCTTTCATATTCCATCAGATATTTATATATTTTAGACATTGCTTTTTCTTCCGGGCCTGTCAATAGTTTGTCTAGTGGTTGGGTAGTTCTTTCTATACCTATACCTCATGTCTTAATCACCTCCCAGTCACCTACCTGGGGCTGACTTTAAATTTGGAGAATTTGGAAGTTATAGCCAGCCTATTGCCAGCACAGGCAATCTTGAGTACATCATAACATGCCCATATAACCCTAGTGCTCCATGAAAAACAGTGGCTTCCAGTGGTCTTTGATGTGCAATTCAAGATGCTGGTTGTCACCAATATTGTCCATGGCATGGCTATTTGCAGAAGTACCTGCCTCTGACCATTCCTGTTCTTTCCATCAGATCTGGCAAGGTCAGAATGCTCTGAGTCACTTCTTTGAAGCAGTGTCACCTAGGATGCCCCTGGAGGAGTGTCTTCTCTGCCACCACACCTGCCTTATGGTCTCAGGTTTTGAAACCTTGGCTATTCCCTCAGGAGTTGGGCCAAGATGTACAGTAGGTGAACCTGGTCAGATGTTTGTAAGGTGCAGGGTTTTTTGAGGATCTTAATGCACTGTGTTGCATTGTTATAGTTATTTTATTTGGATTTAGGACGTGCGTTGTTTTAATTACTGCTTAAAGAAGCCCAGGATTGAAGAAGCAATATGGAAATCCATACAATTCATTTAAATGGACAAATTTGGTCGTAATAATACAAATATAGCACAATATGGATCAAGACAACACATTCAACACATCCTTGCAAATATAGCTGGTATTAACTAATAAATTGCAAAGGAAAAGGCAATGTTTAAAATACTGTAGCCATAGATCCAGTCTCCATGAACTAGTATTAATACTGTGATGCTACAGTACAGAATGGTATCTCTGCTGAAGATGGCAGGCATTTGTATCTATATTTGGATCTCTGCTATTTTTAGAGCTTTAAGAGTAAACTATCTGGAGTTTAAAGCTAAGAAGCTTGTATTTAATTTGGAAATGACTAAACAACTAGAACAACTCAGATCATTTCTTACCGCTACTTTCTAAGCCAATTAAAGCATCCAGCTCATCAACCTTCACAACACATTGTAATGATTTAATAGGAAAGTTTCCAATCTGTGAATCACCAAAATTAAATTATTCCTTTCAAGGAAACCAAACCAAACCATAACAGTAGAAGCTTTAAAAAAAACACTTACAGCCAGTTCAGGTCAGTTAGGTATAATTTGAATACAGGAATAATTGCCAAGGCACACACACCTGTTCTTTGTAGATGGGTATAAATTCATTCAGAATAGTTTTCTAGAGTCCCTGCTCTTCACAACATTACAGATAATGCAGACTGAATGAAATTTTTCCTTTCTTATATCAGAGCAGAACCAGGAAAATCAGGTGGCCAACTAATTTTCAATATATAGAAATGCTGTAAATATATTTCTTATTTTACCCAATGGATCTATTGCTCTGTAATTTTTGAACTTTAAACTGCTAAGAAAATTAAAATCAATAAGCTACCAAGTGAACCTAGTTAAAGAAGAACATTTTATCAAAACGCTTCAGTTGACTTTGGTGAAAGCAAGCTAGCATGCAAAAATACAGAAAGAAAGAGATATTGTTAATCTTAGCCTATGTTGTGCTAGTGTTCCTAAGAAATTCTTAAGAAATAACATTTCAAAATTCATTTTACAAGCAGCGGAAAAGCACATATATTCTACTGTTACAAAAATTAGGTCTTTCATTCTTTGAATTTTGTATTAAAACTGCCAAGCTACTACATATTTTTCTTCAGTTAAGAATGACCTATACCTTGTCTTGTAGTTTCTTTAAATGTTATCATTAGTTCCAGTGCAAAAACATTAAATGCACAATTAAAATATGAAAATTCACAGTGAGAGGGGTGACACATAAATTTAATGAATGAACAAATAAACACATTAATAAATAAAACACTCCTCTTCATTCCAAGTCAATCATTTAAATAATGGATGTAAATGCACGCTTTTGGGAGGCTTCTCTACATATTTTTGAAATATTTATAAAGATGAAATATCTTTGCATTAAATATATTTGTTTAAATGAAGTCCTGTTGACTTTTTTCCCTTGCTAGTGTACCCAAAATTCATTATGCATAGAATACATAGTATAACAGTTGGAAGGGATCTTTGATGTCTTCTGTTTAAGCTCGTGAGAAGGAGACCTTATACCATTCCAGACAAATGATTGTCCAATCTCAAATACTTCCAGTGATGGAGCAGCACCCACAACCTCTGGAGGCAAGCCATTCTAGTGATTCATTAAAATTTCTTCTTAGTGGTAGGTTGGACCTCTCTTTAATGATCTTCTACCTGTAATTTCTTGTTCTGCTCTTGGATGATTTGAAGAATAGATTGACCCACTCTTGTCTGTGACAGCCCCACAGAACTACTATTATGTCACCCTTAGTCCTTCACTTCTTTAGATTAGACATGCCCTTGTTCCCTCTGTTATTAATCATACAATTTAGCCTTTGTACCCCTTATCATCTTCATTGATAACCAAGACTGGATGCAGCGTCCCAAGTGTAGTGTCAATAGTGCAGTATAAAGCAACACTATAACTTCTGGTGTTCTTGATCTACTCTGTTGATGCAGCCTAGGACTGTGTTGACTTTTTTGGCAGCTGCAGCATACTGTTGGCTGATTTTAAGTGATGGCTCACTAGGACACCTAGATCCCTCTCCCAGTTACACTGTTGAGCTAGGTGCCATTCTGTGCATTTAATTTTTCTTGCCTAAGTGTAAGCCCTTACTTTTCTCACCACTGAATTGGATTGTATTGGATAGGGCTTAGTGTTCAAGTCTTGAATTTATTTTCCAAAGTGTTAGCTATTCTTCCTAGCTTGCTGTCATCGGCAAATCTTATGTGTTTCCCTTCTGTCCACTCATCTAGATCATTTATGAAAATGTTGAAAGGTTTTGGACCTAAGACAGAACCTTGAAGTACCCCACTGCATGTTTCCCTCCATGTAGATGTAGTTCCATTGAGGACTATCCATCAATGGTACTGCCTACCCACATTATAGGAAGTAGGCTGCGATCTAATTTGTCAAGTCTAGATAAACTACCACCCCTGTCCTAATGTTTCCCTCTTATTAGTACCTATATTATGTATATACAGTGATCCCTCGAGTTTCGCGATCTCGAGTATTGCGAAACGCTATATCGCGAGTTTTCAACCCGGAAGTAAACTCCACCATCTTCGCATGCGTGCCCTTCCACGCATGCGTAGATGGTGGAGTTTCCCCGCCGGGCAGAGGCTTCCCTGGGTCTTCCCCCTCTTGCCCCGGTAAGACCCCAGCGGCGCGAGCAACAGCGTGGGCGGGGGAAGGCTGGGCGGCGCATGCGAGGCCCGCTTCCCAGCTGGGAAGCAATTAGAGCAATGGGGTGGGCGGGGGAAGGCTGGGCGGTGCGCGCGCGAGGCCCGCTTCCCAGCTGGGAAGCAATTAGAGCAATGGGGTGGGCGGGGGAAGGCCGGCCGGCGCGCGCGCGCGAGGCCCGCTTCCCAGCTGGGAAGCAATTAGAGCAATGGGGTGGGCGGGGGAAGGCCGGCCGGCGCGCCCGCGAGGCCCGCTTCCCAGCTGGGAAGCAATTAGAGCAATGGGGTGGGCGGGGGAAGGCCGGCCGGCGCCCGCTTCCCAGCTGGGAAGCAATTAGAGCAATGGGGTGGGCGGGGGAAGGCCGGCCGGCGCGCGCGCGCGAGGCCCGCTTCCCAGCTGGGAAGCAATTAGAGCAATGGGGTGGGCGGGGGAAGGCCGGCCGGCGCCCGCTTCCCAGCTGGGAAGCAACAAGAGCAATGGGGTGGGCGGGGGAAGGCCGGGCGGCGCGCGCGGACAAGCAGCAGCAGCGAGGCGGTGGGGAAACCCCAATCTTCGGCTCCTCGCTGCTGCGGTGGAAGTAAAAACACCATCTGCGCATGCGCAGATGGTGTTTTTACTTCCGCACCGCTACTTCGCGAAAAATCGATCATCGCGAGGGTTCCTGGAACGGAACCCTCGCGATGATCGAGGGACCACTGTAAACAATTCTATATCTATGTATGCTACCAATACGTACTTGACAAATAAATAAAATAAAAATAAGTAAATAGTTGCTTTGTCAACAAAACCAATAAGGTTTGTCTGTTTTTGACAATTCATGATGTCTTCTAGTAATCGCCTTGCTTGTTTCTAGTTGCCCATAAATCTGCTATTTAACTATCTTTTCCAGGATGTTTCCAGGTGTTGGTGTCAAGCTGATTTCTCTCGTTTCTTGGATCCACTTTTTTCCTGTTAATTTTTGAAAGGAAAATTTTATTTCCAATGTTCTATTTTATTTCCAAATCTGATTTCCCAAAAATTGGCAATGGAAGCGACAATGGAAGCTGGAAGGGAAGAGACAGAAGTGGAAAAGTTGGTATCCAGTTTTCTCCCTGAGGCAGAAACTACCTCAATTTCCTCAGCTGAAAATATGTGGCATCTTATGCTCCATAGGCTCCTGTCTCCCAGACTTCTATCTAGGCAACAACTTTTTAATGTGCGGGCGCATGAAATTTCAGCAATTTTTGCAATTTTTTGCTTCTGCGCATGCGCAAAAGCAAAAAAATCACCAAAGTTTCACACAATAAATTTGCTTCCTACGCATGCACAGAAGCCAAATCTCGCTCTGACACCCATGCTCCAGACACATACAAGTGCACGGCAGTCACCCAGAGATTCGCATGCATCTGCACTGGTAGCAGAGGTAAGGTGCATCCCCTGCCTGTTCACATCTGTTTTACACTATTTGAGTTTCACTATGAGATCTGGTGGATCAAACTGGACCAGAATGCCCTTTTTTTTGCTCTCTCCACTGCTTCAGAGCCTTCCTAGGAGTCTGGGGAGGGCTAAAACAGCATTCCCTACAAACCACCCATTTCTGGCCTCTGCAGGGCCTCCGGAGGGGTGGGGAAGGCCATTTTCGCCTTCCCCATGCTGCTAGAAAGGCTCTCGGGCTTATTTATTTATTTTATTTATGTTTATTTATTTATTTATTTTATCCAATACACAATAATATACAATGAAGCTTATAGAGATATAGTGGAGAATATATAGGAGATATAGGAGAGACTATAGAACAGGGGATGGAAAGCACTCTGTACGCCCCTTATTGAGCTCTTAGGAATCTGGAGAGGTCAACTGTGGATAGTCTAAGGATAAAATGTTGGGGTTTGGGGATGACACTATGGAGTCCAGTAATGAGTTCCACGCTTCAACAACTCGATTACCAAAGTCGTATTTTTTACAGTCAAGTTTGGAGTGGTTAATATTAAGCTTGAATCTCTTGTGTTGTTGTGGTTGAAGCTGAAGTAGTCTTTGATAGGCAGGACATTGCAGCATATGATCTTGTGGGCAATAGTTAGATCATGTTTAAGGTGTCGTAGTTCTAAGCTTTCAAGACCCAGGATTGTAAGTCTAATTTCATGCGGAATTCTGTTTTGGGTAGAGGAGTGAAGGGCTCTTCTGGTGAAGTATCTTTGGACATTTTTGAGAGTGTTAATGTCAGAAATGTGGTATGGGTTCCAAACAGATGAGCTGTATTCTAGGATGGGTCTGGCGAATGTTTTATAAGCTCTGGTAAATAGTGTGAGATTTCCAGAGCAGAAGCTATGTAGGATTAGATTAACAACTCTTGAGGCCTTCTTAGCGATGTTGTTGCAGTGGGCTTTGGCACTTAGATCTTTAGTTATTAGTATCCCAAGGTCCTTGACCGAGTGGGGATTATCTGTGATAATTTGTTTATTAAGTTTGTATTTGAAGTTCTGATTTTTTTTGCCGATGTGTAGGACAGAGCATATGCTGGTGGAGATTTGGAGCTTGGGGAGAGCAAAAAAACAGGCTTTCTCCACCCCCTCCAGCGGCCAGAAACAGTCTGTTTCCCAACTCTCAGTGGGACTAGAAGGCCTAGAAATCAGCTAGCCAGTGTGCACATGCATGCCCACTGATATGACTCCATGTGCCACTTGTGGCACATGTGCCATAGATTCCTCATCACTGGATAAGGTCCTTCAGCAAATGTCCTGTGCTACTGAGAGATTTATTTATCTGACCTGCAGATCTGGGCTTTCTCCTGCATGGCTCCCAACACTTAATGATTGTCATAGGGGTCAAATAAGCAATGAAGAAGCAATATTAATAAAAATCTTAGGATATAAGCAACAAGTTACAGTCATACAGTCAACATGGGAGGAAATGGGTGAAAGGAATGATGAGAAAAACTAGTAGAATAGAAGTGCAGATTTAGTAGAAAGTCTGACAGTATTGAGGAAATTATTTGTTTAGGAGAGTGATGGCGTTCGGAAAAAAACTGTTCTTGTGTCTAGTTGTCTTGGTGTGCAGTGCTCTGTAGCGATGTTTTGAGGGTAGGAGTTGAAACAATTTGTGTCCAGGATGTGAGGGGTCAGTAAATATTTTCCCCGCCCTCTTTTTGACTCGTGCAGTATACAGGTCCTCAATGGAAGGCAGGTTGGCAGCAATTGTTTTTTCTGCAGTTCTGATTATCCTCTGAAGTCTGTGTCGGTCCTGTTGGGTTGCAGCACCAAACCAGACAGTTATAGAGGTGCAGATGACAGACTCAATTATTCCTCTGTAGAACTGTATCAGCAGCTCCTTGGGCAGTTTGAGCTTCCTGATCTGGCGCAGAAAGAACATTCTTTGTTGTCCTTTTTGATGATGCATTTGATGTTAGGTGACCATTTTAGGTTGTATCAACAGGATGTTCTTAAGGATTGGCGAGGAAAATTCATCAATAGAAATGCTGTTGCTCTTTGTTACCTTTTGCTGCTTGGAAAACGATATAAAAGCAATAAAACGTGAGCCGGGGTGGCGCAGCAGGTAGAGTGCTGTACTGCAGGCCACTGAAGCTGACTGATAGATCTGTAGATCAGCAGTTCAAATCTCATCATCGGCTCAAGGTTGACTCAGTCTTCCATTCTTCTGTTCTGTCTGGGTCCCCCCAGAAGCCAACACCAACCAAAAAGAGTAGCCAGACACACTGGTAAAAAGCAAAGGCAGTTTATATAATTCAAAGCAAACACAGGTAACAAAAACTGTTCTTACAGACAGGAACACTCTGAAGCTTCATGAAGGCCAGGCAATAAAACAGGATTCTTGCTGGCAAAAACAACGCTGGAGATAATAAAACCCACGCCTCCCCCAAGTCTTCCAGACTTCTAGGCCACAAGCCAAGATCAGAGATGCCGAGAATCGAAGCAAGGTCACAGGACTCCCAGTTGATAACGCTCCACAAGACTGTAAGGGCGGGCCTGCCTTTTCAACCCTGCTGAGGAGAACCACACCCAAACCCAGCTGTTGCCAATTCAGAGATGTAAATACCTTTCTAATTGGTCCCGTCTTTGAGCTGCACGTCGCTGCCTCATGTCTATTATAGCCTGTGCGTCTTCATCCAATGAGTCCAGGCTACTAGCTGGGGAGAGCCCCCCACCGGGGGTCTCAGGCTGCTCTCCCTCCTCCTCTTCCTGATGTTCCTCTCCCCCGTCTGCCTGGTCCTCCCCCTCCTGTTCACTGTCCTCCTCCACTGGTCATGGATCCGGCAGAGATCCAGCCGGTCCCTGAGGAGCCTCAGGCTGAATCACAACACCTTCCGAGGTGGGTAAAATGAGGACCCGGATTGTGGGGGCAATATGCTGGCTCTGTTAAAAAGTGCTGTTGCTAACATGTTGTAAGCTGCCGTGAGTCTAAGGAGAAGGGCGGCATAAAAATTGAATGAATGAATGAACGAACGAACAAACAAACAAACAAACACAGCGAAGATAGTCAAATGTCATAGCAGCCTGCAATGGTTGGTCTCTAACTCCATCACTACAGAAGGTGGAACAAGGAAACTGGAATCTTTTCATTCATTTCTAGGTATAAGATGATCACACTATTCAGTAAATAGCTTAATATGTTAATGTTGAATCCATTAATTAAACAATTTTTGTTTCCCCCCAAACATAACACTCTAATTTTCTTTTTCTTTTATCAACCGTCATTTATTCCTCTGCCTTCATGTTCACCAGCACAATCAGAAAAAAGGATGGGTTTAACTATGATTACATATAATATCCCTTTTGCTATGCTTCACTCCATCTAGCAGAAATGAATTAGGGATTAGAATAGAATAGAATATAATTTTTTATTGGCCAAGTGTGATTGGACACACAAGGAATTTGTCTTGGTGCATATGCTCTCAACGTACATAAAATAAAATATACATTTGTCAAGAATCATGTGGTACAACACTTAATGATTGTCATAGGGGTCAAATAAGCAATGAAAAAGCAATATTAATAAAAATCTTAGGATATACGCAACAAGTTACAGTCATACAGTCAACATGGGAGGAAATGGGTGATAGGAATGATGAGAAAAACTAGTAGAATAGAAGTGCAGATTTAGTAGAAAGTCTGACAGTGTTGAGGGAATTATTTGTTTAGTAGAGTGATGGCATTCGGGAAAAAACTGTTCTTGTGTCTAGTTGTCTTGGTGTGCAGTGCTCTGTAGCGACGTTTTGAGGGTAGGAGTTGAAACAATTTGTGTCCAGGATGTGAGGGGTCAGTAAAAAGCTTGTTCAATCAGGTGATTTTTCATGGGTCACAAAACTCCTAAATAGGGTCTCTTATATATCTTTAAAAGTAACAGGGCAATTTTAAGTGTGAACAGGGATTTCTTCCTATTTCCAAAACTAGAAAGATGCACAAATATGTCTACCAGGTTTTCTAGCTAAGTGAGATGTATATCATACAAGACAGACAGGCAGGCAGATAGATGGACATGTAGTTGGTACTCCCATGTTGGATTGCCCTTATATTATGAATATTTCTGTTCCGGCCAGTGATATCCAGGTACAACAGGGGAGAGAAAAGAAGCATCAAAGTTATGTCCAAGCCTTTTCAGGAGGCAATGAATGAAATTATCCTAGGTCCCACAAGCAGATAGAGCTTTACCCAAAATATGTTTCAATATTTGTTTTAGATAGAATGCACTTCACCAAGAGTTTTTCCTCTAAGCTGGGATTCTCCACAATTTCCGTCAGGTGATGCATTCATTTTCATGGAGGGGGGGGAAGATGACACAGGTTGCAGTGAGAATAATGGGTGATGGAGGGATGGAGTTCTAAGCATGTTTTTCTTCTGAGACTCCTGGAGATTTGAGAAATAAGGATCTTTACAGAAAAGGAATTAATCTACATGTGGGATTTAATACAACTCATTCCTCATTCCCAGCCCAGTCCTTATCATTACATGGGACCTTTCAAATTGATGTACCGGTAGTCCTAAACTTACAACAGTTTGTTTAGTGACTGTTTGAAATTAAATGACACTGAAAAAAAAGTGTTTTATGACCATTTTTCTCACCTGCAATTGTTGCAGCTTCCCCACAGTCCAGGGGTGAAATGCTACCAGTTCAGCCCAGTTTGGGCATACTGGTAGCAGGAGCTACCGGTGGTTTGGGCATACCCAGTGATGGCTCCTACAGGTACAGTCCGGAATTCAGTACCGGTAGCAAAATTTGGAGTTCCACCCCAGAGCACCCAATTTGCACTGAAAGAGGTTGAAACAAAATGCATAAGCCACACCCACAGTGTGGTAGTAAAAAAATTGGTAGCCCATCATTGGGCATACCACTAGCAGGAGCCACTGGTTATTTGGAGGCACAAGGCTCCACCCACCCACCCGGATGTTGCCATTTTCTTTTTTTTAACCCTCTGCGCATGTGTTCATGTAGAGAGTGAAAAAGCATGTGCAACAACGATACGCACGCAAAGTGAGCATGTGCAGACAAAACTCCCACTTCCAAACCAGTAAGGAAGGTAAGTAGATTTCACCATGGTCAAAATTCAGACCGCTGGCAACTGGTTAATATTTATGAGGGTTTCAGGGTCTTGTGGTCATACTATCACCTTTTGAGATCTTCTGACAAGCAAACTCAATGGGAAGCCAGATTCCTTTAGAATAGAATAGAATTTTATTGGCCAAATGTGATTGGACACACAAGGAATTTGTCTTGGCGTATATGCTCTCAGCGTACATAAAAGAAAAAGATACATTTGTCAATCATCGCTTAATGATTGTCATAGGGGTCAAATAAGCAATGAAGAAACAATCAATATTAATAAAAATCCTACGATACAAGCAACAAGTTACAGTCATACAGTCCTAAGTGGGAGGAAAAGGATGATAGGAATCATGAGAAAACTAGTAGAAATAGAAGTACAGATTCAGTAAAAAGTCTGACAGTGTTGAGGGAATTATTTGTTTAGGAGAGTGATGGCGTTCCAGAAAAACCTGTTCTTGTGTCTAGTTGTCTGGGGGTGCAGTGCTGTGCGATAACTTAACAACTGTATTGATTCATTTAACCCTGCAATGGCGAACCTACGGCATGTGGGCCACAGGGAGGGCACGCAAGACTTTTCAATGTTTCAGCTACAGCGCGAATGTGCACGCTGGCCAGCTGATTTTCAACTTTGGGAAAGACTGTTTCGTCCTCCAGATGCTTCAGGGAAGGCTTCCCTGAAGCCCCAGAGGCAAAAAAAATCCCTCACCAGGCAAACCAGAAGGTCAGAAAAACGTACTTCCGGTTTGCCAGTTTGGGCATTTTTTTTTCACCTACCAGCAGTGGTGAATTCCTACCAGTGTGGTCCAGAGAGCTGTACCAGTAGGAACCCACTGATTTTCAGCTGGTTTTTTTTCTGGCATCTCCCTGTGGAAGAAGCCCTGAGCTGTGCTTCTGACGAAGAATAAAGGTCAGCATTAAGACGAGAGCACAACTTTATATTCAATCACTTTACTTTCTAACATATACTCTTCTGGAAATGAATTCCATAAACCAACGACCCTCTGGGTGAAGAAATATTTCCCTTGATTTGTCCTCGCTTTCTTACCTATGATCTTTAGGGAATGCCCCCTTGTCCTAGTATTGTGAGATAGATTTTCTCTATCCACCTTTTCTATGCCATGCATGATTTTATATACTTCAATCAAGTCACCCCTTTAACGCCGTCTTTCAAGGATGAAGAGACCAAGGCATTGCAACCTGGTTTCATAAGGCAGGTGCTCCATTTCCTTTATCATTCTTGTTGCCCTTTTTTGCACCTTTTCCAGTTCCATTATATGCCTTTGCTATGCCTTTACTAAGATCCCATAGATTGACATATTGTGTACCAGCCTGTTATTTCTGCTCAATAATATATCCCTGGCTTCATTTCTTGTTGCAGTTAAAGTCTTCACAGATTTTACTATTTATTTATTTACATTCTTATGTTTGGGTATTAATTTAATTTACATATGGCTGTCCATCTTACATTTGTGACTCTTAGTGGTGTACGATTAAAACATAAATAATACCAACCAATCAATAGTAAGCAACAGCCATACAAATGTTAAAAGCAATTGAACAATTAGAAGCATACAGTACAATCAATGGGCGTTTTCTTGCAGATGCATGTTGGAGTAGATATTGCTCCACGTGCCACCTGTGGCACCCATGCCATAGGTTCGCCATCACTACTGCAGGCTGTTCTGAAGAAAGGAAGCATGCAGAAAGGCAATTTTAAAAGTAATGTTTTTGGTTCAATTGAAAAAAACAGAATATTTTATAAAAAGCAGCCTTTTAATTTGGAGCATTGGACTAAACAGAATAGAACAGAACAGAACAGAGCAGAACAGAACAGAATTCTTTATTGGCCAAGTGTGATTGCACACACAAGGAATTTGTCTTTGGCGCATATGCTCTCAGTTTTGGGAGTGGGGTCAACTTTCTAGGTACACCTGCGGGCACCTGTAGCCAGGTTTGGGCCCCGCCAGCTCCGGCTGCGCTCGTTCAGCCCCCAATGACGGCCTTTCCATCAGGGTCAGGGGTGTCAGGGGCTGGGGTCGCCACGGCATGGGACCCTCTAGCCAGTATTAGGGCAGGGGCTATCCCATGGGGGCTGCCATCCACGCCCCTGGGGTTTCATTTACATCCCTCAGTCAGGGAAACCATTTGGAAGGGGGAATATGTCGATCTTTTCTCCCTCCTTAACAGGGAGGTCTCCAAGAAAGACAAGGAGGGGGAGGCGCAGGTAGAGAAGCCTAGGAAGGCGAAAGTCAGTAGGTGCTTCAGCTCTTGGCTGTATGCTTATCTGACTTACACCTCCACAGTGACTCAGAGGCAGCCCGCTAGGGCTGCCTCGATGCTCAAATATATTGATTTAATAGCCCGTGCTCATTTTGAGTACAAGGGCTCAATTTGGCTTTCAGGGTGCGGGTGGCATTCGATTCCACTCTCCCTTGGGACATGGTCGTTCCTGACTTGTGGTTTGCAGCAACACACATGTCTGGGAATGAGGGTTGTGATCGCACAGATAGCGGGCACTTTATGGAGGAGAAGCCTCCAGCGTCCACCCCGGCTAAGGCCACCATGGGGGTGCGGCAAAAGCCGCACCTCCCCCATGTCATGAATTCTCTGTGAAGGGGGCTTGTTTTCGTCCCTTCTGCAAGTTCAGGCATGCTTGTGGGAACTGTGGGGATACCCATGCCGCTTCAGTGTGTCCCAGGCCAAAAAAGGGGAAGAATAAGAAGGAAGGGGGTCAGGCTAAACTGCCCCCGCCCGTTGGAGGAAAGGGGCCCAGCCCAATTAAGCTTCCAGTGCTCAGGGAATGGCTAGCAGATTATCACCCTCACTGGAGAGCGGCTGCTCTCCTGCAGGGCTTCTCAGAGGGTTTTAGGATCCCGTATGTGGGGATACGGAAGGCTTTCATGTCCGACAACCTCAAGTCCGTTGTAGGACATGAAGACATTGTTAGGGCAAAAATACAGAAGGAGGTGGCCGAGGGCAGGGTTCTAGGGCCTTTCCCAGAGCCACCCTCCCCAACTCTGCGGGTGTCCCCTTTAGGTGTGGTCCCCAAAAAGGCGAGTGGTGAATTTAGGTTAATTCACCATCTGTCTTTTCCAAAAGGGGAATTAGTGAATGATTTCATTCCGGATGAACTTTGTTTGGTCCGCTATGCATCTTTTGATGCGGCAGTGACCATGGTTAGGAAGTGTGGGGTTGGAGCCTTTATGGGGAAATGCGACATTAAGTCAGCATTCCGGCTCCTCGCCATACACCCAGACGAATTCAAGCTCTTGGGCTTCCACTTTGAGGGTGGTTTTTATGTGGACAGAGCATTGCCAATGGGATGCTCTCTCTCATGCTCTCTTTTTGAGAGCTTTAGCACCTTCTTGGAGTGGGCGCTCAGGAGGCGCAGTGGTCTGGGTTCGGTCGTTCACTGCCTCGATGATTTCTTGTTGGTGGGGCCTGCGCATTCAGAGCAATGCTTTGCTCTAATGCAGGACTTCGAAGCCCTTTGCACTCAATTGGGGGTGCCTTTAGCCCCTGAGAAGACCGAGGGCCCTGCTACCAAGATTACCTTTCTTGGTATTGAATTGGACTCAGAGGAGCAATCTTCTAGATTGCCCCTAGACAAATTGGTTAAGATACGGGGTAAGCTCAATTTATTGTTAGGTTGTCAGAAGGTCACTCTTCGACAGCTGCAAGAATTAGCGGGGCTTCTTAATTTTGCCTGCCGGGTCATTGTGCCCGGTCGGGCTTTTTCCCGGAGGTTATATAACGTGATGAAGGGGCTGCGGTTTGCCCCATCATCGTACCCGCCTATGCACCGGAGTCAGGGATGACCTATGTGTATGGCAGGAATTTTTAGATCATTTTAATGGGTTGTCATTTTGGAGGCACGAGCTTCTCTTGGAAGCTGAGTTGCAGTTGTGCTCGGATGCTGTGGGGACCCATGGGTTCAGGGTTATATTAGGAGACCAATGGTGTCATTCCGCTTGGCCTCTGGAATGGAGGGCCTCTCCCCTGGTCAAGGATGTGACCTTCTTAGAGCTCTTTCCCTTGTTAGTGGCCTTAGAGCTTTGGGGGGAGCAGTTTAGAGACAAAACCGTGCACTTTTGGTGTGACAACCTGGCTGTAGTCCATGTTGTGAATGCCCTGTCCTCCAAGAGCGACAGGGTAATGCGGCTTGTCCGCCATTTTGTGCACAGGTCTTTGTCCCTAAACGCCTTATTTTTGGCTCAACACGTCCCCGGGTTAGACAACGGGATTGCTGACACCTTGTCCCATGGTCAGTTGTCCAGGTTTCGGACCATGGCTCCGTGGGCCCGCGCATCACCAGAGGCTTTTCCCGGCCACCCTTGGAGCCTGGGCAGACTCCCGAGCAGTGGAGAGTAGAAGCCTGCAGGGCCATGGCCCTCTGAGTGGCACCAGGCACCCTGAGGGCTTATCAGCATGCAGATAAGGAGTTTGGGGACTTTAGGCAGGACAGGGGTTGCACCCATAGTTGGCCTGCCCCAGTGGAACACCTGATGGAATTTTGTGTCCAGCTTAGGCAGCGTGGCCTTTTAGTTAGGACAATTAGGTCCAAGCTAGCAGGTCTCGCCTTTCTGTCCAAGGCGGGGGGGGGATCTGGACCTTTCTGGTGACTTCCGTATTCGGAAGATGCTGGAAGGCTGTGTGAGGGAGTGACAGGGGACCCCTACAGATAGTCGCCAGGCTCTGACGGTGTAATAGCTGTCGCTTATTAACCAAGCTTTTGACAGTCTGTGTGCCTCTGTGTGTGAGGCCCGTCTTTTTCGGGCAGCGACTTGTGTCATGTTTTTGGGGCCCTGCGGGTCAGCGAGGCTATGGCCTCCTTGCAGGCTGACAGGTTGCTCCGTGCCTTCCAATTTGCTGACTTAGAGTTCAGGGACAGGGGTGTCTCCCTTTTGGTGAGACATTCCAAGACGGGTCAGTTGCATAGAGGGGTTAGGATAGAACTTAGGGCGGCCACCGATCAGTCTGTGTGCCCGGTAGCCGCTCTTTATCACTTCTGTAGCATGAGAGGACCGGGGCAGGGGTACCTTTTTAGGCATCAGGACGGTACCCCTCTGACCCGCTATCAATTCTGGGTTCTAGTGTCCAGGGCGATGGTCAGGATAGGTATTGATCCCGCCGGCTATAGAACACATTCGTTCCATATCGGCGCTGCCACTAGTGCGGCAATTATGGGTTTCCCGATACAGAGGATTCGGGAAATCGGCCGCTGGCGGTCAGCGACCTATTTAGAGTACGTACGGCTGGCTGAAGGTCCAGGGCAAGGTCTTAGGCTAGGTAACCTCTATTGGCCCTCTTCCAGATAGTCCCGCCAGTACGAGACCGACGGCATTGCTTTGCGGTCACAGCATGATATTTTGGGCCGGCCGCTCAGCAGCAAGGACCGCCGTGGGGACCCAGCTGTCATTGGGCTGATGGGTCAACATTGTCTGGATGGGGAGAAGAGGCATGCGGTGGGAAAGGCTTCTACCACTATTACTGGGAGGGCGGCATCCCATTGCTGCGCCCAGGTTGTGCTGGGAGGGCGGCATCCCATTGCTGCGCCCAGGTGGTACTGGGAGGGCGGCATCCCATTGCTGCGCCCAGGCGGTTGGTCTTGCACCTCGGTGGCAATGACCTATGTATGCTTGGAGGTCTACCTTTGATCTGCCAGGCTCGCGAAGACCTGCGGTGGCTTCGCACTGTGTGGCCCATCACGCAAGTGGTGTGGTCTGAGATCCTCCCGAGGATCACTTGGAGGGACGCCATTTCCCTTAGGGCCATTCACCGGGTTAGGAGGAGAATGAATAAGGCCCTGGGTAAGGTAGTCAGAGAGTTAGGTGGGGTTGTAGTGGCCCATCCCCTCATCACCATAGATCAGCCCTGGCTTTACCGGGCTGACGGTGTTCACCTGGCAGAACAAGGGAACACCATCTTCTTACAGGACCTGCAGCGGTCACTGCGCGAGCTGGTGCAGTTAGAGGGTGGAGTCGGGGGGCCAAGATAGAGATCTGACCCCCACCCCATGGCAGGTTAGGGGTGGAAAACTGGGTGGTGGTTTAGCAACTGCGTGTTCTCCGTTGGGCATCTTTGGGGATGATTGACAGGTTCTCTCCAAAGGCTTGTGGTATTGGCGACCTGAGCAGTTGGGGGGAACCTGTCTTTGGGTCCCACCCATTTAATTCCCCTTGTAGGGGTTAGCCGGCGGGACCTCCCACATGCAAGTGCATGGCAAGGTCTCAGGTGAGGGAGTGGTCCCTCACCTGGATTAGAATGGAGCTACGCTCATAAGTTGCCCTGGAAGTTTATTATACATCATTTTCTGCCCCGGAAGCAATTGTTTGACCCTGCGGGTCCTTGTTAGGGTTATAGTTAATTATGCTAATTATGCTAATTTATTTAAATAAATTATGAAAATTTATTTTAATAAAAAATGACCCAGTTTTAAATCCAGCTCTTGTGTCCATGTCGTTACTCCGCCTCTCCTGCAATAAGAATCAATTTGGAGAAAATTCCCACTACTTTCTCCTAACTAGCGAAAGGGTTGCTGGAGCAAGTGGGCTTTAAATCTTGGAGTAGAAGAAGAGTGTGAGAATAGCTAACCTGAAGGATCCCACAGCATCCCACAGCTCTTCTTGAAAGAAAGTTCAGAAGACATAGGATGCCTGCTGTTTTTATGCATTCTTGTGTATGGGAGTTGAAATATTACCATATAAATATTGTTTATTACAATTGGAAGCCAGTTTATTTCTATTGTGTGGTACACCCTTAACTGTTTACAGGTAATCCTTGATTTACAACCTTTTGCTAAGCAACTATAAAGCCCTTCATGGCACTGGACCAGATTACCTCAGGGACCGCCTTCTGCTGCACGAATCCCAGCGACCAGTTAGGTCCCACAGAGTGGGTCTTCTCCAGGTCCCGTCAACCAAACAATGTCGTTTGACGAGACCCAGGGGAAGAGCCTTCTCTGTGGCGGCCCCGGCCCTCTGGAACCAACTCCCCCCAGAGATTAGAATTGCTTAAAACACACATCTGCCGCCAAGCATGGGGGAATTGAGATACACTTTCCCCCTAGGCCTTTAAAATTTTATCCATTGTATGTCAGTATGTTTTTATATAATGGGTTTTAACTGTTTTTAGTATTGGATTATACTATTTTGTTACTGTTGTTAGCCGCCCCGAGTCTGCAGAGAGGCATACAAATCCAATAAATAATAATAATAATAATAATAATAATAATAATAATAATAATAATAATAATAATTCTATTCAAATCTGCAATAGCACTGAAGAAAGTGACTTATGACCAGTTCTTGCACTTATGACCTATGTAGCATTTGCATGGTCACAGGATAACATTTTGATTGCTCGGCAACTAGCATTATTTATGATGTTTGCAGGGTCCCCCAGTGACACTTGTGACCTTCCAAGCTGGCTTCCGATAGACAAAGTCTATTGGGGAAGCCGGATTCTGCATGATCCATGTAACAACCCCAATAATTTCCTTCACAACGGTGGCAAAAAAAATCATAAAATAAGGCATAACTCACCTATCTTACCTTACTTTCTTACCTTGCTTCCTTTGCTTTTTTTTTTCAACTCACTGCCTTGCTTTGCATCAGAAATTGTGATTCCAATTGTGATTATAGTTTATATAGAGGACTACCTGTATTGCTAGAGATGGTTGTGTGTGGTGATATTTTTCTTATATGCACTTCTATATTACTCTGTGTTTATAAAACTAAAAAGCTTTTCTATTCTTTCAAAAGGAAGGAGAGAACGTGCCCAGTGTTCAATAAAGTTGCCAAATTTCAGTGTCGGTAGGATTAATGTCTGTGGATGCTGTCAAAGTCTCTAGTGAAGACAATGTCCTCAAAAAGGGGCTAAGAGCAACCCAGCCGTGTGGGGTCACTCACGAACGCAAATCCTAGAAAGAAAGCTTGGACACATTGTCTCTCTCTGGGTGAAGTGACATGGTCTAGAGCAGTGATTTTCAACCTTTTTTGGGCCACGGCACATTTTTTACATTTACAAAATCCTGGGGCACACCACCAACCAAAATTACACAAAATGACACCCTAAGACACTCTCCTCTCTTTTTCCATCCCTGTCTCCTCCCCACCCTTGTGTGTGTGTGTGTGTATCTATACAAACTCTTGAACAATTTCCAAAAACAGGTGAGGGCTGGGTTTTTTTCTCTCTTATTCTTTGGGTGCTTTTTATCATATGCTTTAAATCAAGAGTCACTTCTCTCTCTCTTTTGTTTCTCTCTCTTTCCTCTCATTCTCTGTCTGAATCATTTTCTCATTTTTCTTTTTTCCTCCCCTTTTTGTTCATTTCTCTCTCTTTCTCTCTCCCTTCCTCTCCTTTTCTCTCTCTCTTGCTTTCTTTCTCTTTCTCTTGCTTTCTTTCTCTCTCACTCTTGCTTTCTCTATCTTTCTCTCTTTTCTTTCTCTCTCTTGATTTCTGTCTCTCTCTCACACTCTCTTTCTTTCTCTCTCTCTCTCACTCACACTCTCAACAAAAAGTTGCGAAACCGGAACCTGAGCTTCCTTCTTCGCGGCACACCTGACCATGTCTCGCGGCACACTAGTGTGCCACGGCACACTGGTTGAAAAACACTGGTCTAGAGCCATGTACTCCTTTTTATTTGGGAACATAAGGAAATGGGGATAATTACATATACATGTCAAATGATACATCCAATAATATTACTTCAAACATATATTTTGAGTTCTTCCTTTTCCCATAGATATCAAGAAACAATTTCCTAGAAAACTCTTCCTTAGAGCAGATGTTCCTCACACCTAATTTCTCTGAAATCTTCTGCCGTATCTCACTAATCTTCCTTAATCCCCCTGTCACACTGTTGTATGCTTCAGGCAATGTAAATTCCCCCTTTGATCCTGTCCTGAGTGGTGAAAACTTTGTTTATTGTTTATTTGAGCCCTTTTGTTTCCCTGTTGTAATTGCCAGGAATGCAGATTAGGCAGGTTAGTGCCCTTCCTGTCCTGGGTTATAGAATCAGGGTAAGACTATTTTTATGCTAGAGGTCCAGATTTATAAATCCTATTCTAACATTTATGCTATACTGCAACATCTCCTCCTTTTTTATTTGTTATTGAACGCAAGTACCTATGTCAGTACTCTGTTCTTATTTGTTCATCACAAGAGAAGTGAAAGGGCTTCTTATTTTCCATCGGATCATCACAAAACGGTTCCAGGGGGGTTTTGAGGGATTGAGCAGACTCATCCAATACATCGTGAACAAAGGCAGAACAACACATAGAAAACAAGGAAGGAATACACTGGATAAAACAACATAACAATATAGCGGCTGAAATGATACCTATCACATACATAAAAATTACCCTTAACCAAGAGCCATCCGGAAGCCATGACCATAGAGCATTCCACCAATTGGATAATATGTCTGTGCCCATGTTGTCCACCAATTGTTTCATCTCCTTAATCTGTTCTTTTATGGTGGCAGAGTTATTAGTGAGATTGAAACAACACAAGTTATTAACTGCCTGACAACCTTGATAGTGGAGTAACAGTAAAAAGTCAATGGCAGCCCTGTTATCTAATATCACATGTCTCAGGTCAGATTCCTCTTCATTTAAAGCAGCCAAGGCTGTGGAGGTTCTGTTAATATCTTTTGCCAAGGCACAAACAAGATTTCCTATCAAATGCTGATTGTACACTGCCAAAATGGGCACCCCTAGAAGTGAGGCAGTTAAAGAAATATATTCAGCTTTGTTCAATAAGGCAATGCTGTCATCACAGGTGTTATCCAAGGGAATAATAGTTCTGCGTTGCCGATAATGGTGAGACAAAAGTACATCTTGCTTGGAGGGGAGAACAGGAATTAGGCGGGTCAGGCTACAAACGGTTTCAGATAAGTTTGCTGGGATATAGTTGAAGGTCCTGTCACCACATGTAAAAAACTAGCCTGGGGGAAGCAGAACATGACCATAGGCAAATGATACATTTTGAATGGTTGAGCAATTGCTCTTCCACTTGGCAGGTGACAATTTCAAATAGCGTGGGTGGGACTGATGGGTGGAACAACTAACAATACGGGCACACGTCACATCTGCTCCTATGGCAACATGAGGGGTATATAATGACATTGGTCCAGAAGGGAGACGATATGACTTGAAACCCCATTCATAAAACCAGGCATAATGTAGTTCCTGGGCAGTTAAAAACATCGACAAAGAGGAATCATTAAGGAACACAGAAAGGGGGGTGCATACAGGAATCAGACAATGCCCAAGAACCATATGCATATCAACAGTTTGCGACAAACAGAATGTAGACAAGTTGGAAAGATTTGCGAGACTTAGCCAAATATTATACTCCATCCGTTGTTACAGGTCCATAGAACGTCTGGGGCGGGTGTAAGTTGGAGCGTGGGAACAGGTAGTAAAAGCAATAATAAAAAATATGCACAAAAACACAATAGAAAAATAAAAACATGTAAGAAAAATGGCGTACATGACATTGGTCCATTTAATTTATCCCATAGAGTGAAATGGGAGGCGTGTTTGTGAATGCGCAAAACAGGGCATCCTCGTGATGGAAAGTGTCCTGGAGGGTCAGGAAAAACTTCATCATAAGGTGGAGGTTGATGCAGTCCGGATTCCTGGACGGGCGTGGGAACAGCCTCTGTAGCTGAGGTGGACATCATTGATTAAGGATACAGCACTCAGAGAGGTCAGGGAGGGATTGCTTCTTTTCCTTAGTTTTTGGCAAAAAGGGGCGGATGTGTCGGCCAGGAACCCACAACACACAATCCTATAGTTGCACCACAGCGTAACCTCGGCCCCAGGTGATGAGATCTGCGGGGCCTCTCCAGGTCAGATCTGGAAGTAACCTGTAATAAACGGGGGGTCGGGGGGGCAAGGATTCATGTGTGGCAAAATGTCGCTGTGCAGCAGTAGAGAGAGCGGAGGGCCCAGTTAAGTTTTAAAAATTAAGAGTAAAAAGTTCTCTGTTTAATTGGTTTTGCAAGGACGGGAGGCCCGGAGGGATTTTCTCCATTTTTAATTTTTCTAGCACCCGTTTAACGGTCAAGTTAGCCCTTTCTACCAGACTGTTAAAAATTATGCCAAACTTATGCGTGATGCCCCAAGTATTACAAAATTGAGCAAAGGCTGAGCTAGTATAAGTGGGATCATTGTCCGTTTTGAGTTCTTTAGGGCATCCCATCGTTGCAAAGGTGTGAATACAATGGTTGATAACATGCTTCGTGGCCTCGCCTCTCTGTGGGGAGGCCATAATAAAGCCAGAATAAGTATCAACAGAAACATGTAAATATTTCCAGGGCGCAAAAGGTTGGAATTGCGTAACATCCATTTGCCAAATTTGTAAAGCCTCAAGACCAGGCGAGTTGACCCCCATAGGAATGGAGTTAGCATACTGACTACATGTAGGGCACTGCTGAACAATGGCCGAGGATTCAGATTTTGAGATAATAAATTGTTTGGCGAGAGCTTTGGCATTTTGGTGAAAATAGGAGTGGCTTTCCCAAGGGGTTGGGAAAGATAGAGAAAAAACAGCAGGTGACCGTGCCGCCTTATCGGCAGTGTCATTGCCCTCGGGTTAGCATTCCTGGGAAAGGCTGATAACTGCGTATGTGAGCAACAAAAAAGGGGGAAGTCCTAGCCATAACTAGCTGCTGGAGAGTCAAAAACAGGGCCAATAAGGAGCTGTGAACAGCTGGGGACAAATAAGCATCAAAAATATTAAGAATAATCTGGGAAACATACAAGGAGTCTACAATAAGATTAAAGGGTGTATCAGTCAGTTTCTGAAAGGCCAAAATGGAAGCAGCCAATTCTGCACGTTGAGCAGAGGTTTGGGCTGGGGTGTGGTGTATAACCCATTGGCCATTTCTTTGAAAAACACAGGCTCCCCTGGTTTTTGTCTCGTCAGCTAAAACAGTTAATGCCTGCGGGATAGGTTGGTCTTGCATACAGGTGTTAAAGCGGACAGGGACCAACTGAATTAATTAAATGCGAGTGTCTGCAGGTAGATGATATAAGACCTGACCAGGCCAGTCCACAAGGCCCATCTGGAGGTCTTCACTTTGAGAAAATAAGGATTCCAACATGGGGAGGGGAAGGGGGACATAAAGTGAGACCGGCTCAAAACCTATGAGCGTTAGACAGCGGCGGTGGCCGCGAACAATTAGAAGAGTATATAATGAAAAGCGAGAAGAAATAGTTTTTCGGGGGGGGGGTGCGGAAGATGAATCCACTCAATGATCAAGATTGATGAGGGTAACATTTGTATAATACAAGCAGTAGGAATAGAAGGAGTGTTAAGCAAAAGAAGAGACAGAGGGGTATTTTCCTGGCACCTATCCACCCACTTAATGCGTAGCACATTATTAATTTCAGCCAATGTGTCCAGCTGCTCAGGGGTGAGGTGGATAAGATGTTAGGGGGAGGAGGCTCCCGCCAGGGCAGAAAAAAGGGGGGTCAACTGAGAAGTCGTGAACCCCAAGTAAGGGCGAGCCCAATTTAGTGATCCCAAATACTGCTGGAGCTGAACCAGGGTGGCAGGGGAGGGCAAAGGCAAGGAGGGAAGAACAGGGGAGGAACGGGACTGGCAAAGTTTGTGACCCAGATACAGAAAGGGTTCTGTTTGCTGAACCTTTTCAGGAGCTATGGTCATGCCATTAGCGGTTAAATGTTCAATGAGAAGGAGCAGAATCTGTTGAAAGGATGGGTGAGGCATATCGGCCGAGAGCAAGAGATCACCCATGTAGTGGTATAAAAGAATGTTTGCATGGGAGAGGTGAAAGGGCTCTAATAGTGAATGTACCACATACTGACTCATGGTAGGGCTGTTTAACATGCCTTGAGGTAAAACTTTCCACTGATAGCGAGAAGTAGGATAACTATTGTTAAAGACAGGGAGAGTGAAAGCAAACAGCAGGCGGTCTTGAGATTCCAACGGGATGGAAAAGAATGCATCCTTTAAATCTATTACAGCCAGTTTGAACTTTCATGGAATGAGATTGGGGTTAGGCAATCCACATTGTAAGGGGCCAATGGGGCGGATTACTTTGTTGACAGCCCTAAGATCTAGCAAGAAACGCCAATGGCCACTTTTCTTTTTTATCACGAATACCGGAGTATTTTAAGGGCTGTTGGAGGGCTCCAAATGACCAAGCCTTATTTGCTCTTCCACTAGAGCTTTAAGAGCTGTCAATTTTTCCAATGAGAGTGGCCATTGATCGATCCAGACAGGAGAAGAATTGAGCAGTTGAAGGGAAAGCAAGGGGTCAGACATGGTTAGTCAAGGAAAAGGGAAGCGTTAAACTGAGAAAGAAGATCATGTCCCCAGAGGTTGGCGTATAGGGGCAAAACAACGGGACGGATACGTGCCTTGGTCTTAGAAGACGGGATTGTAGCTTCTATCCAAGCAGTACTAATCTGTGCACTCTGAATGCCACCGACGCCCTTCACAGCCGGTGAAGACTGCAAAGGCCATTCAGTGGGCCAAAGAGAGGACTGGATGACGGTGACATCAGCTCCGGTATCTAAAATACCAGAAAAGGGAATGCCATTTAGAAAAAGGGTCAGCACAGGTTTAGATGAAGAGATAGAAGAGGTGAGAAGAAGTGTACTCCATGGGTGCTCCTCATGAGTGGAAAGATCATCATATTTATGAGGATCAATTTCTAGGGGTACAGGCACAACGACAGCAACGTCAGAGCCTTGCTGCACCACAATGGGAGAATCTGAGATACAGACAAGAGCCAAGGAGGTTAGGTCATGGGCAGAAAGTAAAAAGGGGGAAGCAAGAGACCTGCAGGGCAGAAATGGCAGAGGCCATGAGTTCAGCCTGGTAAGTAAGGGAGCCTACCCGGGCGGCTTTTTGTAAATAATCAGCCAGGTTTTTAGTGGTGTCTCCATGAAGCGGTTCAAGAACTCGCTGACAATCTACATTGGCATTTTCATACGCTAAACATATCAACACCTCTTGTCGTGCGTCAGAATTGTTAATATCCCGCTTCAAAGCTTTTTGCAAACGTTCAATGAAAGTGTCATAGGCTTCAGAGGGGCCCTGACGGATGGTAGTAAAAGAAGCAGATTTGGAAGCAGCAGCATCTATCTTAGAAAAGGCATGAAGGGCACACTCATTGATAAGAAGAATACAAGCCAAGTTAGTAGTGAGCTGTTGTTGTTGAGTCGAAAAAACTCCTTCCCCTTTAAGCTGATCCAGGGGAAATTGGCCAATTTGGGCATGTTTTTCCTCACATTTTTGGTAGAAGAGAGACTTCCAAATTACAAAATGAGTAGATGTCAGACATGCCTCTGCAAGTGTCTTCCAATCCATAGGAAGAAGGTTATAAATTGCAGTAAGATTTTTAAAAACAGCCTGACAATAAGCAGAGCTAAGGCCATATTCAGTGACAGCTCCTTTCAAATTCCTCAAAACTTGATAGGGAATAGCCCTATAATGCGGGGCACTACCCCCAAAATCAACAGGGAATTGGGAAATAGTTTCAAGATCCTCTGGAGAAAGGGATGGGTCAGCCAGTTCGGAGGCAAGCCCCCATGCAACCACACTGCCAGAAGAAGGATCCGAGCAAAGAGGGGAGGTGAAGTAAGCAGATGCAGGAGTAGAAATTTCCTGAGAGGGTGTGAGTACAAGAGCAGGAAAATCCTGAGAGGGCACAGGCACGGGATCTGGGGGGGGGGGGCATAGGTTGAGAAAGGCAGGGATCCATGAGGGAGGGGGAATAAGATGGGGGGGGGGTGCCGAAGGCTCAGCGGGACGAGTGATAGAAAGGTCGGAAGGAGGGGGGAATCAAAGTTGTGGAAAACGAAGAGCAGCAAGGACAGTCTTCCAAGTTAAAAGAATTGTAGCAGGAGCACAAGGTTCCTGGTAAAGATATGTACCTATCTTAATCCAAACGGCAGGCTTTAATGAGCCTTGAGGAGGATAAGAGGGACAATGTTTCCAAACATAAGTTAAGAGTTGGCGTAACTCGCATATAGTAGGGAAAAGAAAGTTTTTTCTTAATTTAGATTCAAAAGCTCTGAGAATTTGCACAAGTTCCTTTACATGAAGATCCTTTCTCCAGGACAACCCCGCCCCCATACTTACGAAAAATCGTCCATTCCTTCACCGACGAACGACGAGATGTGCAGGTAAGAAATGAGGGTCTCAGGCACGTGACGACTGCATCGGCACGCCGAAGTAACAGGATGAAACTGCCCGTATTTCTCCACCGCCTGTGGATGCTGTCAAAGTCCCTAGTGAAGACAATGTCCTCAAAAAGGGGCTAAGAGCAACCCAGCCGTCTGGGGTCACTCACGAACGTGAATCCTAGAAAGAAAGCTTGGAACCATTGTCTCTCTCTGGGTGAAGTGACATGGTGTAGAGCCATGTACTCCTTTTTATTTGGGAACATAAGGAAATGGGGATAATTGCATATACATGTCAAATGATACATCCAATAATATTACTTCAAACGTATCTTTTGAGTTCTTCCTTTTCCCATAGATATCAAGAAACAATTTCCTAGAAAACTCTTCCTTAGAGCAGATGTTCCTCACACCTAATTTCTCTGAAATCTTCTGCCGTATCTCACTAATCTTCCTTAACCACCCTGTCGTCCTGTTGTATGCTTCAGGCAATGTAAATTCCCCCATTGATCCTGTCCTGAGTAGTGAAAACTTTGTTTATTGTTTATTTGAGCCCTTTTGTTTCCCTGTTGTAATTGCCAGGAATGCAGATTAGGCAGGTTAGTGCCCTTCCTGTCCTGGGTTATAGAATCAGGGTAAGACTATTTTTATGCTAGAGGTCCAGATTTATAAATCCTATTCTAACATTTATGCTATACTGCAACAAATGACCTTCTTGAAGAGTTTTGAGAAAAGAGGATAACATGCTAGAGGAACATCTTTCCTAATATTCTGTGTAATTTTAGCAATTTCTTGGACATGAAGCTTCAAGACAAAAGGCATTTGTAGAGGTCATTGTAGAAACTTCCAGTTTTGTTTGTTTCTTACAGGCACCATTTACAATGTTTGTCAATACCTGCAATTATCAGATGGCCTGTAATCAAAGGTAAACACCATTGCATGTAAGGGACAGAAAAGGAAGTCATCGAAATAGTTTGGGGCCAGATTGGGGAACTCATAGAGAATTTGAGAATTTGGCCTCAAGACAAAAAGGCTGCCACACACAAAGATCCTTTCCTCAGTAACAATTCTCAATGGAAACAAGCCCTTGCTCGATAATAAGAGGCCATCAAAGATGCTGTTCACATTTGTTTTCTTGGGTTTTGAGGCTACCAGAAATGTTGTATCTCAAAAACAGCAAGTGAATTTGTGTATAATCTGTCATCATAGAAGTGACAGTTAAAATCTGGATTTTATTTTTTAAATATAAAAGAATGTCTCAAGTAGCAATCTTGGCTACTCTACCTTTGCATTCTCCAAAAACAGGTACTCCTTGTTTAGTGACTGCAATTGACAAACTACAAGTCCGTTGCTCAGCAAAGCTGTCACTAAGCAAAAAATCACATGACCACAATTCTGCTTATTATTTTACTTCAGCTTTCCTTTGCTTTGAAGCAGGGGTGTCACAATCATGGCACAGTTGCATCACACACTGGCCATCCCCACACCCCGGTTTAGCGAAGGGGGAAAAAAGTCACAATACATCACATCATGACAACATGACAACATGAGTTTGACATCCCTGCTTTACAGCATTAGGATATAACCCCAAACAGTTGTGTGAACCCAAGCATAAGAACGTAAGAAGAGCCATTCTGAATCAGGCCAAAGCCCATCGAGTCCAATATTCTGTGTTACACATTGGCCCCCTAATTGTACATGGGGATCTTGAGCAGAAGGAGAAGGCAAACCCCTCCCTTTCCCTTGACCCCCAACAAATGGTACTCAAGGGAATCCTGCCTGCCTCAACCAACATAGAGGCGGCACATGGACATCCGTTTCAATAACCAGCGATACACTTGGCATCCATGAATCTGTCTAATCCTGCCTAGAAGCTATCAAGGCTGACAGCTAAATTCCATAAACCAACGACCCTCTGGGTGAAAAAATATTTCCCTTGATTTGTCCTCGCTTTCTTACCTATGTGTTTTAAGGAGTGCCCCCTCGTCCTATTATTGTGTGATAGAGAAAAGAATTTTCTCTATCCACCTTTTCTATCCCATGCATGATTTTATACACTTCGATCAAGTCACCCCTTAAACGCCGTCTTTCAAGGCTGAAGGGACCACGGCGTTGCAACCTGGTATCATAAGGGAGGGGCTCCAAGCAGTGTGGAAGGTGTAGGGAGAACTCAATTTATGAAGAACCTGGAGAAAAGGCCAAATCATATACCCCTTTTCCCCTACTCCCCATCGTTTGAAATGCTTACCCTGGCACTGGGATGATGAGAAAGAATGGGAATGGTGTTTGCATTTACATTCACTGGAAGGAGAGTGAACAGATACATGATGGGGATTATGCATTGAAAGGAGTGTAGCTGCAGCTTCTTAGTAGGCAAATGCCTTCAGGGGTGGAAGTGACTAGGATTTTGTCAATTCCAGGCAGCAGCTGCTACCAGGCTGTAATCAACTAATTAACGTTACACAACTGAGCCTGTTAAGTTGTTCTCAGCAGTTTTGGAGTAACCACTGCTACACAAACAAGCAGCTCAGGAAGTGACAGCTTGCTTGGGTTTGATATAGCAATTAAAATGCTGGCTTAGAGACCAGGAGACACTGAGTTCTAGTCCTGCCTTAACCTTGAAAGTCAGCTGGGTGATCTTGGCCCAGTCACACACACTCACCTTAACTCACTTCAGATTGTTATTGTGGGAAAAATAAGAGGAAGAAGGTATGTTGGGATATTTTGTAAATATATATATATAATGGAAAGTAGTATACAAACAAGCAAACATAAATTAAAATGTATTGGCTCTACCAGAGGGTATGGGATAAGCACAAGGCAATGTGGACAGGTAACAAAATGATGTTGTAAAGATAAATGTGGTTATTGATACCAAATTTAGTTTTTCATCATCTATGTAATGGTAAATTCTCACTATCTGAGGCAATCACTAAATGATAAGATTATAATTTACTGCATAATTCTGCCTGGGGAGGTATGGAATTGAATTTAAGTCAAGAAGCATATACTGTATATATATATATATATATATGTATATATATGTAGATTGTTCTGAGTTCGGGTTTTGCCCTGTGTAATGTTTTGCATGTCTATGCGACGTTTCGGTGAAATCACATTCATATATATATATATATATATATAAATTCTAAACTGGTCATAAATTAACTACACTTAACTATGATTGAAGTCCACGTTACAAAATGTTCATATTTATTTATTATTTATTTATTTATTATTTGGATTTGTATGCCGCCCCTCTCCGAAGACTCGGGGCGGCTCACAACAAGTAGTATAAATCACAATAATCCAATCAGTTTAAATACCGTATTTTTCGCTCTATAAGACGCACCTGCTGATAAGACGCACCTAGATTTTAGAGGAGGAAAATAGAAAAAAAATATTTTGAGCCAAAAAGGGGAGAGGAAGAGAGGAAGGAGTGAAAGAAGGGAGTGAGGGAGGAAAGAAGGGAGGAAGGAAAAGGAAAGCAAGAAATGGAGGGAGGAAAGGAAGGAAAGAAAGAAAGAAAGAAAGAAAGGGGGAAGGGACAGGAACAGAGGAAGGAAGCAAGGAAACTTATGAAAGGGGAGAGTAAGAGAGGAAGGACTGAAGGGAGGGAGGGAGGGAAGAAGGTAGGAAGGAGAAAGAAAAGAAGAAATAGAGGAAGGGAAGGTAAAAGAGAGAAAGAAAAAGAGCAAGAAAGAAAGCAAGAAAGAGAGAAAGAAAGAAAATGAAAGAGAAATAAAAATAGAGAGGGGGCATGAAAGAAATGGAAGGAGGGAAGGAAGGAGAGAAAGCAAGAGAAAGAAAGAAAGCAAGAGAAAGAAAAAAGAATGAAAGAGCAAGAGAGCAAGAGAGAGAAAGAAAGAAAGAGAGAAAGAAAGAAAAGAAAGGAGGGAGGGAAGGAAAGAAAGGAAGAAAGAAAGAGAGAGAGAGAGGGAGAAGAAAGGAGGGAGGGAAGGAAGGAAGGAAAGAAAAACGGGGAGTGTGGGGAAATACCGGGGTAAGACCCGAGTTTGATACGTGTGAAGGGAAGCCCCCTTTCCCTCTCTCTTTCTCTCTCTTTCTCTCTTGCTATCTCTCCCCCCTCTCCCTCTCTCTTTCTCTTCCCCCTCTCCCACTCTCTTTCTCCCTCGCCCTCTCTTTCTCTCTCTCCTCCTCTCTCTTTCTCTCTCTCCCCCTCTTTCTCTCTCTTCTTCTCACTTTCTCTCTCTTGTTTTCTTTCTGTCTGGGCAGATGGCTTTGCTGACCGGAGAAGCCAGCGATCCGGGAGTCCGGGACTGTGTGGCTTTGCGCCATGAAGAGGAAACGGCTCCGGCAGCAGGGAAAAGTCGGCCGTTTTCTCTTCATGGCGCAAAGCCACACAGTCCCGGACTCCCGAATTGCTTGCCCAAGGCAGGAGGCGGCGGAGGAGGAGAGGGGGCGGATCGCGCCCCAAGGCAGAAGGCAGCGACGTTGGAGAGGGGGCAGATTGCGCCCCAAGGCAGGAGGAGGCGAGGAGGCGGATCGGCCGGGCAATAGGGCAAGGTGGAGGCACCGTGGGGAGGCAGGGGCGGCCGCGGCTCCCTTTACCCCTACTGCCACACCTCCCCGCCCCCGCCCACCTCCCTGCGGGCTGGCAGGGGGATGGGGAGCCCGTGGAAAAGGGCGCGCACGGGTGTATTTGGGGGTGTGCGCAGCTTACGGGGAACGCTGGGCCAGGCAGCAGCTAGCCAGCCAGCCGAGGGGATGGCGCTGCCGAGTTCGCAGCCTCCCCCCCCCTCCCTGCCTGTATCTTCGCTCCATAAGACGAGACTGATTTTTCAACCTACTTTGGGAGGGGAAAAATTGCGTCTTATGGAGCGAAAAATACGGTATTTAAAGCTTTAAAAAACCCCATGTACTAACAGACACACACACAAGCATACCATGTATAAATTAAACATGCCCAGGGGGAGATGTTTCAGTTCCCCCATGCCTGACGGCAAAGGTGGGTTTTAAGGAGTTTACGGAAGGCAGGAAGAGTAGGGGCAGTTCTAATCTCCGGGGGGAGTTGGTTCCAGACAGCCGGTGCCGCCACAGAGAAGGCTCTTCCCCTGCGGCCCGCCAACCGACATTGTTTAGTTGACGGGACCCGGAGAAGGCCCACTCTGTGGGACCTAATCGATCGTGGGATTTGTGCGGCAGGAGGCGGTCTCAGAGATATTCCAGTCCAATGCCATGAAGGGCTTTAAAGGTCATAACCAACACTTTGAATTGTGACCGGAAATTGATCGGCAGCCAATGCAGACTGCGGAGTGATGGTGAAACATGGGCATACCTAGGTAAGCCCATGACTGCTCTCGCAGCTGCGTTCTGCACGATATAAAAGTTGAATCATATCTGTTTTTTTCCTTCCAACAGGAACTAGCAAAAGTGTATGAAACCGAGCTGAACAATCTCTGGTAAGGCTATTATACATCCCTCCAAAATATCTTAAAGAAAAAGACTTTACTCATTAATTAAATGTATAAACTGCTTAAATCTATCTCATGACTCTGGGAAATTTACAAAATACAATAGTTAAAATCAAGAATGCACACAAGCTTTAAAAAAAAAAAAAAGTCTGGAAATCATCACCCAATAAACCAAAACATTGGAAAGAGGCCTCTCCCCCTTCAAACGTAAGATATGGAAGAAAAGTTATGGTTTAAAGGAAAAGAACTGTACAAATCTCGGGGAATGTGGATTATTGTAATGCAGCCAGGCTTAGAACTACAGGATCTAAGACAGGGATGCCCAACCTTGGCAAATTTCCAGAATTCCCCAGCCAGGCATGCCTTGGTCTAGGAATGTAACCCTCAAGCTTCATTATCTCATGTACATTAGGGTTAAAATAATAGGTTGTCCAATCCCATCCTTGGCCTACACCAGGGGTAGGCAAAATTGGCTCTTCTATGACTTGTGGACTTCAACTCCCAGAATGCCTGAGCCAATCATGCTAGCTCAGGCATTCTGGGAGTTGAAGTCCAAATGTCATAGAAAACCCAACTTTGCCTATTCCTGGCCTACACAAATCCCTTTGGAGGCAATCCTAAGACTGAAAACACATTGGAAGTCCTCTCTGGATAAGTATGCATTTGCTTTTGGTTAGAGACTACAGTGCAACATTCTTTCACACCCAAGGAGAAAATATTTAATCTGCAATTCTATCCACCTTTCTGTGGAAGTAAGTTCCCCTGAATTCAAAAAGATTAATTCCTGACTATATTTAGGGCAGGGCTGTCAAACTCAAGGCCCGTGGGCCACATCCGGC
Organism: Erythrolamprus reginae; assembly: GCF_031021105.1. Lineage (NCBI taxonomy): Eukaryota > Metazoa > Chordata > Lepidosauria > Squamata > Dipsadidae > Erythrolamprus > Erythrolamprus reginae. Next base: position 251,267,912 of record NC_091951.1, read on the forward strand.
CCGCGGGACTGCCCTGGAAACAGTAAAGATTGGCTTCTTGGTGTCTCTGCTGGCAAAAACAGCGCTCGGGTGGGCCATATGCGGTGGCCGAGGTCTGCAGGAGGCCGTCACAGCAAAAAAATTGAGCCTCCAGGGCCTCCACAGGTGCCACTGGTACATGTGATGTTGAGCTGACCACGCCCACTATGGCCACGCCTACCTCCCCCCAAGATCAAACACAACCCAGATGCGCCCCTCAATTAAATTTAGTTTGACATCCCTGGTTTACCGTATTGGGGTCAGGCATGCTTAATATCTCCCTTCTTGATTCTATCATCCTTCAGATTCGGGGGAAATGCCTTAATATCCAGTCTTATGTAACCACAATAATTAGATGGTGCATTGCAGGCCCAGGAATGGTCTGGAAAACAGTTATGATTACAGTCAGTCCTCAAATTACGACCACAAATGAGCCCAAATGTTTTTGTTGCTAAATGAGACATTTGTTAAGTGAATTTTGCCCCTGTTTACCACTATCTTGCTACGCTGGTTAAGTGAAACTCTGCCTTTGTTAAGTTAATAGCATGGTTATTAAATAAATCTGGCTTCCCTAATTGACTTTGTCTGTAAAAAGGTTGCAAAAAGATAATCACAACACTGGGACTCTGCAATCGTCACAAATATTGTTGTGTTTGTTTAAAAATATTCACAGAAATTCGGTGATTGGTTAAGACGCGGCTATTCGGAAAATAGCCGCGAAAGTTAAATTGTTGTCAGTTGAAGAAAGCCCGCCGTTTTTAAGCGTATAAATAGGGCAACGGACTAGCCGTTGCATTCATTCGGATGACTACCGTTCCACTGCTTGTATCTTACATCGTTATGAATAAACCAGTTCTGATTTAAGCTACCGGAGTCCTGACTTTTCAGTGGCGATGAGGAGGTCGAACTCCCGCGAACGCAGCCATGAACTCGGCCATGGCTCCACCGCCGCCAGTATTCAACTCCGAGACAGAAGCCTGGACCTCTTACATGTCCAAATTCACATTTTTCTTCAAAGCCAGCAATCTACATGACGCCGATGATGAGAGGAAGAAAGCCATATTCCTCGCCTATTGCGGCACAGAAGTCTACAGCTTGGCCTCTACCCTCGTTGACCCAGACACTCTGGAAACCATTGCCTGGTCAGCCCTACAAGCAAAACTCGCCGCGCATTACCAGCCGACAACTCCTGTCCGTGTATACCGCCACCAATTCGCACAAATGCGGCAAGCAGACGGAGAATCTACTAACGACTTCATTACTCGCCTGCGCGCACTCCTTCCAAAATGCAAATACAAGGATCCGGAGGAACAGTTGATTGACCGCCTTATTTTCGGACTCACTAATATCACGCTACAGAAGAAATACTTAGTAGATGAGGCTGCCTCCCTCCAAGACATTCTCAAGGCAGCAAAAGCCTGCGAGGTATCTGAAACATCTGTTGCCGAGATTAAACACGCAACCCCAACCGTTCATCACATCCCCGATGAATCCACTTGGCTCGCCTGCCCTCCAGATGAGAAACACTCGGAATCCACTACTCCAGACGACATCTGCCTCCAAATCCGAAGAGCTCCCGACCACGACGCCAGAGAGACACCCCGTTCAGACAGATGCGCCGGCTGCAACGGAAATCACCCACGTTTTCGCTGCCACTTCAAGGACGCCTATTGTCGCCGTTGCCAGCGCCGCGGCCACATCGCTGAAGTCTGCCACGCCACCAACCCAACTCCAGCAAACCCACAAAACCAGCGACCCTACTTTCCACCAAGGAATCGACGACCGCCGTTTTCACGCAACGTTTCCCGCCCGGCTGACAACTCTAACTCTTCGAACCAACGAGGTAACTGCCATTCTTCTGTAAACTTCAATTTCCCCACTGCGGAAAACAAACTATTTGTTTCTCTTTTCCTGAACGGCCGCCCCTGCGAAATGGAATTGGACACTGGCTCCAGACATTCCATAATGCCTTGGGAAAAACTTAAATTATATTTACCTCATGTAAAAGCGACTGACTTAGAACCGTGGGAACCGGGCTTGAGTGATTTTCAGGGACATAAGATTCCAGTGGTAGGATGTTTAAATGTGCCTATTGCGTTTAAGAAATTTCAAGGGTTTTTACCGCTCATAGTGGTTGACGGTCCTAAACACACACTATTGGGACTTATATGGTTGCAACCCCTAGGCATTGAAATCTCAGGGGTTAACAATGTTTGTGACTCTTTTGACCCAACTGATTTAGTGAAAGAGTTTTCCGAAGTTTTTTCTAGTACACTGGGTAAATATACAGGCAGCCCCATTTCATTTAATCTGGCCCAGGCATTTCAGCAGCTCCCCGTTGATCAAGACACATCTGAAGCCCAGACCATTGTAACGCACAGAGGTGCCTTTAAATGCACCCGACTCCAGTTTGGAGTCTCCACCGCCCCCGGCATTTTTCAGGGTCTCATGGAACGAATTTTAAATAATATTCCGGGGGTCGTCCCATATTTCGACGACGTATTAATATCGGCCACATCCAAATCAGAATTGTGGGAGAGAATTAGGCGCGTTTTAACTAAATTTAAAGAAACAGGACTCCATTTAAAAGCGGACAAATGTTCCTGGGCAGTTCCCAAAGTAGAATTTTTAGGCTTCACCATAGACAAATTCGGAATTCAACCCACAAACGACAAAGTTGATGCTATAAGAAATGCCCCCACTCCTTCAAACAAGACAGATTTACAAGCATTCCTGGGACTCCTTAACTTTTATTCCGTCTTTCTTAAACAGAAAGCGACGGTGGCAGAACCGCTCCATAACCTTCTAAAGAAAGACTCTGCCTGGACGTGGGGACCAAAAGAACAAGCCGCTTTCACCGCAGTAAAAAAATTACTTTCATCCAACAGTGTTTTAGTACAATATAATGTAACCCTGCCCTTATCCCTGACTTGCGATACCTCTCCGTTCGGCATAGGAGCTGTCCTCAGCCATACCTTCCCAGACGGCAAGGAAGCCCCAATAGCCTATTACTCTAAAACTCTCTCTTCAGCTGAAAGAAATTATTCCCAACTCGACAAAGAGGCGTTAGCCCTTGTAGCTGGAGTTAAATGATTTCATTATTATTTATGTGGCCGCTCCTTCACCCTCATTACAGACCATAAACCTCTTTTAGGTATTTTGGCGGGAAATAAACAAACTCCCGCCTTTCTTTCCCCTCGCATGATTAGATGGGCAATTTTCCTAGCCGCCTACAATTATACTTTAATCCACAGGGGGGGGAAGGATATTGGAAATGCCGATGCATTAAGCAGGTGCCCCCAAACAGAATTGGTCAGTGATCCTGCCCCTGCGTCAAGTATTTTATTAATAGAAACTAGTAAACAACAGTTATTAACAGCAACAGACATAGCCAATCAGACACAAGTAGACCCAATTTTAAAAAATATTAAACAATGGATATTAAAAGGTTGGCCAAATGAACAGTATTCAAACCAATATCAACCCTTTAAGAACAGACAGCTTGAATTAAATGTGTTAAAAGATTGTATATTATGGGGAGACAGGGTTGTTATTCCCAAATCCTTACAAAAACAAGCATTGCAGTTATTGCATATAGGTCACCCAGGAATAGTCAAAATGAAAACTATTGCTAGAAGTCATTTATGGTGGCCTGGGTTGGATAAGGACAGATGCATGGGTTGGTGGTTGTGCACCCTGCCAGAGAACAAGACCCAACCCACCAAAAGCCACACCATCTGAGTGGCCAACACCAAGAGGGCCCTGGTCTAGAATACATATTGACTTTGCGGGACCAATCAGGGGCCAATCCTTTCTACTAGTTGTGGATGCATACTCCAAATGGTTGGAAGTGGAACTCATGGCATCTACAACTACTAGTGCAACCATAAAAGCACTAAGGAAAATGTTTGCCACACATGGCATCCCAGATATTGTGGTTTCTGACAACGGGCCTCAGCTAACAGCCCGTCAAATGGAACTATTTTTTGCGGACCAGGGCATAAAACATGTGCTCACCCCTCCTCACTTTCCCCAAGCGAATGGACAAGCAGAACGAATGGTTAGAACCACAAAAGAAGCATTAAACAAAGCACCATTAGGAGATTGGCAACAACAAATCGACGAATTTCTAACCATTCAGCACATAACACCATCAGCGTCCACAAACAAAAGCCCGGCGGAACTTTTAATGGGCCGGAATCTCCGCTCCAAACTAGACAGAATTCACCCTAATTACCAAAACGACCAAAAAGAAATTAAACTACAAAATGAGAGACAGTTTAATATCGGGGATTTAATTTACGCCAAAGACTATGATTCAAATGATAAATGGAAAGAAGGAACTGTATTAGAGAAAACCGGGTTTAAAACATATATTATACTATTAACTGATGGGCGTAGTTGGCATCGGCACATCGATCAACTACGCAAAAGAATTAAATCTAACTCAGACATTTTGCCTACTATAGAAAAACCAATACAGGACTTACCAGAACCACTTCGAGACTCCAGCGAAGGCTGCCTGATGCCCCTGGCGGCCGGCGGAGATCAAAATGCATCAACGCAACCAGGCCTGTCAGAGACTAGCCTTAGCGGAGCAACGGAGCCGGCCGTCCAGGCAAGCAGCTCCCAGCAAAATGAACTGCGCAGGTCCCAGAGAACTGTAAAGCCACCAATCCGCTTGCAGGACAACGTGACGTGGATTAAACACGTAATCATGATCTCATCTAAAGAGGGAGGGGTGTTGTGTTTGTTTAAAAATATTCACAGAAATTCGGTGATTGGTTAAGACGCGGCTATTCGGAAAACAGCCGCGAAAGTTAAATTGTTGTCAGTTGAAGAAAGCCCGCCGTTTTTAAGCGTATAAATAGGGCAACGGACTAGCCGTTGCATTCATTCGGATGACTACCGTTCCACTGCTTGTATCTTACATCGTTATGAATAAACCAGTTCTGATTTAAGCTACCGGAGTCTTGACTTTTCAAATATGAATCAGTTGCCAAGTATCTGAATCTTTGTCATGTGACCAGGGCCGCCATCAGGAATTTTGGGGCCCCATACAGCCTAAGTGTCTGGGCCCCCCACCATTTTAAAACTACTTTAAGTCACCGAGCCACTCCATCCCCCGGGGATCATTTCCTGCTTTACACCAAGCGAGGCGGTCCCATAGGCCAGTGTTTCCCAACCTTGGCAACCTGAAGATATCTGGACTTCAACTCCCAGAATTCCCCAGCCAGATATCTTCAAGCAGTGTTCCCTCTAATTTTTTTTCGGTGTGAGCAGAAAAGTATAATGTCTGAGCGGCACATTTCCATGCCTGGGCGTGGATCGGTTAGAAACAAAAGGGGGTCACGTGACCTCAGGACACACAGCAACGGTCATAAAAATGAAACGGCAGCAAAGTTTTGATCCTCCGATCATCGGGCTGCTGCGAAGGTGCTAAGTGTTAAAAAGGGCCATGTCACTTTATTCAGGGCCGTTGCGACTTTGAACCATCAGTAAATGAACCAATGAGGCCAATGTTTCTATCTCCTGAGTAAGACGTTATTAAGTGAGTTCTGCCTCACTTTACCACCCTTCTTGCCACAGTCATTAAGTTAATCCTTGCAGCTGCTTGAACATCCCAAAAGATGTTCACATAACCCTGGGACATGGCCACCATCATAACTAACTTGTCAAGTGTCCAAAGTTTGATCCAATAACCCCTTTATTTTTCTAACAAAATCCTTTCTTCCTAGAAGGAAGAATAGAAAGAATAAAATGGAAAAGAGGATTAAAAGGGGATACAAAAAATAAAAAAAAGGGTTTGGTTCAAAGTTCTGCTCAGATTGAAGAAATTGGAGTTTGAGAAGGGCTGATTAAGCTTAGAGTATTGTTTTGTTTGCTCTTTTTTAACTTCTATTTTTCTATTTAGATATATCAATTTAGGAATTGCTGATCTGTTTTAATAAAGTTAGAAGTATTGATTATAATACGATATGCAGTAGGTGATACTGATTTGGATTAATGCATAAATGGAATTGAATTTAGCACTTTGGCATACTGGTTAATAAGTTAGAAATATTTTTTGAAGGAACATTAAGGAGGGAATTTAACTAAAAGAAAATGTATGTAACTGGATGACAAAATTAGGAAAAAACCTTTTGCAACTTTTGGGATGATTGATATTAGTTACTAAGAAAATACAGCATTTTATTAGTGGAAAATTAGATGGTGCATTGTATTATTTGAATGTTGAGAGAGAAAGAAATTACCCCCCAAAGGTCCTTCCACCCTCTTTCCCTCCATTCATTTCATTCTTCCTTCTTCCTCCCTCCATTTCTCTCTTTTCTTTCTCTCTCATTCTCTCCTTCCAGGTCTCTTCATTCCTGCATCCTCTCCCTCTGTCTCCCCTTCACTCTCTCATATGTTTATCTCTCCTCCCTTGTGTATCCAATCATACTTGGCCAATAAAGAAATAAAGGAAGGATCGTCCCGGAACAGATCCCAATGGCTCCAAAACCGGGGGGGGGGGGGAGGGAGAAAGGAAGGGACCCGGTCGTGTTGGAGGGAAACGGGGTGGGGAAGAGACATGCTGCCAGGCACTGGACTCCAGCCCCTCCTGCCTTTTCATCCTCCCTCTACCAAACCCCCACCCATCTCTCTAAAGTTTTACAACTCTGTCTCAGCACTCACAATGATCAGCTCTCATCTCTTTTGACTGCTGGATTCTCCCTTTCAAAATTCGGGGGGGGGGCAATCTTCCAGCCCCTGCTTTAAACCCCCTGAGGAGGCTTTTGAGACGCCTTCCCAGCAATCGGGTGGTTGCTATCAGCAGCATTGCTGGCCGTCGCGAGCAGATGCTTGCTTCCCTCGTTGGCGAGCCACCTCCTGCAAGACGGAGCGTTTTAAGGGGGCAGCTCCAAAACCGGCTTCTTCCTTTTCAGCTACCCGGCGGCCAAGCCACCCCGCTTTCTCCCCTCCTTCCGGCCTCCCCCCTCTCTTGCCTCGCCCCCACTTTCCCTCCCCTGCCCCGGGGGGAGAGATCTGACCACCTCCCAACCTTTCCACCTTCCCTGCGCCTTGCAGGATGGCGCCGAGCGGCTCCTTTGTCTGCGGCCGGGCGGGGAGAGACGGAGAGAGAGAGAGGCGACTCATTTGGGCCATACAAAAACCGGCGCCTGCCGGCCTTCTCTCTTCGCTTCCCCCTTCTTCGTTCCCCTCCCCCCCCTGGGAGCTTCGGAAGGGAGTCCCCCCCCCCGTCACCGGTCGTGCAAGCCCTGGCTCTTTTGGTGTCTTGGTGCGGGCCGCGGTCGGAGAAGCTCCGCAGTGGCAGAGTTTGTCTCAATCGGGGTTGGGGAGTTTTTGGCGGGCGCCGGGCCCCCCCTTGGCCCGGGCCCGTGACACCACTCCCAGTAATATCCGTCTATCGGAGGCCCTGCATGTGACCATGGAGAGGCCGCAACAGTCCTAAATGTGAAAAGTGGTCGGAAATCACTTTTTTCAGTGCCGCTGTAATTTCAGACTTATTAAATGAATGGTTGTAAGTCAAGGACCAGCTGTATCACACTAGTCTACAGCAAAAATCCAGGCAACGCTAGACAGAAGCAACAATAGAACGGGTTTGTATCCTTTTGCTTTGCTATTTAACAGTTTTTCAGAGTTTTGCATATAATCCTGACACCCATTTCCCCTCCTTTCTTACAAGGAAATCACAACATCTGCTTGAAGATCAATTCCATGAAATTCAGGACCTTAAAAACGAAATGGATCAAATTCATTCTGAGATCAGCAACATCAAGAAAGGCATTCTGCAGTCCACCAAGCAAATCTTTCGGGAAAGACCTTTTCAAAGGAATCCCGGCTTCCGGATTTTTTTTTTCTCCTTCACTACTAGCTGGTGCAAAGTTTAAACATCTGTCGGGGCTCGCGTTACAGGCTGTTTCAGCAGCAAAACACCTGTCTCTCTAGGGTAGGCTGCCACCTGGTGGCTTGTTGTTGGCAGTGCGGGACTGGAAGCTCCAACTGCTTCAATGGCTGAGACTAAAGAGCAACAACAAGGGGCAGAAGACATTGCACCACCACCAGCTGTGGTTAAGCCCAAGGACAAGGCACCTTCCACTAAGCCAAAGTCCAAATCCTCCCAGTCTTCTGCATCTGCTAAAGAGACTGAAAAGAGGATTAAAGCTCTGGAAAAAATGATGGAGCAGGCTCAGAAGCAGACCTGGACTCTGCCTTACAATTAATTTCAACAGCCTTGGAGCCTCCCACCCTCCCAAATGGGTATGCCTCCCCAACCCACAGCTAATGCCATGGATATACCAGAACCTGCCCCTGCAAACGCAGACAAACACTGGTCTCCTGAACATGTGGAGACACTCCCCCTGCTCGGTGCCTCAGCTCGCACAACAACCCCGGGACAGGATTTGGGGTTGCAGTCTCCACCTCTGGCAAATTCAAAGCCGGTGCCATCTGCCTCCTTTACCCCCATGGCTGCAGGCCTGCAGTCGGGCCCTGACACTTGGCATCACCTCTCCCCATCGGTGCAGGACATGATTGCCAACGCATACTCGCAGGGCATAGCCACGGGCATCCAGCAGCAACCTCCTATGCCTACCAAGAGCCAGCAACCAGAGATATGGCCTATGGCTAATGCCCACTGCATCTACCAGGGCTCGCTGGGGGCTCAGCCCCCATCACATGATGAGGGAAGTGAGGCAGAGGACGAGTTCTCTGAGGATGAAGAGACATTTGCTGAACAACCAGTTTTTACCGGCTTGTTTAAACCCGCACTGTTCAAAACGCTTTTGCACAAAGCAAAGACCACAGCTAGGCTGGGTTCCACTACCAAGCCTACCGACCCATCAGTAGAGCTGGAGCCTACTGCAGGACTTTTTACTGAACCAGAAAAGGAATCCGACTTCATCCCCTCGTCTTCAATTTTCATCGATAATATAAAACACCTGTGCGAGAACCCTACAGCGGCACCAGGCCCTTCCTCCATCGAAAAGAAGTTCTATGGGTTTGGCCCAGACATTGAAGGATTTCTACAGTTCCCCCCTGTGGATCAACCAGTTGCCAATCTTGTTTCCAATACTGTAGTCCCAGCAGACATGGAAGGCCTGAAGCCGGATGACCGCAAAGCGGAAACCCTCATCCGCAAGTCACATCAGTCAGCAGCATGGGCATTGCGGGCTGCCCATGCAGCTTCATTTTTTAAACGCACATCCATTGTTTGGATTAAAGAAATGCAATCCAGACTGGGCCCAGAGGATGCTAGACTCCGTCAGGACTTAACTAAGCTTCTCGCTTCAGCGGAGTTTTCCCTGAACGCAACATTGAACTCTGCTAAGTTCGCGGCGCGTTCCATGGCAGCCACTATGTCCTCACGCCGCCTTCTCTGGCTCAAAAGCTGGCATGCCGATGCAAGATCTAAATGGCATCTTGCAGCAGCTCCCTTCAGCGGGGAGAAACTATTTGGCGAGTCATTAGACTCAGTATTGGATGAGGACAAAGACAAACGCAAGATCCTCCCTAAGGCTTATAGGCGTGATGACAGAAGACCAGCACTATATTCCCGCAGACAGACTTTTCGTTACGACACCACTACAGCCTCTCCCTTTGCGCAAGCCCAGAGAACCTATGGCCAAGGCTACTATCGAAGGGATAGACTGCCCTTCACAGACAGGAATCGGGGTACCGTCCATACACCCAACCTAAACGCCCGTTTAGGGGTCAACCCTCCAGAAACTTTCAGAAATCCAAATGACTCATCCACAGATGCTCCCATTGGAGGAAAACTTCAAGGGTTCCTCACACAATGACATCCTCAGATTCCGCATTCGGCGTTCGGAGACAGCTTGGAAGCCGCACGGCTGTTTTAAAAGGTCACAGCCGCGCTGGGGGGCGTCCCAGCTCCCCCCGAGCCCCGAACCCGGAAGTTCGGCAAAAGTTCAGAGTTCGGGGGGGTGCTGGGATGCCCCCCAGCACGGCTGTGACCTTTTAAAACAGCCGCGCGGCTTCCCAGCTGTCTCCCGAAGCCGGACGCAAAAGCCGAACTTCTGCGTTCGGCATTCGGAGACAGCTGGGAAGCCGCGTGGCTGTTTTAAAAGGTCACAGCCGCACTGGGGGGCTTCCCAGCAGCCCCCCAACCCCGAACCCGGAAGTTCGGCAAAAGTTCGTGGGTTGGGGGGGGTGCTGGGAAGCCCCCCAGCGCGGCTCTGATCTTTTAAAACAGCCGCACGGCTTCCCAGCTGTCTCCCGAAGCCGAACGCAAAAGCCAAACTTCCGCGTTCGGGGTTCGGAGACAGCTGGGAAGCCGCGTGGCTCTTTTAAAAGGTTACAGCCGCGCTGGGGGGATTCCCAGCACCCCCCGAGCCCCGAACCCGGAAGTTTGGAAAAAGTCCGGGGTTCGGGGGGGTGCTGGGAAGCCCCCCAGCGCGGCTGTGATCTTTTAAAACAGCCGCGAGGCTTCCCAGCTGTCTCCCGAAGCCGAACGCAAAAGCCAAACTTCCGCGTTCGACAACAGCTGGGAAGCCGTGCGGCTGTTTTAAAAGGTTACAGCCGCGCTGGGGGGCTTCCCAGCACCACCCCGAGCCCTGAAGCTGGAAGATCGGCAAAAGTTCGTGGTTTGGGGGGAGTGCTGGGAAGCCCCCCAGCGCGGCTGTGACCTTTTAAAACAGCCGCGCGGCTTCCCAGCTGTTTCCCAAAGCCGAACGCAAAAGCCAAACTTCCGCGTTCGGTGTTCGGAGACAGCTGGGAAGCCATGCGGCTGTTTTAAAAGGTCACAGCCGCGCTGGGGGGACTTCCCAGCACCACCCCGAGCCCTGAAGCTGGAAGATCGGCAAAAGTCCGGGGTTCAGGGGGGTGCTGGGAAGCCCCCCAGCGCGGCTGTGACCTTTTAAAACAGCCGCGCGACTTCCCAGCTGTCTCCCGAAGCCGAACGCAAAAGCCGAACTTCTGCGTTCAGCGTTCGGAGACAACTGGGAAGTCGCGTGGCTGTTTTAAAAGGTCACAGCCGCGCTGGGGGGATTCCCAGCACCCCCCCGAGCCCCGAACCCAGAAGTTTGGCAAAGGTCCGGGGTTCGGGGGGGTGCTGGGAAGCCCCCCAGCGCAGCTGTGACCTTTTAAAACAGCCGCGCGGCTTCCCAGATGTCTCCCGAAGCCGAACGCCAAATCCGAACTTCCGCATTCGGCGTTCAGAGACAGCTGGGAAGCTGTGCAGCTGTTTTAAAAGGTCACAGCCGGGCTGGGGGGCTTCCCAGCAACCTCCCGAACCGAACCCGGGGTTCAAAAAAAAATTGCCTCTTCTTACGAACTTTTTTTGAGTTATGAAGAGGCGTTCGGGAGGCTGCTGGGAAGCCCCGCCGCCCGGCTGTCACCTTTTAAAACAGCCGCGCGGCTTCCCAGCTGTCTCCGAATGCCGGTTCGTAACTCGAAAAAAGTTTGTAAGAAGAGGCAAAATTTTTCTGAACCCCGGGTTCGTATCACGAGTTTTTCGTAAGACGAGGGGTTCCTATCTTGAGGTACCACTGTACCAATCCACCGGAGATACTTACGGTTTTACCTGGAATGTGCCCACTTCCAATACCGGGCCATGGCCTTCGGGCTATCTTCAGCACCCAGGACATTTACCAAGTTGCTAGATGTCATAATGGCAGACTTACGCCTCCAGTCCATAAGACTCCAAGCCTACTTAGACGACATCATTATTCTATCCAGGTCGCCCAAACAAGCACAGGTCGATCTATCCCACACCATCCGGTCCCTACAGGCCCATGGATTCTCAATAAATCTCGCAAAGAGTCACCTGACACCTACAACATCTCTTCGTCATCTCGGCACGATCAAGTCTTCCTGTCACCAGACCGTCAAGCAACCCTACTAGAGACAGTACAATCAGTACGTCACGACCACAAAGTACCACTCTCCTTACTATCCAGGCTACTGGCCATGTTTGTATCATGTATCGACGTAGTCCCCTGGGCAAGACTACACACACTACAACTACAATGGTTCCTCCTGCCATTTCAGAAGAACAAAACCAGTCACAACAGCAAGCTGATTCGATTACCACCCAGGGTCCGCCACTCCCTTTAATGGTGGACAACATTGGATTTCCGGTGTGGCTCGGGACCGCAGCGGAGTCTCCCGGGCAGGGCTCTGCCCCGAGACTCCTTCTACCCCTCCAGAGGTCGCAGACTGCGATCAGATCGGGTCCGGATGGCCCGATCCTAGAACAGGGGCTCCCCCTTGTCCGAGGAGCCGCCGCCGAAGCTCCGGAGACAGCGGTCTGCCCTACAGCTCTGGACAAGGGAGAACCGATCCTCTTCCATAAGAGGATACGGCCATCACGATCCCCCCAAACCCAGCAGGAAGCAAGAAAAAAAGCTTAAAGAAAGTAAGATTTTTGCAGCTTTATAGACTGTAAAAGAATACAAAAGACAAGAAGAAATTAAGGTAAAAAATGTTATTGTTTCATGTTTGAAAATAGATTTCCTTAACAAGGCGAAGGTGAAAGTTACTAGAAAATTCGTATCCAACCGTGTAACAACAGCTGGATCTACTTTTTTCTTTTCACTTTCATTTTTTGCTTCAAACTTGAACTTTTGAACATTTAAAAATCTTGAATATATTAACTACATAATACAAATTTGATATGACATTATGAAAGACTTAATTTGCAAAGTTGAATAAAATTGAATAAAATCTGGAATTCTCAAATCTTCAATAAACATTGTATGCCGGGCTCTAATTTTGACAGCGGAGGGATTAAGAACGTCTTTGCTTCAATTCCTTTCTTTTTCTTCTAATGACAAAATGAAATAAACCAACAACTTGAATATAAATGGAAAACAAAACGAACTGATACTAAGAAGACTTATTTTCTGGACTGCTTGTTCCTGGATTATTCCCTTTGGATTATTTGCTGTTTTCTTGGATTTGTAGTGGAGAGACTGGCTGCTTTGTCTTGGGCTACGAAATATAAACTGACTCCATTTAAAAAAAATAAATTCAAATTTGATTTGATTCTAACTGGAAAATTGTGACTGTATAATATTGAAATTTCTTTTTTGATATCATTGGATTAACGAGACTTGCATCAATAAGGATTATTTGATTTATAAGAAGAATATCAGTATATAATATTTGTATCTGCTCTTTAAATTTTACAGCGTTAATTCCTAACTTTTTCTCCTTTTCTTTTTTCCTTTTGTTCTTTTTAAAAGAAAATTAACTTAAAACATATGCACTGCTAACTGCCCTTGGTCTCCTGCTCTACTTTAGTAAAATTAAAACCTCCTTCTCTTCCAAAAACTGCTTCCTCTTTACTATCCCCTTTTCTTTCTTCTTCTTAGTTATACAGCTAATTTTCTATTTTTCCTCTCTCATTATTATTTCTTCTTCTTGTGTTGAATCTCTCCTTCTTCCTTTTCTTTCAAATCGTTTTATTTGTTTTCTCTCCTTCTGGTTTTGTTAATTTAAGGTAATAAGATAATTTACTGTGATATTTGCTAACAATTTTACTGATATTTTGGCTATATTAATAGTTAAATTTTATTGTGATATCTCAAGGGAAATTTGTTGAAAAATCAATTGAACAGGTTTGGAATTTATAGTGATTCTTTTCTTTTCATGAAATATAAAACAATAAGAATTGAAAGTTTGAAAATGTCGAGTACTTCAACCCATACTAAAACAGTTAAAAAGCAAAAAGCAACTGTAACTTCATCACCCCAAGGATCACCTCACCCCTCTCCGGCACACCAGACTTTATCTGTAACCATGTTTACTAAGAAGAAGGAGAAAGAGAAACCACAACAGCCCACTCTTACAACAATACAAGAGACTTTGAATGCAATGAAGGACTTTATGCTTAAATCACAAGATGATGCAACCCAACAAAGAGAAGCTATAAAAACAGAGATGGCTGAATTCAAAACAGAGATGGCTGAACTAAAAGCAGACACGGGAGAAATGAAGGCGCAGATGAAGGAGATTCAACAAACTCTGAAAGAGAGTGAGGATCGAGTAAAAACAGTTGAAGAAAAGACTGATAAAATGGAGACAAGAATGGACTATCTCGAGGACAGAGCTGATTCGAGATATAGAAGATATGATGAATCAATCACTCATTTGGAAATGCAACGTGCTTCGTATGGGCTACGATTTCAAAACATAATAGAAGAAAAAGATGAAGATTTAAAGATGACTATGGCTGAAACCATTGGAGGAAACTTTCAGGCGGATCCCACAGAAATAATGAAAGAAATCGATGAAGTTTTCAGAATTTCAAATAGCTACATACGTCGCCACAACCTTCCGAGAGAGATTCACATCAAGTTTGTAAGAAGAACTTTGAGAGATGATATACTCCACTGGGCAAGAACTGGAAAATTGCAACATAAAGGAATAGAAATAAAAATATTAAAACAAGTCCCAAGAAGTGTCAGAGAAAGCAGAAGAGATTATCATTTCCTAACCAGAATTCTGATTAAAGAAAATATAACTTTTCGTTGGCTCATTCCACAAGGACTATCACTAACTTGGCACTCTACAAGATATAAATTGGAAAATCTGGATCAAGCAAGAGATTTCTTTGAAGACAAAAAGCTGAAAATTGATTCGGTCGAAAAAGCAGAAGAATTTTTTGATAAAAACTTTCCCACTGAACGGACATCCGAGATACAAGATCGTAACGGAACAAGGAATCTCCCATCTACCAGTGCACAACCTATAGAACAGACCCCAATTAGTTCGGAAGGAACTCAGGCTACTGATAACTTAACTTTAGGTAATAATGGCTATGCAGGATACCCAAAAGAAACAAGAAGTACAAGGGCTACAAGACCCAAATATAGATAATTTAAATTCGGCACAAGAAAAACCCAACAAGGGAATTGAGTTATATTCAATAAATACAAATGGATTAAATGCACCAAAAAAAAGAAATCAAATCTTAAACAAAATTGCTAAATTAAATTTTGACATCATTGCAATGCAAGAAGTCCATATCAAAAATAAATTTGAACATTTACTCAAAAGAAACAAACTTGGGAATCTGTTCACATCCCTAGCAGCGGAAAAAAAGAGAGGTGTAATATGTTACATCAACCCTAACATCCAAACTATATTGAAATACAAAGATAGGGAGGGTAGAGTCCTAATTTTAGAACTAACCATAGAACGGGATATAATAACATTAATTAATATCTACGCTCCGAATGAAGGCCAAGAAAATTTTTATAAAAGATTACTAAATACCATTAAAGAATATTCCACAGACAATATCTGTTTATTAGGAGATTTTAACGGTATAACTAACAATGAATTGGATTATAAGAATGATAAAATGAACAAACAAAAGAAAAGAATATTACCGAAAGCCTTTTTCAATTTAATCAAAGAACAAAAATTGAAAGATAGCTGGAGAGACAGAAATCCCAACCTTAAAAAATTTACCTTCTATTCTGACAGGCATCAATCTTGGTCAAGATTGGATATGGTCTGGGCAACAACAGAAATTAATACTAAAATTCATTCGATAGAGATAGACCCTAATTACATCTCAGACCACAGTGCCCTCAAAGTAACTTGGAAAGGAACTAAACAGTGTTGTAGATGGTCTCTTCAAAAATCTATACTAAACCAGGAAGATTTTAAGCAAAAATTCAAAACCGAAATGAAATTTTTCTTTCAAGAAAATCTTAAAGACCACACTAGTCTTCAAAATGTTTGGGATACAGCCAAAGCCGTTACCAGAGGGATAGCCATTTCATATATGGCCAAAGAATTTAAATTAAAAATACAGAAATCGGCTAAACTAGAAGAAGACTATAAGGCTTTAGAAGAAGAACTACAGAAATTCCCCCCAAAAAAAGAAATTAAACAAAACATGCTACAAATAAAGCATCAACTAAATTTAATAGACCAACAAAATTTGGCACAACAAATAAAAAGAACTAACCAATATAATTTCGAAAATGCCAATAAACCTAGCAAATGGTTAGTCAATAAACTCAGAAAACAAAAAGAAAAGAAACTTATAAACCGTCTTAAAAATAAAAATGGGGAACTATGTCATGATTTGGAAAGGAAAAAAAAGATTGCTGGCGATTTCTATAGTAAACTTTATGAACATACCGATATTACACAAAACAATACTCACGATCTAAAAACTCAAGAAATTCTAGAGCTGGCCAAGCTACCCAAAGTACCACAGGAAATGGTTGACACAATTAATAAACCGATCACCGCTACAGAACTAAAAGAAGCAATAAAAAGTCAAAAAAAACAATAAAGCCCCGGGCCCTGATGGGCTCCCCATAGAACTCTATAAAGATCTCCCCGATGAAATGGAAAAGGCCATGTTAGAAACGTTTAATGAGGCTCTAGACAGAGGTAAAATACCAACTTCATGGACAGAAGCAAATTTAGCGTTAATTCCAAAAAAAGATACAGATCATATAGATATATCTAATTACCGCCCGATTTCTCTTTTAAATGCCGATTATAAAATCTTTACCTCCATCTTAGCAAGTAGAATCAAAGGATTCCTAAATTATTTTATACATTCGGATCAAAACGGCTTTCTTCCCGGGAGACAGCTAAAGAACAATATTAGAATTGTGTTAGACACGCTCGAGTATTATGAAGCCCATAATGAAAAACAAGTGGCGTTAATATTTCTTGATGCCCAGAAGGCTTTCGACAACGTGTCTTGGGAATTTATGATCAAACAGCTTGAGTATATGGAATTTGGCTCCAAATTTATAAATGCAATAAAAGCTATTTATTCTGTCCAATCAGCCTATATTATTCTTAATGGAGATACATCGACAAAAATCTCTCTTTATAAAGGTACAAGACAAGGGTGTCCACTGTCCCCATTATTGTTTATCTTAACCCTTGAAGTATTAACTAGAATTATTAGAGATAAGGAAGATATAAGGGGATTAAAATGTAAGAAAGAAACCTATAAGCTTCAAGCCTTCGCGGACGACCTGGTTTTTATCTTAGAAGACCCTTTAGAGTCAGGTCCCAAATTACTAGAAGTTCTGGAAGATTACGGTACAGTGGCAGAACTTAAAATAAATAAGACCAAAACGCAAATTCTAACCAAAAATATGCGACAATCACAGAAAGATATCTTAACAGCTAAACTGGATATTCAAATAGTTACAAAAATTAAATACCTTGGTATCGATTTGACAAATAGAGTGTCCAGCTTAAAATCAAACAACTATGATATCTTAATAGACAAAATACAAGCTGACTTGTTAAAATGGAGAAATTTACAACTTTCCTTACTTGGAAGGATTGCAGCAATAAAGTGAAATACTTTGCCCAAAATTTTGTTTCTATTTCAAACAATCTCTATACAATTAAAAAAGGAATTTTTCAATAAATTGACCAAAATAACTAACAATTTCATTTGGCAAAATAAACGTCCCCGAATTCGATTAAAATATTTACAAAGAAAAAAAGAAGATGGAGGACTGGCACTCCCAATTTGGAAGGACTACCATATGGCTGCATCTTTATCATGGACGAGAGACTGGATGAGCCTAACAAATACTAGACTTCTTAACTTAGGCCATGACCTCCACTTAGGGTGGCATTACTATCTATGGGATGAAAAGCGGACAACCCATAAATACTTCACCAATCACATGATTAGGAAATCGCTTATTTATACTTGGAAAAAAATTAAACCTAAACTTTATAAAGGAATTCCCATCTGGTACGACCCTTTAGAAGCCTATGTTCATCCTAATTTACATAAAAGTAACAATATAATAAGATATAAGGATATTTTAAATCCAAATGGGACAATTAGATCAAGGCTAGAACTAGAAAATCTGGGTCAAAAAGTGGAATGGTGAGAATACCTACAGATTCAAACTAAATTTAACAAAGATAAAAACAAAACCGGGATAAGCAAAAATGCCCTGCTAGATAAGCTCTGTACAGGCCCACAAGATCAGCTAATCAAAAAATTTTACGGTTACTTAAACTACAATGATCTAGACAACTTTAGCACAAAAATTAATGTCAAAAAATGGAATTTGGACCTTAAAAATGAGATTAAAGAGGAGGAATGGCATACACTCTGGAGCAGGAACTATAAATTGACTATTGCCACATCCTATAAAGAAAATCTGGTCAAAATGTTTTACCGATGGCATATTACCCCAATTAAGCTAACCAAAATAAATAATAAACTCTCACCAAATTGCTGGAAATGCCAACAAGAATTGGGCACCTATTTCCATCTATGGTGGCAATGTACCAAAGCTAAACTATATTGGAACAAAATTGGAATTTGGATTAATGAAATACTAAATCTATCACTAGACAAAACTCCTGAATGCTTTTTATTGGGCATAATCAGACAAAATCTATCGAAACCCCAAGTACACTTAATCATTCACTTAACAACGGCAGCAAGACTATCTTACGCGCAGTGGTGGAAAAACGATGAATTGCCTCCAAACGAAGTAATAATTAAAAAAATAATATACTGCGCAGAGATGTCGAAACTGACTACACTAGTTAGAAATGAATCATTGGCTACGTTCAACAACTGTTGGGACCCTTTCTATAATTGGTTAGGAAGTAAAAGCGAGAACAACAGACTACAAGATTGAAATGTCAGATATAATCTTGAACTGTTACAAATCTGGTATAAAGCAACTTCTTATCTAATATAATAACATGAGACTTTATATATATTTCGATATGAATTTTATTATTATCTGTTAATTTCTCTGCAATACGTTTATTTCAACCCTTGCATTTAATCATTCTAGATAAACTATTCGAAACATGGTAATGAGCAAATATAATTGGATCTAATTTTCGTTCTTAATACAACTCCCATGTACATTCGCCGATACTTTTATCCTTACTACCTGTTTGGAATTTGTTTATTTGCTTCGCTTTTATTTTTTTTATTTTTTTCTTCGTATGTTATGTTTTACGTTTTGTATTGTACTAGATGTTGTATTAAATGTTGTATATGTTTTAATTTTAATAATAAAAATTTATTTAAAAAAAAAAAGAGAGATTTCTTTGAAAATAGTGGAATAAGCCAACTGGAGCAATCAGTAAAGGAATGGACAGTACAACAGCAACCCGTAAAGGAGCCGACAGTACAACAGGAGGAAGTTATGGGGGCAGCTGTACAAGAAGAAGAGCAGGACCAAGGCGCTAGAAGAAAACAACCTCAGCGCGAAACAAAAAAATATAACAAATGACAACATCGAAAGATTTAAAAATTTTCTCAGTAAACGTAAATGGACTGAACGAACCAAAGAAAAGAAAACAAATGTTTTCCAAAATTAAAAATCAAAAGGCTCAAATTGTAATACTACAAGAAGTACACATCAAAAAAAGCAATCAGAAATTATTATTAAATTCTAAAATTAGAAATATGTATGCTGCATTAGCAGATCAAAAAAAAAGAGTAGTGATGTATGTTGAGAATTCTATAAATTCCAAACAATTATTTACAGACGATGAAGGTAGAATTTTGATTGTCCAAGTTAATATTGAATCTAGACCTCTTGCTATTCTTTCTATTTATGCCCCCAATGAGGATCAAATGACATTTTATAAAAAATTACATCAAAAAATAACAGAGTTAAACATTGAAAATATGCTAATAATTGGAGATTTCAACGCTATTACAAATAGACAATTGGATCACTCGGGGGGGGGGGGGATAGCAAAAAGAAAAAAAAGAATCTATTACCCACCACTTTCCAAAAAATGAAAACAGAATTATTATTAAATGACATTTGGAGGGAAAGATATCTCCATAAGAGACAATATACTTTTTATTCCAACCCCCATAAAATTTGGACAAGAATAGAAATGGTATGGGCTCCAAAAATAACCGCAGAACAAATAAAAGAGGTGGAAATAGATGTTAATACATGGGCGGATCACAATCCTGTAGTAGTTTATATGAAAATTAATGAAAAACATTTTAATTGGCGGATGAATAGAAATATATTGAAAGAAAAAAATATAAGGATTGGATTGAGAAAGAATTAAAAATATTTTTTGAAATTAATAAAAACTCAGATACTACTCCACAAAATTTATGGGATACAACCAAAGCATACATAAGAGGACTAACAATATCTTATACAGCAAAATATAACAAGGAAAATAAAATAAAATATGAACAATTAATAAACGAATTAAAACAATTAGAATCTTTATCACAACAAAATATAAAGAATAAAGAACTGAAAGGAAAAATGGATGTAATTAAACATAAAATCAGATTGATAGAGCAGAATCAAATAGCGGGAAAAATAAAAAGAGCTAAACAATATTATTTTGAACATGCTAATAAACCAGGTAGATAGCTTGCATATAAACTTAGGAAACAGAGGCAATCGAAAATAATTAAAAAACTAGAAGATAAGGATGGATTAATAAAATACGACACAGAAGGGAAAGCAGATATTGTACATAACTTTTTAAAAGAATTATATAAAAAAGAAAATATTAGTGAAGATGAAGTTTTCAATTATTTAGAACATTCTGAGTTACCACAACTGATGGAAGAGCAACAGGCAAACATGGAAGGACCAATAACAATGAAAGAACTCCTTACAATAATTAAAAAACAGAAAAATAATAAAGCTACTGGACCAGATGCCATACCGGCAGAGTGGTACAAAATAGAAAATGAAACAATAAGAAATAATATGTTAGAAATTTTTAATGAATGTAGACTTGATGGTAAAATCCCTAAATCTTGGTCTGAATCTTTAATAATTTTAATCCATAAATCGGGTACAGCAACAGAAAAAATTAAAAATTATAGACCTATATCATTACTAAACGTGGATTATAAGATATTTACTGCAATATGTGCAAACAGATTTAAAAGGGTTATAAATGGGATAATTCATCAAGACCAGAACGGTTTTTTACCAGGTAGACAAATTAGAAATAATCTTAGAATGGTTATTAATACATTAGAATTCTATGAGCAACATCCTGAAAAAACATTAGCATTAATGTTTTTAGATGCCCAAAAAGCTTTTGACAATCTCAATTGGACATTTATAAAAATGCAATTGAACAAAATGAGATTTGGTCCAAAATTCGTAAATGTGATAAATGCTATCTATTCAAAACAAACAACAAAAATTATATTAAATAATGAACAATTGGAAACATTTGAACTAAATAAAGGAGTTCGCCAAGGCTGTCCTATATCACCTCTATTATTCATTATGTCCTTAGAAACTCTATTAATTAAAATAAGAGCAAATTCAAAAATAAAAGGTTTCACCATTGGAAAGGAGACATATAAAGCAGTGTTTTTCAACCAGTGTGCCGTGGCACACTAGTGTGCCGTGAGACATAGTCAGGTGTGCCGCGAAGAAGGAAGTTCAGGTTCTGGTCTCACATTTTTTTGCAGAGAGTGTGTGTGTGTGAGAGAGAGAAAGAGAGAGAAAGAAGAGAGAGAGAGAGAAAGCAAGTGTCAGAGAGAAAGAAAGCAAGAGAGAGAGAGAAAAGAAAGAGAGAAAGAAAGAGAGAGAGAGAGAAAAGGAGAGGGAGAGAGAGAGAGAGAAATGAGCAAAAAGGGGAGGAAAAAAGAGAAATGAGAAAATGATTGAGACAGAGAATGAGAGGAAAGAGAGAAACAAAAGAGAGAGAGAAGTGACTCTTGATTTAAAGCATATGATAAAAAGCACCCAAAGAATAAGAGAGAAAAAAACCCCAGCCCTCACCTGTTTTTGGAAATGGTTCAAAAGTGTGTATACAAACACACACACAAGGGTGGGGAGGAGACAGGGATGGAAAAAGAGAGGAGAGTGTACCCCAGGATTTTAAAATGTAAAAAATGTGCCTTGGCTCAAAAAAGGTTGAAAATCACTGATATAAAGTCCAAGCCTTTGCAGATGATCTGACTTTTATAATTGAAGATCCGATAACGACAGTCCCAGTATTAATCCAGACAATAGAACAATACGGAAAGGTAACAGGTCTAAAAATAAATAAAAGCAAAACACAATTTATAACAAAAAATATGAGTAAAATACAAGAAAGCAAATTGGAATGCATTTCTGGAATAAAAGTAGCTAAAAAGGTTAAGTATTTGGGAATATGGTTAACAGCTAAAACAATAACATTAAAAATGATAATTACATAAAATTAATGACGGAAATTAAGAAAGATTTAGAAATTTGGAATAATTTAAAAATATCCCTTTTGGGAAGAGTGGCCACAATTAAGATGAATATTTTGCCTAAAATCTTATTTTTGTTTCAGGTGATCCCAATAAACCCAGGGGGAAACTTCTTTAAAAATCTAACCAACATTGTTAAAAAAAATTTATGGCAAGGGAAAAAAGCAAGAATAAAGATAAATATGTTAGAAGATATTAAAGAAAGGGGAGGATTTGCACTTCCTAATTGGAAATTATATTATCAGGCAGCCGCCCTAACGTGGATTAGAGATTGGATAACTTTAGAAGATAAAAGAATATTAAACTTAGAAGGACACGATCTTATGCTTGGTTGGCATGCCTTTATATGGTATGATAAGGATAAAAACCACTCATACTTTAAAAGACACACCTTAAGAAAATACCTATTAGAAGTTTGGAAAGATATAAAGAAAAATCATTTTCTAACTACCCCTGAATGGGTTGCCTCCCTCGAAGCAATAATCCACCCAAAGTCTACAAAGGACATGAAAATAATAAGATATAAAGACTTATTAAACGATCAAATGAAATTAAAATCTAGGATTAAACTACAAGAAGAAGGGATAATAATTGATCGGTGGCATTATGCACAGATTCGATCTAGATACCAGAAAGATACAACGCTTTATATTTTTAACAAGAATAAGAACTTACTAAGTAACTTAATTACTTTTAATCAAACTAAAACAATAGGAAAAATCTATAAATATTTGATTGCACACAAAAACATAGATTTGACCCTAAAAGATAACATGATAAGTTGGTGCAAAAATATCGGAAAAGAAATAGATATAGATACATGGGAGAAAGTCTGGACCAACAATTGGAAAATGACAAAATCAGGGTCCCTAAAAGAAAACCAAATTAAAATGTTTTACAGATGGCACCTCCCACCAAATAGGATAGCAAAAATGTTTCCCAAAACTTCCCCGCTGTGTTGGAAATGCAAGAAAGAAATAGGAACTTATTATCATCAATGGTGAACATGTGGTAAAGCTAGAACGTATTGGAAGACGATAGGGAGAATAATAAAAGAAATAGTAAAGCAACATATAGAAATTACCCGGAATTCTATTTATTAGGAATTACCAATCAGATCTATAAGAAAGAAATTTTATATTTAATTATACATATCTTAACTGCGGCTATGATTATATACGCGCACAATTGGAAAGGGAGGATATCCCCAAGGAAGAAGAAGTTATTTCAAAAATATTAGATTGCGCTGAAATGGATATGATGACAAGACGCTTAAATGATCAAGAAGATATGAAATTTTATGAAACATGGAACAAAGTTTATATATGGATAGATAAGAGAAAATAATAGAAAATTAAGATATGTAAATAAATAAATGTGTGTAATTTTTTTTCCCGGTAAAAATAAGTTTTATTTTAGGTTACAATAGTATTAGATAAATTAAGTTTGTTTAAGAATTATATTAGAATTAGTTTATATATAAAGAAGTATTATGGGAAGAATTTTGTTTTATTTTAGTATTAGACTAAATACGAAAAATTAAAAATTTTTAAAAAAATTAATTACTTTTTAATATTCAAATATGTATTCAACTATGTATTCTTTTTCTGTATTTGAATTTATACTTTTGAGATAAGCGGGGAAAATGCATCCTCACCTTTTATGTTTAATGTATGTACGTCTGTTTGTCTATTTTATGAAAATTAATAAAAAATTGAAAAATAAATAAATAATGGTGGACAACATCAGCTATCCACCAAGGCACCTGCTTCAAGGAACAGATGTGCATCACTGTGACAACCGACGCGAGCCTCATAGGCTGGGGGGCACACACGGCACACCAAATAGCCCAGGGCAGCTGGACTCCAGAAGAGCTTGTCAACAACAGCATCAACTTCTTGGAGTTAAGGGCGGTATCGCTAGCCCTACGCCAGTTCCTTCCCCGGGTGGCAGGCCGCCCAGTCCTCATCCTCACAGACAATGTGGCCACCCGGGCATATATAAACCTAGCCCTCACAACATCTGCTTGAAGATCAATTCCATGAAATTCAGGACCTTAAAAACGAAATGGATCAAATGCATTCTGAGATCAGCAACCTCCAGAAAGGCCGCCTGCAGTCCACCAAGCAAATCCTTCAGGAAAGTGACTTATCAGGAGAGTAGAAAGTAGGAAGCTGCAACTAATCTCAGAAATTCTCTGGTTTCAATCTTTCCAGATTATCATTTTCTTTTGCACATCTATTAGCTACCATAGAATGTCATTTTCCCCCATTTACAAAACTGAAGTCAGTTAGTTGTTCTCATGCCCAGCCTCACTCGTACCAAATATGCTTAAAAAATACCGTAGGGAAAACATTGAACCACAGTGAGGGTTTCTTTCCTGCTGCAAAAGGGTAAATTATAATTTCATACTGGGCACTAGTATTCCATGTTGCATCCAGTTTTGGTCGCCACAATATCAACAAAATGTTGAGAAACAAGGATAGTGCTAATTGGGTATATCTACTCTAATGAAAAGAAGGATTAGGGATGACACGAAAGCAGTGTTCCAATATTTGAAGGACTGCAGAGAGCAGAGAGCATCAATCTGTTTTCCAAAGCACCTGAAGGCAAGACAAGAAACAATGGATGGAAACTAATGAAGGGAAAAAGCAACCAAGAACCAAAGAGAAATTTCCCAACAGGGAGAACAATCAACCAGTGGAATAGTTTGGACAATCCTAGACCCATGGTGGTGAATCTATAGCCTCATGCGAGAGGTGGCATGCAGAGCCCTCTCTGTGGGCACGTGCGTCATCACCCAAGCCTAGCTCCATCGCATTTCTTCATCAGTTTCATTTTCAGGGAAACAAAAGTTTGTGGGACTAAAAAAAAATGCACTCAATTAATTCCAACTTCTCATGAAAGGAGAAGATCTCACAAAGTTGGAATTGCCAACGCATACTCGCAAGGCATTGCCACGGGCATCCAGCACCAACCTCCTATGCAAAACAAGAGCCAGCAACCAGAGATATGGCCTATGGCTAATGCCCACTACACCTACCAGGACTCGCTGGGGTCTCAGCCCCTGTCACATGATGAGGGAAGTGAGGCAGAGGACGAGTTCTCGGAGGATGAAGAGACATTTGCTAAACAACCAGTTTTTACCGGCTTGTTTAAACCAGCACTGTTCAAAACCCTTTTGCACAAAGCAAAGACCACAGCTAGGCTGGGTTCCACTACCAAGCCTACCGACCCATCAGTAGAGCTGGAGCCTACTGCAGGACTTTTTACTGAACCAGAAAAGCAATCCGACTTCATCCCTTCGTCTTCAATTTTCATCGATAATATAAAACGCCTGTGGGAGAACCCTACAGCGGCCCCAGGCCCTTCCTCCATCGAAAAGAAGTTCTATGGGTTTGGCCCGGACATTGAAGGATTGCTACAGTTCCCCCCTGTGGATCAACCGGTTGCCAATCTTGTTTCCAATTCTGTAGTCCCAGCAGACATGGAAGGCCTGAAGCCAGATGACCGCAAAACGGAAACCCTCATCCGCAAGTCACATCACTCAGCAGCATGGGCATTGCGGGCTGCCAATGCAGCTTCATTTTTTAACCGCACATCCATTGTTTGGATTAAAGAAATGCAATCCAGACTGGGCCCAGAGGACGCTAGACTCCGTCAGGACTTAACTAAGCTTCTCACTGCAGCAGAGTTTTCCGTGGACGCAACATTGAACTCCGCTAAGTTCGCGGCGCGTTCCATGGCGGCCACTATGTCCTCACGCTGCCTTCTCTGGCTCAAAAGCTGGCACGCCGATGCAAGATCTAAATGGCGTCTTGCGGCAGCTCCCTTCAGCGGGGAGAAACTATTTGGCGAGTCATTAGAATCAGTATTGGTTGAGGACATAGACAAATGCAAGGTCCTCCCTAAGGCTTATAGGCGTGCTGATAGAAGACCAGCACCATATTCCCGCAGACAGACTTTTCGTTACGACACCACTACAGCCTCTCCCTTTGTGCAAGCCCAGAGAACCTATGGCCAAGGCTACTATCGAAAGGATAGACTGCCCTTCACAGAGAGGAACATGGGGGGGGGGGTACCGTCCATACACCCTACCTAAACGCCCGTTTAGGTCAACCCTCCACAAACTTTCGGAAATCCAAATGACTCATCCACAGATGCTCCAATTGGAGGAAAACTTCAAGGGTTCCTCACACAATGGGAAGAGACATCCTCAGATTAATGGGCCATAAACACCATCCAATCAGGACTGCATCTAGAATTCCTTGCCCTCCCGCCCAACCGGTTCTTCAGAAGCCCAATCCCCGCCAACAGAGCGGAAAGGGACCTACTCCAACAAGAAGTCCAACACCTGCTGGACATCGCGGCCATCGAACCGGTACCTCCGGACCAGGAGGGAAAGGGATTTTATTCACACATATTCCTAGTGCCCAAATATTCAAGGGGACATCGTTTAATCCTCAATCTAAAGCAACTGAACATTTATGTAAAGTACCGCAGGTTCAAGATGCAGTCACTCAAATCCATCCTAGCCTGCATCTGTCAGCACAACCTCCCGACCTCCATAGACTTACAGGAGGCCTATTTACATGTAACAATCCACCCGGACCACAGGAGATACTTACGGTTTTACCTGGGAGGTGCCCACTTCCAATACCGGGCCATGCCCTTCGGGCTATCCTCAGCACCCAGGACATTTACCAAGTTGCTAGATGTCGTAATGGCAGACTTATGCCTCCAGTCTATAAGACTCCAAGCCTACTTAGACGACATCATTATTCTATCAAGGTCACCCAAACAAGCACAGGTCGATCTATCCCACACCATCCGGTCCCTACAGGCCCATGGATTCTCAATAAATCTCGCGAAGAGTCACTTGACACCTACAACATCTCTTTGTCATCTCGGCACAATCATGTCTTCCTGTCACCAGACCGTCAAGCATCCCTACTAGAGACAGTACAATCAGTACGTCACGACCACAAAGTACCAGTCACCTTACTATCCAGGCTACTGGGCATGTTTGTATCATGTATCGACGTGGTCCCCTGGGCAAGACTACAAACACAACAACTACAATGGTTCCTCCTACCACTTCAGAAGAACAAAACCAGTCACACCAGCAAGCTGGTTCGATTACCACCCAGGGTCCGCCACTCCCTTTAATGGTGGACAACATCAGCTATCCACCAGGGCACCTGCTTCAAGGAACAGATGTGCATCACTATGACAACCGATGCGAGCCTCTCAGGCTGGGGGGGCACACACGGCACATGAAATAGCCCAGGGCAGCTGGACTCCGGAAGAGCTTGTCAACAAAAGCATCAACTTCTTGGAGTTAAGGGTGGTATCGCTAGCCCTACGCCAGTTCCTTCCCCAGGTGGCAGGCCGCCCAGTCCTCATCCTCACAGACAATGTGGCCACCCGGGCATATATAAACCATCAAGGAGGCACAAAATCACAATGCCTCATGAAGGAAACAGAGACACTGGTTTCATGGGCGGAACAACACCTGCAGTCCTTGAGGGCGGAGCACATAGCAGGGACTCTAAACACACTAGCGGATTGGTTGAGTCGGGCAACATTAGATCCAGCGGAATGGTGGCTGGACCCGAACATATTCCAGGACATCTGACTACGGGTCAGCACGCCACAGGTGGATCTGTTTGCCACCCAGGACAATGCACAGCTCCCCCGCTTCTTCTCATGCTCCCGTCCACAGGAGTGGAAGCCGTCAATGCCCTACGCTCCCCCTGGCCGGAAGGGCTTCTTTATGCCTTTCCCCCAACAGCACTCATCCCAAGGGTAGTGAACAAACTGCTGGCGGAAAGGGCGGAGATTCTGCTGGTAGTGCCACACTGGGCACGCCGCCTGTGGTTCTCAGACTTACAAGATCTATCGGTCTCCAGACCATGGCGGATTCTGGACAGTCAGGTATCCCTCACCCACGGGTCAGTTCAACACCCAGACCCTCAATGGTGGCACCTCACCATCTGGCATTTGAGGGGTGCCGATTGAGAGCACTGACCCTACCTAATAATGTAATAGGAACTATCCAGGTGGCCCGGCGGTCTTCAACGACCAGGATTTACGAGTCTACTTGGTCAGCATATTACCTTCTGTACTTTAAACAATCTGGACCCATTGCAAGAGTCCTTAGAACAGATCTTGTCCTTCCTCCAGGCAGGGTTCGAAAAAGGACTAGCACCGAACACCCTCCGCCGGCAGGTAACAGCATTGTCCACAGTACTTCGCCTGGAGAATTTGAGGTCACTATATCACCACCCCTACATTCGAGACTTCCTCCGCGGTGCTACTAACATCAGACTGCAGGTGGTGCACAGGTATCCCACCTGGGACCTCCCACTGGTCCTTCGGGCATTAACTGGCCCGCCCTTTGAACCAATGCGCTCAGTTCTACTTCGCATACTCTCATTTAAGACCGCTCTTCTGGTAGCAATTACTTCAGGAGAAGGGTGTCGGAATTATCAGCCTTCTCGGTACTGCAGGATTTATGCATTTTCCTTCAAGATAGAGTGGTGCTGCGACTGGACCCGGCGTTTCTACTGAAGGTCAACACACCATTTCACGGGATTTCTGCGCCCAAGCCGCTCATCCTCTGGAACACTGCTGGCATAAACTAGATGTCCGGCGAGCCCTCAAACTGTACATTCGTAGGACACAACCGATTAGAAAATCTGAAGCCTTGTTCGTCTCCTTCCTCCTGGTCACTCAGGGACTCAAGGTCTCCTCCCAAACAATTGGACGATGGATAAGATCTTGCATAGCGGAAGCATATATTGCATGGTCCCAGCAGGTACCACAAGGGATTACAGCGCACTCCACCAGAAGTGCGGCCACATCCGCTGCCTGGAACACACAGGCGTCAGTGGAGGATATTTGTCACGCAGCCATGTGGTCGTCCCCAACAACGTTCATTAGACATTACTGCCTCGATGCCTTTGCCTCTGCGGAAGCAGCTTTTGGCGGGAGAATTCTTCAACGAGTCTGTGCCGCTTCTGCTCCCCTGACCAGGCCTGATCCCTCCCTGTCTCCTTAGCTTGGGTATATCCCACGTTGGACTGTCCTAAGCAGCGCATTGGAGAAGAGCCGTTGTACTTACCTGAACGGTCTTCTCAATGGGCTGCGTGGAGAGTCCAAAACCCAACCGGCCTTGTTCTTGCCCAGGGTCGCAGTTCCTTTTTATAGTTCTGGTTTTTTCCTGTAACAAATAAAGTTTTTTTATATAAAGAATATATGTCTATGCCTTCGTTTTAAAACTGAACCCTCTGGGGCAAGCAGGGGGCGGGACAGAATTAATTATTTAAATTCAAACTCAGTCCCTACCAATAAAACTAGAGTATAACCCACGTTGGACTCTCCACGCAGCGCATTGAGAAGACCATTCAGGTAAGTACAACAGCTCTTTTCCTGCAGAGCTGCCTGTGTTGGGGTGCCATGCCTCCCTGCCAGCCAGCTGAACTTCGGTGCACTGCTCCTAGGCTCATCAGCCTCCAGATTCCCACCACCCAGCACCAGTTTTGGAGGGGTGGGGTGGAGAAACAGATGAAGGCAATGAGAGAGAGAGGGAGGGAAGGAGAGAGAGAAACAGAGGGATGGAAACAGGGTGAGAAAGAGAGAAGCAGAGGCAGAGAGGGAGGGAAAGAGGAAGAGAAAGAAAAACGCAGAGAGGAAGGGAAAGGGGAAGAGAGGCAAGGAAAGAGAGAGAAAAACAGAAAGAAAAGGAGAAAAAGAGAAATGATATTACAAAAGTTTTTCTTTTTTATTGTTATTGAGCATAATATTTCAAAAGCAGAAAAAATGAAGGGGCATAAAAGTGCATTTATCACATTTTTCATAGAACAATTAGCTGAACTCTGCCTTTATCATTATTTTAGGTAGTAAAACCTCAGTATTCAGGTTAAATTGCCTTGTTGGCACTTTGCGACAAGTAAGTGGGTTTTGGCTTGCAGTCTCTAAAAGGTTCGCCACCACTGTCCTAGTCATAGGTTTCCCACTGCTCATGATAGAGATGCTTATAACAAAAGGTGTTCTAGTATGTTTTAAGTCTTTATGGTGAAGACAAAACAATTACTCCTTTTGGAGAGTTGAGTGGTATAGAAATTAAATAAAATAGTAAATTATGGGATTACCCTTTACCAAAGGTTTAAAGGAAATTTGTACATCTCCAACCTGCTACATGAGATAGTCTGTCTGGATTGTTTGATGACTCTAAGAATTATTAAATCACCTCTCCTTTCTACATACTTTTCTTCTCCACAGAAGTTCCAGCTTTTATGTCTAAAAACCATGAGCATTGCATAGAGATTTCTGCACTGATATAAATTTTCATCTTTTGACATTAGCCCCCAAATGCCTGTGTCCCAGGGCTGGCTATAGTGTATGCTTCATAGGCATCATCTTTTCACATATTTAAATGACATATGAAAACATCTTAATGCTATCTAAAAGAATCGTGGTACACACTGTTTTAAGCACCAGCAACCATTCCTCCTTAGCTAAAATCTGATAGAAAAATATTATTAGATGTCAGTTAATATTCCTTTATGGGCTATTCATTTGGGCCCATTTATTTCCTGTCTTTACCCAGCAAACTTGAGAAACAAACCATTTGCCGAACTGGCAAATTTTGGCTTTTTTGACATGATGCTTTATTGTCCATATTTGTATATCTGTTGCTAACAGTTGGCATTAAGTCTATGGTTCTATTCATAAATTACGATGTCTAACGTATGTAACTGATATTTGTATAAAACATTTCCCTGGTGCATTTTTCTTATCCTTTGTAGGAAATGATTGATATGCTCAATTTGGCTTTTAAGAAGATTTTTGAAGACGATATACAGAAGGCTGACTGGGCTCAAAAGTCAATAGGTAATGTCCTGAAAGA
The DNA here is from genome assembly GCF_031021105.1 of Erythrolamprus reginae. NCBI lineage: Eukaryota > Metazoa > Chordata > Lepidosauria > Squamata > Dipsadidae > Erythrolamprus > Erythrolamprus reginae. The sequence goes on from NC_091951.1 coordinate 251,299,042, forward strand.
TGGAGTGGCTTTGGGTTTGCAACTCACAGCTAGGAGTGTCTTTGCATAAACTGCGAGTTGTGCAGTAGTTACACCCAGTTCTGGATCTTGAGAACCTGGTTGCCCTTGAGAAGTATCTGAAAGCTTCGGTTGATTTAAATGTTTAATACGAATCACATTTAAATCCCTGAACTGAAGCTTGGGGGGGGGGGGGATAAGAAAGTGATTTGAAATCATATCTGACAGATTTTTCTCTTTCTACACTAAACTCTACAAAAGATGAATTACTATTGGATAATTGCAGTATATATGAGTGAATTTAATTTCTGATGAAAAGTTTCTTTATATTTTATTCTGTACTTATTCTAGCCTTCATAAAAGTATCATCTATCTACATGGAGACTACGCGGGAAATAATATTGGGAAATTACATGTGAATGAATGTAATTTCTGATAAGAAATCTCTTTGTATTTTACTCTACTAATTCTAGACTTTAAAAAACATCTGTCACAAGAAAATACATCTAAATGTTCACTAGAAATAGAAAACAACTTGAGGTTACATAATCATCTGTCTGTCTATCTAGGAGCCACGATTGATAAAGACACGACATCTAAGTCTTTCGATTTTTTGCACCAGGAAAACTGTTGGTTTCCATTTATCTCTTCAGCCAACCCCCCTGAAACTATTTTACAGGTGCAGTATTTCTATCATTGCTATTAGTTAATTCAGTAGAATAGTACAATTTCTCAGCTAGAAAAATAGTACTGCCCTGAGTCCAGTTTCTATCACATAACTATATACATGTCATTATTTTCTTCTGGATGTTTTCTTTAGCTTCTCAATCTAGTCTACACTATAGCCCTTGGATTTCCTAGGGATCTTGTATTCCAGATCGAAATGTTGATAAAATCTGACTTCATTTAATTTTAAGAAAAGCTCAGTGCTTTCCTTAAAATTAAAGGATGCACATATTTGTGAATGGCTCTGCAAACTTTTTCTGCAGTTCTTCAGGGCCTATTTTGTTCTGACTTGAAAATCTAACTGTTGAGTATGTATAAAGCAATGTAAATAGTTGAATTTTGTTAGACGCCTCTGATTGGCTAAGACGCTGACAGTTGGGTTTCGGCGGGAAGTCTAAAAGTATAAAAGGAGCGTCTGGTGCTGTGTAAAGCCAGATGCGTTCCTTGCTGAAGTCACTTTCCAAATAGAGCTGAATAAAGGAACCGTTTAAACTCGAGCTGCCTCAGACTTTTCACTGGCGACGTCGGACGGTCGAACCTGCGATCTCCACCATGGACAACCTGCCTGTCGGAAGAGCTCCTGACTTCTTCGACCCAGAAAAATCTACTTGGGATAACTACATCTCAAAATTCGACATATTCCTAAAAGCTGCGGGCATGAAGGACGCCGACAGCGACATGAAGAGAGCAATATTCCTGAATTATTGCGGCTCAGAGATATACGATCTTGCCCAGACTCTGACAGACCCGTTGCCGGCGAACTCCATGACTTGGGAAAACCTTGAAAACCAACCTCACTGCCCACTTCCAACCTACAAAGCTGGCCATCGTTTTCCGGTATGAATTCTCCAGAATGAGTCAGCTCGACACCGAATCTATCAACCAATACGCCACCCGTCTTCGCACCGTCTTGTCAAAGTGCAAATTTGACAACCCAGAAGCCCGGCTCATTGACGCCTTGATCTTCGGCATGAGAAATGCAGCCGTAAGAAATAAGCTGCTAACAGAAGATGAGCCTTCCCTGCATACCGTAATCAAGACGGCTCAAACAGCTGAAATCTCTGAAGCTGCTGCCAAAGAACTCAAGCAAAATGACAAGAAGGAAGTCGTCGCGAAGATCGACACTCAACCTTCCTAATCCGAGTCATCAGATGAGCAAAGCCTACCAGCCAACAGCAAAGACAACTGTTTCCTGTTCAAACATGACACTGCGAGGCGACCGAGACAACCTCGTCCCATCTTTCCCTGCTCCGGCTGCCGAGGGAACCATCTGTGCCTGAAATGCCCTTTCCGGGATTCCATTTGCCGCCGATGCGACCGACAAGGGCACATCGCAGAAGCCTGCAGAGCCCCCATGCCAGAAGACTCCTTCTCTGCCCAGCATCCTCCTCGTCCTCAGGGTCAGCCTGGCCAGCCGCGCGACAACATCAATCATTGTTTTCCAGGAGGTAGAAACAACGCAAACACCAACCGAGACTACGCACGAGGTAACTCTGATTATTCAATTAATAGCACGGTAACTAAAGGCTCAAACAAAATTGTCATTTCACTGCTCCTTAACAAGAAGCCATGCCAGATGGCACTAGACATGGGGTCTAGATTTACCATCATGCCTTGGGAAAAACTAAAGTTATATATGCCTCATCTTACCCAGGTTGCTTTAAAGCCAACTGCTCTAGTAATTAAGGATTTTCAAGGGGGAAATATTCCTGTTATGGGAAAAATTGATGTACCTATACTGTTTAAAACTGTTAACTGTATGCTACCATTGATTGTGGTGTCGGGAGCCAGGCACTCCCTTTTGGGGTTACAGTGGATGGCTCCCCTTGGGATTGTAATTACTGGTATTCATAATGTGAGTGACCAAGGGATTCCTAACTTCCTACAAGAATTTCCTGATGTATTTAGCTCCACCTTGGGCTCTTACAATGGCCCACCTATATCTTTTTCCTTAGACCCCAAAGTTTCCCCTGTACAGCTTAAACCTCGTAGAGTTCCCCTACCACTACTTCCAAAACTAGACCAACAACTGGATAAACTAATAGGACAGGGCATCTTGGTCCCTGTTGACGAGGCTCCTTGGGAAACCCCCAGTTACCCCTTTAAAACCTGATGGCTCATTAAGAGTTTGCGCTGACTATAAGTCCACTCTTAATAAAGCCCTACAACACCATCCTTACCCTATTCCAGTGGTCCAACAATTGCTTCATTCCCTGGGGGAAGGGAAAGTATTTGCTAAAATCGATTTGGCGCAGGCTTATGAGCAATTGCCAGTCGATGAACCAACAACCCTCGCACAAACAATAGTCACACACAGGGGTGCATTTAAATGCACAAGGTTGCAGTTCGGAGTGAACGTAGCCCCGGGAATCTTCCAGAGTTTAATGGAGAGGCTACTAGCAGGAATAAAAGGCGCAATACCATATTTTGACAACATCTTAATTTCAGGGGAATGTCAACTACAAATAAACCAGAGAATTAGGGAGGTTTTAAAACGACTACAGCAAAAGGGCCTTAGAATCAGGGCAGACAAATGTGTATGGGGTACCCACAGTGTGGAGTTTTTAGGTTATAGAATTGATGGAGAAGGCATCCATCCAACACCTGATAAGATAAAGGCCATTAGAGAAGCCCCAGAACCACAGAACGAAACTGAATTATAGGCATTTTTAGGCCTTCTAAATTTCTATTCTGTTTTCTTAAAACAGAAAGCAACAGCAGCCAAGCCTCTCCACAAATTGCTACAGAATGAGCGTTGACTCACCTGATACGCTCTTTCTCTTGGTAGAGGAGTCGACAGTCAGGATGGGTTGTACTCGCTCGTCAGAGGCGTGTCCGAGTCATAGAAGTATAAAAAGGCTGGAACCGCCCACAGACCCAGTTTTGATGACGTAACTGAAAACATTGACTCGGAGTGGCAGCACAACTTAGACTCCTAGATTCAACTAATTCAAAAAAAAACAAAACCCTGAACTATATACAGGAAAACTTCTTCAGCTCTACATTGAAGAGGGGAAAAAACAAGGAAAGAAGAAAAAGGTAGATAAGGGGAGGGAACTGACTGTCGACTCCTCTACCAAGAGAAAGAGCGTATCAGGTGAGTCAACACTCATTCTCCTTGGAGGGAGGAGTCGACAGTCAGGATGGGACTTGTCAAAGTTATTGTCCCGAGGGATGGGCAACTTCCACTACTTGTTGTAGGACCCTCCGCCCAAAGGCCGCCTGTGCTGAGGCAAACTTATCGATCTTATAGTGGCGTATAAAAGGAGTGAGAGAGGTCCAGGTAGCCGCCTTGTATAAATCCTCCAGGGGGCATTGAGTGGCCCAGGCCGCCGAGGAGGCCGCACTCCTAGTGGAGTGTGCGGTTATACCCAGAGGCCTCTGGACGTCCTCCACGTCATAGGCTTTGGCAATGGCCCCACGGATCCATCGACCAATGGTGGATGAAGAAGCTTTGAGGCTGATCTTTTGAGGGGAGAAGAAAATAAACAGGGCCTCAGATTGCCTGATGGGCCGTGTGCTTTTCAAGTAAACGCGAAGAGCTCTCCTCACGTCAAGCGTGTGCCATCTGCGTTCCGAAGGGTGAGAAGGTCGGGAGCAGAAGGTTGGTAGAATAATGTCCTGACTCCGGTGGAAAATCGAATTGATTTTGGGGAGAAAGGACGGGTCAAGGCGGAGGACTACTTTGTCTTGGTGAAAAAGGCATAGGTCCTCTCTGACAGATAATGCTGCTAACTCGGATATCCGCCTGGCCGTCGTGATGGCAATTAGGAAGGATACCTTGAAGGAGAGATATCGTAGAGAAGCCTCTTGTAGAGGCTCATAAGGACGCTCTGTTAACGAATACAACACCTTTGGGAGGTCCCAAGTGGGGAAACGGTGGACCACAGGGGGGTGCGAGTTGGAAACACCCCTGAGGAATCTGGACACCAAAGGAACATGAACAAGGGATATCCAGGTGTCACAAGCGATGATGGAGGAAAGAGCTGCAGTTTGCCGCTTAATGGTATTCAGAGAGAGACCCTTATCTAGGCCGTGTTTTAGAAATTTAAGGACCTTTGAGAGGGGAATGCGAATTGGAGACAATCCTTGGGACTCACACCAGGAGCAAAAGGTTTTCCAGGTTGAGAAGTAAATATGCTCCGTGGAAGGTTTGCGAGCCTTATGAATATAATCAATGACATCGTTGTCAAAATCCTGACTCCTCAGGACGCTCCGCTCAAAAGCCAGGCGGTCAAGCGGCACCTGCCTGGGTCCGGGTGTAGGAGGGACCCCTGGGAGAGCAGTTGAGGATTCACTGGTATTTGCCATGGCTCCACCACCGACAACATTTTTAAGTCCGCAAACCAGGGTTGCCTGGGCCATAAGGGAGCTATCAATATTACCTCCGCTTGCTCCTCCAATATCTTGTGGATGACTTGGGGAAGGATAGGTAATGGAGGAAAGGCGTACAGTAGTCCCCTGGGCCAGGGACAGTGGAGGGCATCGTAGTTCTCCGCCCCCTGGGACGGGAAGCGGGAGAAGAAGCGGGGAAGTTGGGTGTTGAGAGGGGAAGCAAACAGATCTATTAATGGTTTGCCGAACCTCATTGAGATTTGCTGAAAAACTCTCGGATCTAATTTCTACTCCGTTTGCTTTACTGTTGCCCGGCTGAGGGCATCCGCCTGTATGTTGTCTGTCCCCGATATGTGTTCCGATTGGAGAGAGGACAAGTGTCTCTCTGCCCAGAGGCCGATCTTCTTGGCCTCTAGCACCAGAGTCCTGGACCTCGTGCCCCCTTGACGGTTGATATGTGCCTTGGTGGCCATATTGTCGGTCCTGATGAGGACGTCCTGTCCGGCAATCAGGTGGCTGAAGCTCTTGAGGGCCAGGAAAACTGTGTGTAACTCCAGCCAGTTGTTGGGGCAGGAAGACTGGCTTGCGTCCCAAAGGTCCTGAACCTGCTGCTGGCCGCAATGAGCTCCCCATCCCGACAGACTGGCGTCCGTGGTGATGGTTACGGTGGGGGAGGATCGGAACAGGGTGCCGTCCTCGATGGCTCCGGACTTCCACCACGTCAGGGATCTTTGGACCTGTGGAGGAAGATGGGTTCGTCTTGTCAAGTGGGCCTGTCCAAGCTTTTGGAAGGGAAGTAAAAACCACTGGAGATCTCGAGAGTGAAGTCTAGCCCAGGGAACAATGGAAAAACAGGAAACCATCTTCCCTAACAAGGAAGAAAGGGAGGAGAGGGTGGGGAAAGGGTCGCCCTGGATTAGGGACGCCAACCCCCTAATGCTACTTATCCGTTCAGGGGAGAGACTTACTAGACCCACTGAGGAGTTGATTACTGTACCCAAATGAAGGATGGAGGTAGCAGGGGTGAGATGGCTTTTCTGAATATTAATAGAAAAACTGTGAGCCGTAAGGACCTCGACAGTGGTCTTCAAGTGGTCCTGAGCTAGGCTAAAGGACTTCGCTAATACCAGGATGTCATCTAAATAGAATTGAAGACGAATGGGTATAGATCTAAGATGGGCAGCTAAAACTGATAAAATCTTGGTGAAAACCTGGGGGGCTGAGGATAGGCCAAAGGGAAGGGCCCGGTACTGAAAATGCCTTCCGGCATAGGAGAAACGAAGGAACCTACGGTCTTCCTTAGCTATGAGGATATGTAAGTAGGCTTCAGTTAAGTCCAGAGAGGCCATGAAGTCTCCCCTTCTGATGCAGGCTAAGATAGTTTTAAGAGAGTGCATCTTAAACTTGTGATATTCTATATACAGGTTAAGGCGTTTCAAATCCAGAATAGGTCTCCAGCCCCCCAAGGATTTGGGGACAAGGAAGAGAATAGAATAAAAACCTTGGCCCTGAAATTCAGGGGGGACGGGCTGAATGTCCCGAATGTCTAACAGGTGCTGTATGGCCTGGTCCATTAGAGCCCTCTTAGAGGGATCTTTGGGAATAGAACAGGCATTGAAGAAGGAGGGGGGAGGGGAAAGAAACTCCAAATGTAAACCCCTTGCCACTGTATTGAGAACCCAGGAGTCCGAGGAAATAGCAGACCAATGGGAGGCAAACTTAGCAAGGCGACCACCGATGGGAACTGAAAGGGGATCGGGGTGGGGGATATCACCACCTACCTCTTCGGCCCTGATGGCTACCTGCAGATCTGCGAAAGGGACGCTTGGTTCCTCTGCCTCTAGAGTTCCTGTCCTGGTCATTGCGAGGTTTGTAGCTCTGTTGAGCTGAGCCTCTGTAGTAGGAGAAGGATTGATCAGCCTGACGAAAAGGTCGACGATAGTAAGGAGATGGACGCTGAAAGGATTTCTTCTGGCTCGAGGGTAGGATCTTCTTTTTGTCTTTAGAGTAGATGAGGAAGGGCTCCAGGACATCATCAAAAAGGTTCTTACCCTTGTATTCTGCTGTAGCAAAACACCACTTGTGTTTAATATCCACTTGCCACTTCTTGAGCCAGGTCATCCTCCTGGCCGCTATTGAGGAGGCCAAGGTTTTGGCTGCAAACCATGATGTATACAGAGTAGTGTCTGCAAGTAGTTGACAGGTGGCAAACATCTTGTTCAGGCTTTGTTGGGCTGAAATGTCAGAAGCCGGAATCAATTCCTGCAACTGTCTGACATAGATGAGCATGGTCCTGGCGAAAAAGGAAGAGGTTGTAGCTCCTTTGATTGCCCAAGCAGCGGATTGATGACTCTTCTGTAGGAGCTGATCAATTTTACGGTCTTCTCCCTTTAGAAGATCCTCCTCCTTTCCCGGTAGGTTCTCTGAGGAATGCAGGGCAAGAACTGAGAAGTCTATAGCAGGGGGTTCTAGGAAGGAGGCGAGCTCCGGAGCTACATTAAAAAATCTCTTCTCTAGATTAGAAGGAGCTGGACCTGCCGCCGGGTTTAGGCATTGTTTAGTAATGGTCTCTACGAAGAGGGGCGGAGACGGTATTATGTCTTGCTCCTCCGTGTAAGGATTCCACAGGGTCTCCACCTGGGAAGCGGAAGGTTGAGATTGAGTGGGTGGAGCTGTGAGTCCAGCAGTTGAACGAGCCTTCAACAAAATGGTAGAAAACAACTCTGCTGGGAATAAGGCTGCTGATATAGGTAAAGCTGGGGAAGCTTCTTCGTCCTCAGACAGACCGGCATGACCCCCCTCTGGAGGCTCCTTGTCAGAAGAATCCAACTCCTCAGCCGAGGAATCAGACCAAGAATCTTTGGTAGGTCTGAGGGTAGAGGCAGCAAGGGAAAGAGGGGCCACTGGTGGCGCAGGTACTGGTCTAGAGGGAATGGTAGTGGGTAAGGTGCTAAGCTTAAGTTCAATGCTGCGTTGAATTGCTGAATCAATCCACCTCTGGATAGCTGCTGCATCAAAGGTTGTTGAAGAGGAGGAGTGGACTTCTGGGGGAGGCGTCGCCTGAGGTATCTGTTGAGAGACCTCTGAGGAAGGGCCAGGTTGAACTGGAGGTGCAATGAGAATCGTAGGAGAAAGAGGAACTGGGGGTCTAGAAGTGTCTGGGATCAAATTTTGATTTGGCAAGCCAGCTGGACCCCAAATGCTAGCAGCCAGAGGTACAGCGGACCCAGAAGGAGTAATAGTAGCTGGAGCCTGATTAGGAATTCTGGGAGTAGGGGAAAGAGCCCTGGCTGCTTTCTCATGGAGGCGTTGTAGAGTAAGATCCCTATGCCTCTCTGCTTTCGAAGGTTGAGGAGTAGGGTCCCTGTTCTCTGGAATAGGGGAAATGAGATCAGAATCCACCTGAAGAGGCCTGACAGATTTTTTGGTTCTTTTCCCTCCTGCTTTAGCTAGATCTGACATGGCAAGACAGCTAGAAAGAGGGAAAAGGGAATAAAAAGTAGAGGAAAAGTTAGTAAGACAAAGTCCCCTTGCAGGGGTCTGAAGGGAAAAATAAAACAAAGGTGAATAAATAAAAATAAAAATGAAACTGTCCCTTGCAAGGAAGGGCTAAATATATAGAAAATAACCTAGCCCCTATTTGCTCCTTCTTTAAGCCTGGTCTGAGTAACTTTTCCAGTATTTGGGAAGGGACTGAGACCGTTATAGAATTAAGCCAGCAGATGGCGCCAAAAGAGCTGGAGTTGCTTGGGACTGTTTAAATTCGAGCCGGCCGATAATTAAGGGGGGGGGAGAGAAAAGAAAAACCTCTCTAAGAGGTCTCACTTATCCAAAAAACAAACAAAAACCCCGAAAAAGGGATCAACAGGGGCTTGAAAAAACTTCCCTGAGTTACTAGGAGAAGCAATTAACGCCTCGTAGCTGAGGCCTGGGAATTAAGTAAACAGACAATTTCTCCTGCGTCACAAGCTATCGGCCTTTTTTACCCTCTCCCAAGCTTCCTGGAAAATCTGACACAGAGTCAGAAACCAGCTCTCTGGTAGGGAATCAAGATAAAATGAAATCACCACTAAGACTGTAGCCAGCCCCAGGGGAAAGAGGTCACTCTGAGGTCTCGCACGTTCTGACTAGGGAGGAAACGTTGGCAAAGGGGACCAGACTGTAACCAGTCAGAATCCCTCACCAGGCTTATGGCTTGCCTGCGAGTGGCTCCAAGGCAGTACTAACGGCAGAAGGAGACAAAGAAAAAAAGGAGCCAGGGGTGTGGAAGGCCTGGGGCCCTATCACCCAGCAGATAGAGCTGTACCAAGAGGTCACCGCAACCTACTGCTTCCTCAGGACCAATTTTAAACTAAATAAATTGGAATTACTAACCTAATGAGATTATTTATAAGGAGTCACAGACAAAATAGGTTGTGCTGCCACGAGGTGTCTCTGTTAGAAGCGAGTCAGAAAAACTGGGCCTGTGGGCGGTTCCAGCCTTTTTATACTTCTATGACTCGGACACGCCTCTGACGAGCGAGTACAACCCATCCTGACTGTCAACTCCTCCCTCCAAGGAGAAGGTAACACCTTGGACCTGGGGGGAAACTGAGAGCGAAGCTTTTGCACAAATAAAAAACCTTTTAACATCAAACAGTGTAGTGGTCCAATATAGCACCTTGCTACCAGTAAGATTAACGTGCGATGCCTCACCGTATGGTGTGGGTGCTGTTTTGGCACATGTTTTGCCAAATGACACGGAAGCCCCGATAGCTTATTTCTCTAGAACATTGTCTAGCGCAGAGCGCAACTATAGCCAATTAGACAAGGAAGCTTTAGCCCTAGTAGCTAGGGTTAAGAAATTCCACAATTATATTTTTGGCCGCAAATTTGAGTTCATAACAGACCATAAACCTTTATTAGGACTTTTAGCACCAAATAAACCCACACCTCCATTTATGTCACCACGCTTAATAAGATGGGCTATATTTTTAGCAGGTTATAATTATGAACTTAAACATAAGGGAGGAAAAGAAATTAATCACGCAGATGGGCTGAGTAGATGCCCCATGACCATAGCAGTAGAGGACCCAGCCTCAGCTGCAGATGTACTAATCTTAGAATTAGAAAAGAACCCAATAACAACCGCTATAGAGGTAGCTGATCACACAAGACAAGACCTAGAGTTACAGAAAGTAGTCAACTGTGTATTAAAGGGATGGCCTAACAAAAACCAGGGGGATTGTTTAAAAGAGTTCAGAAACAAAAGGCTAGAACTGTTTTATCTTAAAGGGTGCCTTTTGTGGGGAGACAGGGTCATAATTCCCTCCAGCTTAAGGTACAAAGTCTTAAAATTATTGCATATGGGGCACCCTGGTATTGTGCGAATGAAAAGCTTGGCCAGAGGACATTTATGGTGGCCAGGGCTTGATGCAGAAATTGAAAAATGGGTAGCCACTTGTGATCCATGTCAAGAGTCTAGGCCAAACCCCCCTAGAACCACACCAATGGAATGGGAACAACCAAAGGGACCATGGTCAAGGATTCATATTGATTTTGCAGGCCCAATTGGGCCACAGTACTTTTTAGTAATTGTGGATGCTTATTCTAAATGGCAACATCACCACTAGTGCCACCATTAAAGCCCTGCGCCGTCTTTTTGCCACACATGGCTGCGCTGACATATTGGTGTCAGATAATGGTCCGCAGTTAACTGCCAGACAAATGGAATTATTTTTAGATCAAATAGGCATCAGACACACCCTCATCTCACTTACTCCCCTTGGGCTAATGGGTTGGCAGAGAGGTACGTGCGCGTGGCCAAAGAAGCCTTATGCAGGTCAGGACCAGGTGAGGTGCAAGAACACCTTGACCAATTCTTATTAACCCAGCACATCACCCCAAATGCTACCACTCAAAAAAGCCCTGCTGAACTTTTGATGGGGAGAAAACTGAGGACCCCAATAGATAGACTCCATCCTATGTATTGTGAAAGCAAAAATGATGTTGTAAATCCAGAAAGAAATTTGTATTTAGGTCAAAATGTGATTGCAAAGAACATTGATGGTGGACTTAATTGGTTAAAAGGGACAATATTACAACAAACCGCGCCAAAGACATACTATGTGCGTTTAGACGATGGCCGAGTGTGGAAAAGGCACATCGACCACCTACGAAGGCGCCAAGAGTCCACACCTGTACCAAACGCCACCACAGCCCGAAACACTAACTTGGATTATTCACCCTTGCTTTCTACAGAGGACTTCAACGGACGGACTATACAACAAAATTTAATGGACACGCAAATCTACTCACCAATTCCACGATCTTCCTCCAGCGATGTCGAGCCAGCATCCTCGGGGGTCGGCGTTGTGCCCGCAGACTCTACACTGGGGGCCTTTCCGCAACCAAGACCCTGGACTTCCAGTGGAGATGCTAGCGAGCCGACCTCCTCTTTGGCCGATTGCCAAGACTCAAATGATCTGCGCAGGTCCGAAAGGACTGCACGCAGACTGAGCCGATTGGATGATTTTGTCACCTGGCTTTCTGTGTAAAACTGTTTTTTTCTAAACAATGGAGGGAGAGGTGTTGAGTATGTATAAAGCAATGTAAATAGTTGAATTTTGTTAGACGCCTCTGATTGGCTAAGACTCTGACAGTTGGGTTTCGGCGGGAAGTCTAAAAGTATAAAAGGAGCGTCTGGTGCTGTGTAAAGCCAGACGCGTTCCTTGCTGAAGTCACTTTCCGAATAGAGCTGAATAAAGGAACCGTTTAAACTCAAGCTGCCTCAGACTTTTCACTAACTATTGCGTTTAATTGCATTAAACTAAAAAGGGAGGTAATGGGACATAGCAAAAAAAAAACAAAAAAACCTCACCACAAATCTTCTTTCTAATGAATAACAATCCCAAAGCAGTTATATCAGCATTTGGGAAATAGGTCTACAGATTTATTTTATTTATTTATTTGATTTTTATGACGCCCTTCTCCTTATACTCAGGGCACCTTACAACATGTTAGCAATAGCACTTTTTAACAGAGCCAGCATATTGCGCCCATAATCCAGGTCCTCATTTTACCCACCTTGGAAGGATGGAAGCCTGAGTCAACCTTGAGCCGGTGATATATACTCGAGTATAAGTCGATATTTTCAGCACAAAAAAAGTGCTGAAAAATACAACCTCGACATATACTAGAGTCACTGACTTTCACTGACCTGAAAACTGTCCCAAAGTTCCACAGTTCCGATGTGAAAGGCAGGGAGGAAAGAAACCTCATGGCTGGCAACAGGAGGTTTTTTTCTTTCTGCTCTTGCTGCCCATGAGCTGCCTGATTGGCAGCAGGCTGAACCAATCACAGCTCCTTCTCTACACAGAAAGGAGGCACTGAGAGAGCTATCTGATTGGCAGCAAGGTGTACCAATCACAGCTCCTCCTCTACAGGAAGCACTGGGGGAAGGGGCGGGAGAGTTCAAGAGACTTTCAGAAGGAAGGAACCATGGATTTGATCAAGCCAGCAACGCTATTTTACAAGTACTGTAAATAAAATGTACAAGTAAAATGTAAGTTACCCATTTAAATTTGATTAACAGGATAGGTTATTTTGTAAGAAAATGTTGCTTAAAGTGGGGATAACTGTGTGTAATTAAACTTTTTCTTCCAACTATACTTATCCTAACCAAGCAGATTGTTAATGCTGACTTGTTTCAAACAATACAAAGGTTAGGATAATATAATAGTATGAATTTTGTCATGAATCATTTGTTCTACATAATTAATATGAATAGATTTACCTTTTTTTAAGAGTATGGTTTCTCCTTATGCAAGACAAATATCATGTAGAAGAAAGATTTTACAGTTAATGATTGAGTAACCCCCAATTGTTATTTACTGATCTATTGATATAGTAATAATGATTTTAACTTATGAAATACATTTTAAATGGAAAATCTGAATATTTATCACATGGAAGTCTGATTTAAGCAATTGTTTTGAAAGAATATATAAAATCCCAATTATTAAGAAAATTATAATGATATTAAGATAACAGGTTTTAAGATTAAGATAACATTCCTAAAGATATTTTAAAAGGTTTTTGGAATTTAAAAAAAGAAAGATTTTGGAAGGGGAGGAAGAAATGCAATAAATAAAAAACATTTTGGAAGGAAAAAAGTTATATAATATAATAATAAGAACAGGGTTGGAAGGGACCTTGGAGGTCTTCTGGTCTAACCCCTTGCCTAGGTAGGAAACCCTACACTACTTCAGACAAATGGGTATCCAACATCTTCTTAAAAACTTCCAGTGTTGGATAATTCACAACTTTTGGTGGCAGGCTGTTCCACAGATTCATTGTTCCAACTGTCAGGAATTTTCTCCTTAGTTCTAAGTTGCTTCTCTCCTTGTTTAGTTTCTACCCATTGCTTCTTGTTCTGCCTTCAGGTGCTTTGGAGAATAGGTTGACTCTTTCTTCTTTGTGGCAAACTCTGAGATATTGGAAGAATGCTATCATGTCTCCCATGGTCCCTTTTTTCATTAAATTAGATATACCCAGTTCTTGCAACCGTTCTTCATATGTTTTATTCTCCTACAAAAACAATTTTAAGAAGCCACAATAGAAGAATATTCCATTTTTATAAGTTACCAGTAGCCACTGTATTTTTCACCCTGGACTTATATTCGAGTCAATAAGTTTTCCCAGTTTTTGTGGGAAAAGTAGGTGCCTCGGCTTATAATTGGGTTGACTTATACTCGAGTATATACGGTACTTTATAAACCTTCAGAATCAACACCTTAATTGTTTTGTGAATTGTTCTGTTTCACAGAAACCATATGCTGCATTCCTAGTCTTATTGTGTATTCTATTATCTACTTTCTTCGAAAACTTTTACAATTCTGCTGCTGTATAAGGTAAGTAGCGATGTAACAATGTCCAAAACGTCTTTTGGAAAGAAATCATAATCAAGACAGCTAACTCTGCATCTAATCATCTTCTCCATCACATCTACGTTGGGTGGGGTAGAGGTTGAAAATATCATATATTAGATGACATGCAAGACTTTAAATAGGCTAAAGAGGTGTTACCCTAACACATTGATTAACATTTTTATTGTCACTTGCCGAAAGCATACTTTGACACCCATAACGCAATGCGTGTGCGACACACACCCAGCCTCGCAGTTGCCCACACAACTCCCCTGCATGCACCCCGCATATGTGCGCACTCCCCCTATGCTCCCCCACTCCCTGCATATGCAAGTGACCTCCTGCCCCTCCACTCCCTGCATGCATTTTTGACCCCCCATGCACATCCCCATGAATTTAAATATTTAAAAATTATTTTGATTATAAATCCATGTTTTATATTAAAATAATGTATTATAACTATAAAATATTCAATTATTGTGTTTTAATGGTGCCTTTTATGCACAAATTAATTATCCTTAATTTCTTCCTTCCTTGACTTTAAAAGTAACAGATTCTGCATGGTCCCATTTGCAGTTCCTCTCTCTCTCTCTCTTCCTAGTCCCAAGTCCCTCCCTCTAAATTCAAGTCTACTTCTCTCAGATTCTCCAAACCACATATCTTCTCCAGCCAACGTATTCAGCAATTTCTTTGATGGTGAAAGTTGTCCACACTGGCTGAGTTGGGAATGGAAATGGGATAAACCATTCAGAAACCCAAATGAAAGAATGAATGAGTGAGTGAGTGAATGAATGAATGAATGAATCAGTCAATCAATCAATCAACCAATGAATCAATCAATCCAGCCCAGCCAAGTAGCTGCAACCAAACCTGCCACTGTCAATTCACCATGGCCAACTCACCTCAGCACAACTCGCCATGGGACAATTTAACAATTCAATTTTATTATTTAAAATAAATTTTAAAATATTAAATTTTCCATTCTTCAGTGATTCTATTCCACCATTTCTTTGATATTAGTGTAATTCTTGTCCCGCAGTGAATCATCCTATGGAGAGTTGGCCATGTTGAAATAAACCCAGTTGAAACACACATGGACTTCTTGAATCCTTTGCATAGACTCAAGCTGCCTCTCTCCTCCATTACTTGCAGGAAGAAAGCTTATGTTATGTCTTCCTCTACTTCACAAGTAGTCTTTCTTCTGATCCTCTTGCTGGTTTTCATTAACTCTACTATTTATTTTACTCTCACTTCTGCTTTTCCATATCTCAAGCAATGTAATAACCTGAGCATTGCCTAGAATTTGATGCTTGACCTGTTTTACATGCAGGCAATTTCCAATTCCATATCTGCATATCCAGTTTGGGAAAGGCCCCTATCTGATACCTAACAATGCTGCTAACACCTTAAACTGAACTGGTTGAACTCAATAGATGCATCTTCCTAGGTCAGCGCTAGGCAAAGTTGGCTCTTCTATGACATGTGGACTTCAACTCCCAGAATTCCTGAGCTAGCATGAGTGGCTCAGGAATTCTGGGAGCTGAAATTCACAAGTCATAGAAGAGCCAACTTTGTCTACCCCTGTCCTAGGTGTTTCTTCCCTTTCTCATGCAACAGCTAGCATAGCCATAATGTATGGTGTGATACCATTGGCACTAGGGGTTAAGGAAACACCCTGTTTGATGACATCACACCATGCATTGTTTTATGGCAGATATCAAGCAAGGAAAAGAGAGGAGAGAAAAAAAACATGAAGCAGCAGCAACCCTCAGAATGACTTGTTAATAAACCTCTCTGGTTGGGAAAAGAACGAGCAATGCCCTTGAGTGGCCCTCGCCATTATCAAAATTCCCATTCTTATCCTTAACATTTTTATCCTAAGAATTTTCCCGTCTATTGACTTTTCCTTAATGATCCTACCTTCCTCCACAGAAGCCAAATGGATAACTCTGTGAAATGCTTGATGTTGCTCACCATAGCTGCTTCAGTCATTTATGGTAAGTACTTCCACTTGAGATTTGAAAAAAAAACATCTGAATAGCAGGAGGTTCTCATGGATTGAACAAAAAAGGTGCTTGTGTCGATGACCTGAGTGTCAGAAGTCCCAATGTGCCAGATTTTATCCAGAAAAGTTCATGTTTTAACTCACGTCAGGTGGGCAAGGCAGTGGCTAAGGAAGGTTTCCCACGAGGAAAGAGGGTGATAAGCAGGGGTGGGGCTACTGCCTGTCTGCAGGGGGGGGAACGCAGTGGGGTAGCAAAAATGGAGCTCCGCCCCAGAGCACCCAATTTGCATTGAAAGATGTTGAAAATAAATGCAGGGCATCTTGCATAAGCCACGCCCGCAATGTGGTAGTAAAATTTTGGTAGCCCTTCACTGGAGATAAGTCCAGAGTTTCAGCAACCAAATAAGAGTCCAAGAGTCTAAAGTCTGAGAGCTGAGACCAAGCCCAAATTTCAAGGAACAGGATCCAGCGAAGCTGGGAAGAAGCACATCAAAACAAGCAAGTGTTCCTGATAGACACGCCTTCTCAAGCATCTGATTCAATCAACCTTCCCCAGCTTTCCTTCTGAGGAAGGACGGGGCTGCTTCCTTGTAAGCAACCTCGCTGATCTCCTCTGTGCCCCTCTCCACTCTGCTCTCCTCATCCGTTCCTTGTCAGAGGCAGTCTAGAGCAGCGGCGGGTTCCACTTACCTGCATATCGTTGCGCTGCACGGGCATCCTACTCATTCGGGTGGTCATGGATGTGTGCCTGTGCGTGTGTTCCCACATGTGATTTTGCTTTTGCGCATGAAACAAAAACTTGCTGAAATCTCCTGAGGGGACACTCGCTTGCATGCAATTTCAGTGATTTTTTGCTTCCACACATGTGGAGAAGCAAAAAATCAATGACATTTCGCGCACCTGGGTATCCCCTCGCAGGATTTTTTTAAAAAAAGATGGCGCCAGTCACCAGAATATTGAAGACGGCATCAGAGTGGTTGCACGCAAATTGCGCAGTCTAGCGGAATGGAGCTCCGAGGCGTACAGGTAGCAGCCCACCACTGAGAGACTACCATCTTTGTTGGTCCTGTGCAGCTGCTCTGCTCCTGCAGGAGGATCCCCATCCGGTTGACCCCCCCACTCTCACTGCCAGACGGCCTTGGGACTTCCTCATCCTCATCCCCTCGACTTTCCACTCATTTATAGAGGACTATGTCTTCCCTGTTGGACAG
Source organism: Erythrolamprus reginae (assembly GCF_031021105.1). NCBI lineage: Eukaryota > Metazoa > Chordata > Lepidosauria > Squamata > Dipsadidae > Erythrolamprus > Erythrolamprus reginae. The sequence continues at coordinate 251,316,222 of NC_091951.1, forward strand.
TCCCAGCTCCAACTCCTGCTCCTCTGAACCAGGATCCAACTGCAGATTCTTGCAGGACGAATACGTATGGAACTGCACAGCAGAAGTGTCCAACCTGCAAACAAGGGCATGTTATTGTATATCCTATGACCATTCACCTTTCTCTCAGATACAGATTTTTCTCTCAGTACTGAAAGAGCTTCTGTAAGAGACAATTTGGGTAGGTGGTTGAAGTAAATGAAGGCTGTTTGAATAGTAAGTATCGGTAGAAAAAAGTGAGATTTTAAAAGCTCCTTCAGGTAGTGGGAAATGGTTGTGTGTGGTGATATTTTTCTTAGATGCACTTCTATATTACTCTGTGTTTATAAAACTAAAAAGCTTTTCTTTTCTTTCAAAAGGAAGGAGAGAACGTGCCCAGTGTTCAATAAAGTTGCCAAATTTCAGTGTAGGTAGGATTAATGTCCTTCTTGAAGAGTTTTGAGAAAAGAGGATAACATGCTAGAGGAACATCTTTCCTTAAATTCTGTGTAATTTTAGCATGAAGCTTCAAGACAAAATGCATTTGTAGAGTTCATTGTAGAAACTTCCCAGTTTTGTTTGTTTCTTACAGGCTCAGTTTATACTGTTTGTCAATACTTGCAATTATCTGATGGCCTGTCATCCAAGGTAAACACCATTGCATGTAAGGGACAGAAAAGGAAGTCATCGAAATAGTTTGGGGCCAGATTGGGGAACTCATAGAGAATTTGAGAATTTGGCCTCAAGACAAAAAGGATGCCACACACAAAGATCCTTTCCTCAGTAACAATTCTCAATGGAAACAAGCCCTTGCTCGATAATAAGAGGCCATGAAAGATGATGTTCACATTTGTTTTCTTGGGTTTTGAGGCTACCAGAAATGTTGTATCTGGAAAACAGCAAGTGAATTTGTGTATAATCTGTCATCATGGAAGTGACAGTTAAAATCTGGATTTTATTTTTTAAATATAAAAGAATGGCTCAAGTAGCAAACTTGGCTCCACTACTTTTGCATTCTCCAAAAATAGGTACTCCTTGTTTGGTGACTGCAATTGACAAACTACAAGTCCGTTGTTCAGCAAAGCTGTCACTAAGCAAAAAATCACATAACCACAATTCTGCTTATTATTTTACTTCAGCTTTTCTTTGCTTTGAAGCAGGGGTGTCACAATCATGGCACAGCTGCATCACACACTGGCCACCCCCACACCCCGGTTTAGCGAAGGGGGAAAAAAGCCACAATACATCACATAATGACAACATGACAACATGAGTTTGACATCCCTGCTTTACAGCATTAGGATATAACCCCAAACAGTTGTGTGAATCCAAGCATAAGAACATAAGAAGAGCCATGCTGAATCAGGCCAAAGCACATCGAGTCCAGCATTCTGTGTTACACATTGGCCCCCTAATTGTACATGGGAATCTTGAGCAGAAGGAGAAGGCAAAACTTTCCCTTGACCCCAAACAAATGGTACTCAAGGGAATTCTCCCTGCCTCAACCAACATAGAGGCGGCACATGGACATCCATTTCAATAACTACCGATACACTTGGCATCCATGAATCTGTCTAATCCTGCCTTGAAGCTATCAAGGCTGACAGCTAAATTCCATAAACCAACGACCCTTTGGGTAAAGAAATATTTCCCTTGATTTGTCCTCGCGTTCTTACCTATGTGCTTTAAGGAGTGCCCCCTTGCCCTAGTATTGTGTGATAGAGAAAATAATTTTCTCTATCCACCTTTTCTATCCCATGCATGATTTTATACACTTCGATCAAGTCACCCCTTAAATGCCGTCTTTCAAGGCTGAAGGGACCAAGGCGTTGCAACCTGGTATCATAAGGGAGGGGCTCCAAGCAGTGTGGTATAAGGTGTAGTGAGAACTCAATTTATGAAGAACCTGGAGAAATGGCCAAATCATATATTCCTTTTCCCCTACTCCCCATCGTTTGAAATGCTTACCCTGGCACTGGGATAATTAGAAAGAATGGGAATGGTGTTTGCATTTACATTCACTGGAAAGAGGGTGAACAGGTACATGATGGGGAATATGCATTGAAAGAAGTGTACCTGCAGGTTCTTAGGAGGCAAATGCCTTCAGGGGTGAAAGTGATTAGGATTTTGTCAATTCCAGGCAGCAGCTGCTACCATGCTGCAATCAACTCATTAACGTTACACAACTGAGCCTGTTAAGTTGTTCTCAGCAGTTTTGGAGTAACCACTGCTACACAAACAAGCAGCTCAGGAAATGACAGCTTGCTTGGGTTTGATATAGCAATTAAAATGCTGGCTTAGAAACTAGGAGACACTGAGTTCTAGTCCTGCCTTAACCTTGAAAGTCAGCTGGGTGATCTTGGCCCAGTCACACACACTCACCTTAACTCACTTCAGATTGTTATTGTGGGAAAAATAAGAGGAAGAAGGTATGTTGGGATATTTTGTAAAAATATATATATAATGGAAAGTAGGATACAAACAAGCAAACATAAATTAAAATGTATTGGCTCTACCAGAGGGTATGGGATAAGCACAAGGCAATGTGGACAGGTAACCAAATGATGTTGTAAAGGTAAATGTGGTTATTGATTCCCAAGTTAGTTTTTCATCATCTATGTAATGGTAAATTCTCACTATCTAAGGCAATCACTAAATGATAAGATTATAATTTACTGCATAATTCTGGCTGGGGAGGTATGGAATTGAATTTAAGTCAAGAAGCATATACTGTACATATATATATATAGATATAGATAGATAGATAGATAGATAGATAGATAGATAGATAGATAGATAGATATAGATATAGATATAGATATAGATATAGATATATATAGATATATATTCTAAAATGGTCATAAATTAACTACAGTTAACTATGATTGAGGTCCACGTTAAAAATTGTTCATATAAAAGTTGAATCATATATGTTTTTTCCCTTCCAACAGGAACTAGCAAAAATGTATGAAACTGAGCTCAACAATCTCTGGTAAGACTATTATACATCCCTCCAAAATATCTTAAAGAAAAAGACTTTACTCATTAATTAAATGTATAAACTGCTTAAATCTATCTCATGACTCTGGGAAATTTACAAAATACAATAGTTAAAAACAAGAATGCACACAAGCTTTAAAAAAAAAAGTCTGGAAATCGTCACCCAATAAACCAAAACATTGGAAAGAGGCCTCTCCCCCTTCAAACCTAAGATATGGAAGAAAAGTTATGGTTTAAAGGAAAAGAACTGTACAAATCTCAGGGAATGTGGCTTATTGAAATGCAGCCAGGCTTAGAACTACAGGAACTAAGACAGGGCTGCCCAACCTTGGCAAATTTCCAGAATTCCCCAGCCAGGCATGCATTGGTCTAGGAATGTAAGCCTCAAGTTTCATTATCTCATGTACATTAGGGTTAAAATAATAGGTTGTCCAATTCCATCCTTGGCCTACACCAGGGGTAGGCAAAATTGGCTCTTCTATGACTTGTGGACTTCAACTCCCAGAATGCCTGAGCCAATCATGCTACCTCAGGAATTCTGGGAGTTGAAGTCCACATGTCATAGAAGAGCCAACTTTGTCTGTTCCTGGCCTACACCAATCCCTTTGGAGGCAATCCTAAGACTGAAAACACATTGGAAGCCCTCTGGATAAGTATGCATTTGCTTTTGGTTAGAGACTACAGTGCAACATTCTTTCACACCCAAGGAGAAAATATTTAAGCTGCAATTCTATCCACCTTTCTGTGGAAGGAAGTTCCCTCGAATTAAAAAACATTCATTCCTGACTATATTTAGGGCAGGGCTGTCAAACCCAAGGCCCATGGGCCACATCCGGCTCGCGGGACTGCCCTGGAAACAGTAAAGATTGGCTTCTTGTTCCTCTGTTGGCAAAAACAGTGCTCGGGTGGACCACATGCGGTGGGTGAGGTCTGCAGGAGGCTTTCACAGTAAAAAAATTGAGCCTCCAGGGAACTTTTTGCTGTAAGCTGTGAGCGCGCGCTCCCCATCCCCCTGCCAGCCCGCGGGGGGGGGGAGGTGCGGCAGTAGGAGCAAAGGGAGCCGCGGCCGCCCCTACCTCCCCACAGTGCCTCCAGCCAAACGTGCCCCTGGCTTCTCAGCCCTGCTCCCCGCCCGCCCAATCTGCCCCCTCTCCTCCTCCGCCACCTCCTGCCTTGGGGCGCGACTTCTCTCACCGCAGTGGCGTCTGCAGGACGAAAGTGCTGCCAGCCAGCCAGGGGGCTGCGAGAGAGGGCTTTCTCCGAAGGCTTCGGGAATGCCTGCCCTGCCCCTCTCGCAGCCCCTTCGCTGGGAGCGCTTTCGTCCCAAACTTCCAGCAAGGGGGCTGTAGTAGAGGCAGTGCAAGCGTTCCTGAAGCGCTTGGAGAAAGCGCACTCGCAGCCCCCTCGCCGCCTCACAGCGATCACCCTGCCACCGCCCCAGGGCTACTGACCAATGCCGCTGCTAACAGAGAGAGAGAAAGGGAGGGCGGAGATAGAGATAGCAAGAGAGAGAAGAGAAAGAAAGCAATAGAGAGAGAGAAAGAAAACGAGAGAAAGAGAGAGAGAGATGAAGGGGGGGAGAGAGAGCTAGCAAGAGAGAGAAGAGAAAGAAAGCAATAGAGAGAGAGAAAGAAAACAAGAGAGAAAGAGAGAAAGAGATGAAAGGGGGGTAGAGAGAGCTAGCAAGAGAGATAAGAGAAAGAAAGCCAGAGAGATAGAAAGAAAGAAAGAGTGAGAAAGAGAGAAAGCAATAGAGAGAAGGAGAGAGAGAAAGAGCAAGAAGGGGAGAGAGAAAGAGAAGAGAAATGACTCTTGATTTAAAGGATATGGTAAAAAGCACCCAAATAATAACCCCCAGCCGTTTGTGTGTGTGTGTGTGTGTGTGTGAACTGTTGAACCATTTCCAATAGCTCACCTCTAATTGGAAATGGATCAACAGTTCACACACACACACACACACACACACACACACACACACACAAGGGGGGAGGAGACAGGGATGGAAAAAGCGAAGATAATAATAGTAATATAATTTGGTTTTGTTTTATTATTAATTTCTTTTAATAAAAAAAGAAGGGATTTTTTTTATTTATTTGTTTGTTTGTTTGTTTGTTTGTTTGTTTATCTATGCCGCCCAGTCCCAAAGGGAATGTCACTCAGACACTATACTTTTCCGCCAACACCGAAAATTTTTTTGGTACATGTGATGTTGAGCTGACCACGCCCACTATGGCCACACCTACCTACCCCCAAGATCAAACACAACCCAGATGCGCCCCTCAATGAAATTGAGTTTGACATCCCTGCTTTACCGTATTGGGGTCAGGCATGCTTAATATCTCCTTTCTTGATTCTAACATCCTTCAGATTCGGCGGAAATGCCTTAATATCCAGTTTTATGTAACCACAATAATTAGCTGGTGCATTGCAGGCCCAGGAATGCCCTGGAAAGCAGTTATGATTACAGTCAGTCCTCAATTTACGACCACAATTGAGCCCAAATGTTTCTGTTGCTAAATGAGACATTTGTTAAGTGAATTTTGCCCCTGTTTACCACTATTTTGCTACGCTGGTTAAGTAAAACTATGCCTTTGTTAAGTTGATAGCATGGTTATTAAATGAATCTGGCTTCCCTAATTGACTTTGTCTATAAAAAGGTTGCAAAAAGATGATCACAACACTGGGACTCTGCAACCGTCATAAATATGAATCAGTTGCCAAGCATCTGAATCTTTGTCATGTGACCATGGGGAGGCCGCAACAGTCCTAAATGTGAAAAGTGGTCGGAAATCACTTTTTTCAGTGCCACTGTAATTTCAGACTTATTAAATGAATGGTTGTAAGTCAAGGACCAGCTGTATTACACTAGTCTACAGCAAAAATCCAGGCAACACTAGACGGAAGCAACAATAGAACAGGTTTGTATCCTTTTGCTTTACCATTTAACAGTTTTTCAGAGTTTTGCATATAATCCTAACACCCATTTCCCCTCCTTTCTTACAAGGAAATTTCAACATCTGCTGGAAGATCAATTCCATGAAATTCAGGACCTTAAGAATGAAATGGATCAAATGCATTCTGAGATTAGCAACCTCCATAAAGGCCGCCTGCAGTCCACCAAGCAAATCCTTCAGGAAAGTGACTTACCAGGAGAGGAGAAAGTAGGAAGCTGCAACTAATCTCAGAAATTCTCTGGTTTCGATCTTTCCAGATTATCATTTTCTTTTGCACATCTATTAGCTACCATAGAATGTCATTTTTTCCCCCGTTTACAAAACTGAAGTCTGTTAGTTGTTCTCATGCCCAGCCTCACTCGTACCAAATATGCTTAAAAAATACAGTAGGGAAAACATTGAACCACAGTGAGGGTTTCTTTCCTGCTGCAAAAGGGTAAATTATAATTCCATACTGGGCACTAGTATTCCATGTTGCATCCAGTTTTGGTCGCCACAATATCAACAAAATGTTGAGAAACAAGGATGGTGCTAATTGGGTATATCCAGTCTAATGAAAAGAAGGATTAGGGATGACACGAAAGCAGTGTTCCAATATTTGAAGGACTGCAGAGAGCAGAGAGCATCAACCTGTTTTCCAAAGCACCTGAAGGCAAGACAAGAAACAATGGATGGAAACTAATCAAGGGAAAAAGCAACCAAGAACCAAGGAGAAATTTCCCAACAGGGAGAACAATCAACCAGTGGAATAGTTTGGACAATCCTAGACCTATGGTGGTGAATCTATAGCATCATGCGAGAGGTCCCATGCAGAGCCCTCTCTGTGGGCATGTGCGTCATCACCCCAGCCTAGTTCCATCACATTTCTTCATCAGTTTCATTTTCAGGGAAACAAAAGTTTGTGGGACTAAAAAAAAAAATTCAATCAATTCCAACTTCTCATGAAAGGAGAAGATCTCACAAAGTTGGAATTGATTGAGTGATTTTTTTTTTTTAGTCCCACAAACTTTTGTTTCCCTGAAAATGAAACCGACAAAGAAATGCGATGGAGCTAGGCTGGGGCGATGACACACATGCCCACAGAGAGGGCTCTGCATGCCACCTCTCGCATGATGCTATAGATTTACCACCATAGCTCAGGTGTTTCCCAATGGAGAAGATGGGGTCCCCCTCCTCCTGAAATTCATTACGACACAGAGCCGCAATGCAACTCTGGATCGTCTAGGCCAGGGGTAGGCAAAGTTGGCTCTTGTATGACATGTGGACTTCAACTCCCAGAATTCCTGAGCTAGCATGATTGGCTCAGGAATTCTGGGAGTTGAAGTAAAAAAGTCATAGAAGAGACAACTTTGCCTACCCCTGGTCTAGGCCTCTTCTGGCCTCCCGGATGTCAGTTGCTTTTCCTGCAGAGCTGCCTATGTTGGGGTGCCATGCCTCCCTGCCAGACAGCTGAACTTCGGTGCACTGCTCCTAGGCTCATCAGCCTCCAGATTCCCACCACCCAGCACCAGTTTTGGAGGGGTGGGGTGGAGAAATAGATGAAGGCAATGAGAGAGGGAGGGAAGGAGAGAGAGAAACAGAGGGATGGAAACGGTGAGAAAGAGAGAAGCAAAGGCAGAGAGAGAGAGAGGGAGGGAAAGAGGAAGAGAAAGAAAAAGTCAGAGGAAGGGAAAGGGGAAGAGAGGCAAGGAAAGAGAGAGAAAAACAGAAAGGGAAGGAGAAAAAGAGAAATGATATTACAAAAGGTTTTATTGTTATTGAGCATAATATTTCAAAAGCAGAAAAAATGAAGGGGCATAAAAGTGCATTTATCACATTTTTCGTAGAACAATTAGCTGAACTCTGCCTTTATCATTATCTTAGGTAGTAAAACCTCAGTATTCAGGTTAAATTGCCTTGTTGGCACTTTGCGACAAGTAAGTGGGTTTTGGCTTGCAGTCTCTAAAAGGTTCGCCACCACTGCCCTAGTCATAGGATTCCCACTGCTCATGATAGAGATGCTTATAATAAAAGGTGTTCTAGTATGCTTTAAGTCTTTATGGTGAAGACAAAACAATTACTGCTTTTGGAGAGTTGAGTGGTATAGAAATTAAATAAAATAGTAAATTATGGGATTATCCTTTACCAAAAGTTTAAAGGAAATTTGTACATCTCCAACCTGCTACATGAGATAGTCTGTCTGGATTGATTGATGACTCTAAGAATTATTAAATCACCTCTCCTTTCTACATACTTTTCTTCTCCACAGAAGTTCCAGCCTTTATGTCTAAAAAGCATGAGCATTGCATAGAGATTTCTGCACTGATATAAATTTTTGTCTTTTGACATTAGCCCCCAAATGCCTGTGTCCCAGGGCTGGCTATAATGTATGCTTCATAGGCATCATTTTTTCACATAATTAATTGACAGATGAAAACATCTTAATGCTATCTAAAAGAATTGTAGTACACACTGTTTTAAGCACCAGCAACCACTCCTCCTTAGCTAAAATCTGATAGAAAAATATTATTAGATACCAGTTAATATTCCTTTATGGGCTATTCATTTGGGCCCATTTATTTCCTGTCTTTACTCAGCAAACTTGAGAAAGAAACCATTTGCCGAATTGGCAAATTTTGGCTTTTTTGACATGATGCTTTATTGTCCATATTTGTGTATCTGTTGCTAACAGTTGGAATTAAGTCTATGGTTCTATTTGTAATTTACGATGTCTAACGTATGTAACTGATATTTGTATAAATCATTTCCCTGGTGCATTTTTCTTCTCCTTTGCAGGAAATGATTGATATGCTCAATTTGGCTTTTAAGAAGATTTTTGAAGACGATATACAGAAAGCTGACTGGGCTCAAAAGTCAATAGGTAATGTCCTGAAAGATGGAGTGGCTTTGGGTTTGCAACTCACAGCCAGGAGTGTCTTTGCATAAACTGTGAGTTGTGCAGTAGTTAAACCCAGTTCTGGATCTTGAGAACCTGGTTGCCCTTGAGAAGTATCTGAAAGCTTCGGTTGATTTAAATGTTTAATGGGCATCACATTTAAATCCCTGAACTGAAGCTTGGGGGGAAAAAATAAGAAAGTGATTTGAAATCATATCTGACAGATTTTTCTCTTTCTACACTAAACTCTACAAAAGATGAATTACTATTGGATAATTACAGTATATATAAGTGAATTTAATTTCTGATGAAAAGTTTCTTTATATTTTATTCTGTACTTATTCTAGCCTTTATAAAAGTCTCATCTATCTACATGGAGACTACGCGGGAACTAATATTGGGAAATTACATGTGAATGAATGTAATTTCTGTTAAGAAATCTATATTTTACTCTACTAATTCTAGACTTTAAAAAACATCTGTCACAAGAAAATACATCTAAATGTTCACTAGAAATAGAAAATAACTTGAGGTTACATAATCATCTGTCTGTCTATCTAGGAGCCACAATCGATAAAGACAGGACATCTAAGAGTTTTGATTTTTTGCATCAGGAAAACTGTTGGTTTCCATTCATCTCTTCAGCCAACCCCCCTGAAACTATTTTACAGGTGCAATATTTCTATCATTGCTATTAGTTAATTCAGTACAATAGTACAATTTCTCAGCTAGAAAAATAGTACTGCCCCGAGTCCAGTTTCTATCACATAACTATATACATGTCATTATTTTCTTCTGGATGTTTTCTTTAACTTTTCAATCTAGCCTACACTATAGCCCTTGGATTTCCTAGAGATCTTGTATTCCAGGTCGAAATGTTGATGAAATCTGACTTCATTTCATTTTAAGGAAAGCTCAGTGCTTTCCTTAAAATTAAAGGATGCACATATTTGTGAATGGCTCTGAAAACTTTTTCTGCAGTTCTTCAGGGCCTATTTTGTTCTGACTTCAAAATCTAACTGTTGCGTTTAATTGCATTAAACTAAGGCAGAGTTCAGATGTTACAATAATATGATTTCGGTTGGTTTAGAGCAGGGGGAGGAAGGGTGAAGGAGTACCAAATTTTTTACTACCGCACTGTGGGCGTGGTTTATGCAGGACGCGCTACATTTTCTTTCAACATCTTTCAGTGTAAATTGGGTGCTCTAGGGTGGAGTTCCAATTTCGCTACTCCACTGCGTTCCCTCCCATCCAAGCAGTAGCCCACCCCTGGGGAGTGATGCACAAAACTCTCCAGCTCAAAAGCAGAATATTCCAGAGAAGAACAAAATCTTCTCCTTTGTATGTTGTTTCTGAATGTATATCTGGAATAGTTTGTGAAGTTCTGAGTTGCTGTATTTAAGAAGACTTTAAATGATGGCAAAAGCTGTGATGACGCAGTAGTTAGAATGCAGGATTGAAGGGTAACTGCTCACTGCCAGAAATCCAATGCTGACCAGTTTAAAGTTGATTCAGTTTTCCTTCTTTCTGAAGTCGGTAAAATTGGGGGCTGCTAATGTTGTAAACATCTCAGAGAGTGCTGTAAAGCACGGTGGAATGGTATATAAATCTAAGTACTATTGCTATTGCTATAGTGTAGACTGTTTCTCCTTATTTATGCTTTCTGGACGTTGGAAAGCAAAAGGAGAATTCTCTCCCATTTCTATAGAAGTTTTCATTATTGGGCTTCAGAATGGAAGAAAATGGCCCCTTGTATATTGCTGAAGCATTGGCTACAGACACACACACAGAGAGAGTTCAAAAAGATAAAGGGAACACTTAACAAAATATAACTCCAAGTACCATATATACTCGAGTATAAGTCGCTCCAACTATAAGTCGAGGCGCCTACTTTTGCCACAAAAACTGGGAAAATTTATAAACCCCTGTATAAGGGTGGAAATTGCAGCGGCTCCTGGTAACTTATAAAAATGGAAACCAATAAAATTACATCAATTGAGGCATCAGTAGATTAAATATTTTAGAATATTTATTTCAAAGAAAGCCAGTAAACTAGCTCTGTAAGTTTAAAAGATGGTAAACAGGTATATATCCCCCAAGGCAGGTATAGGCAAAAAAAATGCAAGTACCTAGGTGCTTACCTGAATCCCCTGCTCCTGCTGGTTTGGGTTAGGGTTAGGATACTTGACCTCTCCTTGCCTCAAAGAGATACAATTTCCCTCTATATTTACTATTACTGAACATCCAAAATATACTTAATTCTATGTATATATGCCATATGTGTAAATAAATATTACACACAGGCACACCAAAATATACTGTACATTATCTACTATATAAACTGTATGTGTATATACAGAGAGAGAAAGAGAGAGCGTCCGAGTGGTTGGCAGGTTCCTTTGCTTGCACGCAGGAGTCAACCACTCAAACGCCGCGCTAAACAAGAAAAAAGCCGTTTGGCTAGGGGGTAGATTCTTGCTTCTTAACCGGGCAGTTGCCCCCTCTCCCAGAGCGATATCCTTAGCGGTCTCCAGGAAGCGGCTTAGGGAAAGACAGCTGTCTGCCTTTTCTTCAGCTCCAAAGAAGCTCTGGCAGAGGGGGCAACTGCCCGGTTAAGAAGCAAGAATCCACCCCCTAGCCAAACAGCTTTTTTCTTGTTTAGCACGGCGTTCAAATGGTTAGCTCTTGCGTGCAAGCAAAGGAACCTGCCAACCACTCGAACGCCGCGCTAAACAAGAAAAAAGCCGTTTGGCTAGGGGGTGGATTCTTGCTTCTTAACCGGGCAGTTGCCCCCTCTCCCAGAGCTTCTTTGGAGCTGAAGAAAAGGCAGACGGCTGTCTTTCCCTAAGCCGCTTCCTGGAGACCGCTAAGGATATCGCTCTGGGGGAGGGGGCAACTGCCCGGTTAAGCAAGTATCCACCCTCTAGCCAAACGGCTTTTTTCTTGTTTAGCGCGGCGTTCGAGTGGTTGGCTCTTGCGTGCAAGCAAAGGAACCTGCCAACAACTCGAACGCTGCGCTAAACAAGAAAAAAGCCGTTTGGCTAGGGGGTGGATTCTTGCTTCTTGACCGGGCAGTTGCCGCTTCTTTCGAGCTGAAGCAAAGGCAGACGGCTGTCTTTCCCTAAGCCGCTTGCGCCCTTTTGTGGTGACATGTCAGTCACCCCAGTATAAGTCGAGGTCGGGTTTTTCAGCCCATTTCTTGGGCTAAAAAACTCGACTTATACTCGAGTATATACGGTAAATCAAACTTCTGTGTAATCAAACTGTCCACTTGGGAAGCAACACTGATTGACAATAAATTTCACATGCTGTTGTGCACATTCAACTTTGTACAGAACAAAGTATTCAATGAGAATATTTCATTCATTCAGATCTAGGATGGTTCTTGGGGAAAAATGGGAGGTGGGAGCATTATGGACATATAGCAATGAGCTGCCAAAATGCTTACTGCCACACTGTGGGCATGGTTTATTTTGTGGGTGTGGCTTGCCTGCCATGTGACCAGGTGGGAGTGGCTTGACAATCATGTGACCAGGGTGGCTTAAAGGTCACCGGGGTGGCTTAAAGGTCATGTGACTGGGTGGTAGTGGCTTGATTCTTTTTCAGTTGATTACGTCACATTATTTGAATAGCCACAAAAAGGACAAATGATAGACACCATTATTTGTTGAGGAGCACAGTAACATTTTAAGGTTTTGTACTGAACCCATAAGGTTCAGTATAACAGATTAGGCAAGTAGCTCAATTTTCTTTAATTGCTATAAAAGTTAAGATCTAGATAATGATTAAAATGATTAAAGTGTTTATGGGTAAAACACACTATTTAATTATTTCCTATTTTAAAAGCCATTAAGGATCATACTAAGGTACTAGAGAAGGAACGACAATAAAAACAATTATTAAGTATTCTATAAATAGTGCACGAACGTACAACTCCCACTGTGTCCCCCTCCCATGGGGGCAGCAGCCCATTATTGTGTACAGATCTTAAATTGTAACAAATAAAAGTAAGATACAAATTTAAGAAAAATATTAATTAATACCTTAATTTGGGATATGCAAGCTATTGCTCCCTTCAAAAAGCTCCTTTTGAAGGGATTGGTACATAATACACTGCCAAGTTCACTGGACTGGCAACCCATCAGTAGAGGCTGGATAAACTAGCAATATGTGGGAGGAGAAGGATGAAATGGACAAAACCTTTGCCTGCTACTTCCAGCATAGCTTTCTGAAATAAGCCCTAACATAGGCATCTTAACATTCCTATATCTTCTCTTCTACTCTTTCTTAGATACATTTTACTATAAGTATATCCTCTATATAACCTACATCATGTATTTTACTATGTGTATACCCACTAAAACCCTCATTTTGTAGTGGACAAAATCAATCAATCAATCAATAAAATAAACATGTTAAAAACAACTGGCAATAATCAGGGTGAAAAATCACACCACTCTCCGTAGCTCTCTGCCCATTTCATATAAAATAACTCCGCTCACCATTAAAAGATTGCCTGCTTGTCAAGACTCAAAATTCTTTTTTTTTTTTTTTTTTTGCTTTCTGCACTGACCTGACTTTGTTGGCCAAGAACTGCTTCCAGGTTGTCCTTCAGGGCTGCTGCAGCCAGGGCCGCCGATAGGGCAGTATTACCGGTACTGGCGTCAAGGGCCCGGCCAAATTGAAAAATTAGGGGGGCCCGGCGATTGAACGGAGTGCTGGTGAGTTGGCGTGCTAAGGAAGCTCATTGGATTCAGTTGCAAAATTGTTACAATCGGGACCAGGCAAGAGCACAGATCTGGAAAAATGCAAAAAATTTCTCTATTCTGCCTGAAGAGCTTCATAGCTGTTAAAGGTAAAGTTTGGATCAGAGCTAATTTGGTATACATTTTGATTATGGTGTTAGATTTTTTTTCAAAATTGTTCCCTTCTAAGTGTGAGGAAAAGATTTGTTGCTTTGGAGTTGACATGTTTTTTGGAGCCGTCTCGCCATTTTAGATTTGAGAAGCAAACACCATCCTGGATTCGAGAAGCAAGCATTGTGGGAAGTGGGAAGATTTGAATATGCAAAGGAGAAGCTGGATACTAAGGACTTTTCAAAAAACAAACAACTACATAATATTTTGAGACTTGTGCTGAGAAGATCAGAAGCGGGAGTTGGTTATTTTACATTTTGCCTTCTAAATTATGTTAAGTGCATACACAGTAATATTTTACCGTATGCTTAATAGATATGATAACATCCTAGGAAAAGAAGAAGAAAGAAAAGAGAAAGAAAAGGTGTTGTTCTTAGAGCCACAGGCATGCTATTTGTTAAGAGACTATACATTACACATTTAAAAGCTTAAATATATTAAGTTATGGAACTCAATAGCAGGTACATTTGCTTCATAATATGGATTTGATGATACATGAGGGTATGTTTGGAAAATGCTATAAGGAGATAGGTGGAGAGGTTAATGAGAAGAAGAGGGACGGGTTTTTTACTCTTCCCTCCTCTTTCTCTTCTATTTTCTTGCACTGTGCTTTTTACACCTATGGTGGAGTTTACGTATAGTTTTAAAGATTATTGCGTATAATTTATCTTCTGGTTACCTGTTATTTATTGGTATTATTGTGTAAACAAATATTTTTCTATTGTGATGCAGGAGTATTTTGTCTTTATCCTTTGTGCCATCTTATTGCTGCTTTTAATATTGTTGATGGCAAAATTAATAATATTTTGTTAATTTGGTGTATTTGCACTGTTCTGGTAATTTATTTATATGTATGTAATATGTTGATGTCACTTGAATATATTTTCTGCGTTATTAACATATTATTAATCTGTCAAACAAGTGTACCTTGTTGTAGTGGCAGGGTTTAATTTTTTTTTTTGAAAGGTAAATTTAATACATAATTGGTATGTCACAAAATAAAGTAGTTTTAAAATGGGGGGGCAGACACTTAGGCGGTATGGGGCCCCAAAATTCCTGATGGCGGCCCTGGCTGCAGCATTCAACTCTTCTACACTGATTCCCTCCTTTTAATTTTAGGGGCTAAATGATGAAACAAAAGAGGAGATCCTGCTGGGAACATTCATGTATGATACCGAGAAGGAATTAATTCAGACATTCCAACTGAAGGTAAACTAGAAATGGGAGAAGTGGGGTAGAGGTAAAACTAAAGTAGGATAGAGTAAAACCGAAGGGGCTGTGTCAGAGGGAGTTGTTTTGAAAGCATCTCTCCAATTTCTGCCCCATCTACTAAAAACCAGACAACTTTTAATTCAGTACTTTAACGAGTGGATTAGGCCAGAGCTGGAAAACCAGAGCTCCTCCTGAGGAAATATAGTTTAGATAATCTGTGGCACTATACAGATAGTCCCCGACTTACAACGGTTCACTTAATGGCTGTTCAAAGTTTCAGTAGCATTGAAGAAAGTGATTTATGACCATTTTTTCACACGTGTAACCATTGCAGCACCCCTATTTGTACACTTGACACCTGACTCACATTTTAGACAGCTGCAGTGTCTCGAGGTCCATGTGATTAACTTTTGCAACCTTCTGACAAGCAAAGTCAATGGGGAAACCAGATTCACTTAACAATTTGTTAAGTAACAATGTATTTCTAATTAAACAAATGTGGCAAGAAAAGTCATAAAATGAGACAAAACTCACTTAGCAAAGTTCTCACTCAGCAACATAAATTTTGAGCTCAATTGGGGTCATATGTTGAGGACTATATATCTTGATGGGAGCTAATGGGACATAGCAAAACAAAAAACAAAAAAAACCCACCACAAATCTTCTTTCTGATGAATAACAGTCCTAAAGCAGTTATATCAGCATTTGGGAAACAGGTCTACAGCTTTATTTTATTTATTTATTTGATTTTTATGCCGCCCTTCTCCTTAGACTCAGGGCAGCTTACAACATGTTAGCAATAGCACTTTTTAACAGAGCCAGCATATTGCCCCCATAATCCAGGTCCTCATTTTACCCACCTTGGAAGGATGGAAGCTTCAGTGGCCTGCAGTACAGCATTCTACCTGCTGCACCACCCCGGCTCTTGTATATAGATATACAGTATAGGCTTTGCACTCTTCTATTAAACCGATAGAGCCATTCAAGAGGATGACTTCATCTCGATGGCTTTTTATTATGATTGTTCTTTTTCCTCATCTACATTTCAGAATGAACAAGAGAAGGCGTTCCAGTATGTAAAAATCAAAGTGGAGAGCAACTGGGGAAATCCAGAGTACACGTGCATTTATCGAATCAGGGTGCATGGAAGGATGGCCAATATAAACCATTTGGGCAAGAAAGTGGATGAAATCTCCCAAGATAAATAAAGAAAAACAGGAATATGAACATTTATACTGAGCAAGTGTAAAAAGCACCTAGAACTTGCTCCAGCTTTCAGTTTGGTTTCAGTTTGATTTCAGTTGAAAATTCAGTTAGAATTGTTGTTAAAATAATGTAGTTGTTAAACTAATGTGTAGTTGTTAAACTAATGTGAGTAGCATGAGTAGATTCTGTCCAATCTCTCAAAAAGATGAGGTGACTGGAGGTGATCTCCCAATAAAATATTTCAGTTCAGATTATAGTATAGAGGCAAATGTATTTCTCTTGTAAAATATTTATTATACCTTTAATCATCTCCATCGGGGTCTGGGTCAATATAATTGCATCATCTGCAAATAAATTTATTTTCATTTCTAATTCCCCTATTCTATATCCTGCCCAAGTGTTATCTTGTCTTATCTTATTAGCTAAGATCTCTATTGCTATTACGAATAATTTTGGAGACAAAGGGCATCCCTGCTTGGTGCCGTTTGATATTTTAATACTCTGCGTTCTTTGTCCATTCACTCTTATATATGCTTCATTTCCTTTATAAATCTCTTTTATAGTTTCACAAAATTTCCCCCCCATATTTAATTTGTTACATAATTTATATAAATAACTATGGTTAACTTTATCGAAAGCTTTATAAACATCTAATTTCAAAATTCCCAGTTTCCTTTTAGTAGCGGTAGCATGGTGCATCACATTCATTACATTTCTAATTGGTTCACTTATTTTCCTTCCCTTCACGAACCCATATTGATCCTCTTCAATTATTTTTGGTAAAATATTTTCTAATCTATTTGCCAATATTTTCATAAATATTTTATAATCCTGATTTGCCAAACTGATCGGACGGTAAGACCCAGGCTCTCTTAAATCTCGACCCATCTTCGGAATGGTAACAATTTCTGAAAGCTTCCATGTCTGCGGGATATCACGATTTGACAATATATTATTAAACAATTTCCCCAAATGCGGCAACAAAACATTCACATAAGTTTTATAAAATTCCCCTGTAAACCCATCTGGGCCCGGAGCTTTGGCTTGTTTTAACCCTTTAATTACTCTAGCAATTTCATCTTGTGTAATTTCTGCATTCAAAATTTGTTTGTCTTCTTCGCTTACTATTTTCCCAACCTTGAGGACTTCTATCTTCACTTGCTCCTCTTTATACAAATCTTCATAATATTTCCTCATTATCTCCTCTAACTGGTCGTTACCATATCTAACCACTCCACTGGTGTCCCTCAATGCTAAAATACATGATTTTTCTTTCCTCTTCTTCAGATATCTCGCCATTTGCTGCATTGATCTTGTCCCCCAACTCTGTGTTTTTTGTCGCATCGCCATTCTCATCTTATTCCATTTAATCTCATCATACACCATCAACTGTTTCTTTTTCAATTTCAATAAACTATTCCAATCTCTACTTTTCGTTAATCTTAACTGCTCTTGTATCAAATCTATTTCCCTTATCTTTCTTTCCCTCTCTCTATCCCACCTCTTCCTAATATCTGCTTCCATACATATACATTGTCCCCTCATGAAGGCCTTACATGCATCCCATACAATTGATTGTTTAATACCACCCACATCATTAATTCTAAAATATTCTGATAACTCTGTTTGCAATTTCTCTTTATCTTGTTCCCTAGCAGTTACAAATATTTTACAAGAGTTTAAGCAGGAATCGGGACTGTCGGTTAATATGGAAAAATCAGAGATTATGTGTCTAAATATAGACCCGAGAGAACAGATAGAAATTAGGAAAGAATCAGGGTTGAAATTAGGTCTTAAAAAAAATAAAATATTTGGGAATTTGGTTATTGAAAAACCCAGGGAAAATGGAAGAGGTTAATTATAGAATAACATGGAGGAAAATGTTGAAACAGATGAGCAGCTGGAAAGATAAAAAGCTAAGGAGACTCTCTAAAATAAGAGCTTTAAAAATGATGATAGCTCCCAAGATGATGTACCTATTTCAGGTGCTGTCGGGGGGGTTATCGGTATGTAAGGTTAAAGAATGGGATAAAAAATTAAATTATTGGATTGAAGAAGATAAGAGACCAAGAATAAGAAAAAAGTGGTTAATTGCGAATGAAAAAGAGGGGGGATGGGGAGTTCCATGTTTGGAGCTGTATAGAGAAGCCTTTCAAATGGAAAGGTTAATGGAGTTGCAATTAAGTGAAAATAAATGGGCAAAATTGGAAAAACAGATAAACGGGATGAATAATAGAGAATTAATTTTTAGGAAGTGGAATAGGAGCGATATAGGTAAATTAATAGGCCCTATGAAAGGGACTATGGAAATTTGGAAAAAATGGCAAGGGAAAATAGGATTATATAAATCTAAACTGTCATCGCTTTATGTAATAAATAGAGAAAACGAAATTAACTTAAATAGGGTTATAGGAGAGTTGAAGGGAAGAGGGATAACTAAGATAGAACAGTTATACGAGAAGGATGGCAGGCCAAGTAGAAATCGTATAGAATGGTGGTTAGGTAAGGGAAGGTGGCTACAAATAAATGCAATATGTAAATATCTAAATGAAAGGGAGAATAAAGAAGTATTATGGCGGGAGGAGACAGGGTTAGAGAAAATAATAAGAGAAAAAAGCGAGGGGATAAAGGCGCAAGCAACTAATATATACAAACTGCTAGTGCAGTCAGATGGAGACACGATTGATGGATTGACCAAATGGTGGCAAAATGAGATATTAGTAGAGGTACAAGAAATGGAGAATATAGTAGAAGATATAAGGAAAATTAAAAATACAAGAATTAGGGAAATGAGAAGGAAAATATTACATAAGTGGTATTTCACTCCTGTTCAATTTGCACATTTTCAGCAGAATGTCAGGGGGAATTGTTGGCACGGGTGTCAAGATAAAGGAGTCTTTATGCATATGTTTTGGGAATGCCCGATAGTGCAGGAATTTTGGCAAAAAGTGAAAGAGGATATCAATGGAATGTTAAATATACAATGGACAATCACTAAGGAAATGGCAGTACTAGTAAAAAGTAATGCGATGGGAGAATTTAGAGAAATAAAAAAAGCAGCAATAGAAAGCGCTCAGGCAGTAATAGTTTTGGGTTGGAAGGATGCGACAAAATGGACAATGCAAAATTGGTATAGGTACATGGTGGACCATATTCAAGTTGAAATTATGGAAAAAAGGATAAATTTGGATAATGAAACTGATTTGGGACGGCTGATGGGACGGTGGGACAGGGTAAGACGATATATGACGAGTAGAATCCGAGACCAAGCTGTAAGAAATAGACTGGAATCACTCTATAATATGTAGACAGATATATTGCTCTTGGGTTAAGTGGATTACAAAAGAAATACCCCCAATTTGGTGGTGGGGAATGTGTGTATGTCGGGGTGGTGGGCACAATTCACATTTCACTATGCACTGTTTTATGTTGTGTGATTTTAAATTGTTAAAAATCAATAAAAAAATATTTAAAAAAAAATAGTATAGAGGCAAATGTACAGAGATATTAAAAGTTCAAATAAATGAGTCATATTTCCAACAAAAATTACCTTAATGTGGAAGACTAATAATACACACAATAAGTATCACTGTATCAAGAAATGGGGTAAATATCCATGTAGTTATAAAATTATGTCTTAATGAATCACTCTGTTGACTGAAAAATAATATGTATCAAGAAAAGCAGTGTCATGAAATGTTAAGGAGCTTTCAACTAAGGCTCACCCTCCATAGATTTGTACACACTGAACAACATTTCAGCTTTCAATTTACAGGTAAGTCGAAAAACATTTCAATAGCAAAAATATACTTTCCACTCAGTTGATGAGCCTGGTGTAGTGTTGGCTATCTTGTTTAACATGTCCCAAGCCATGCAATCCTTCTATGGGTCAATAAATCCTTTTTAGGAAGAAAATTATTTGAAAAGATAAATATAAGGCCAATGATTCCAACAGGCAAATTAGTTGTTAAAGAAAGTTAGCTTACCAGAACCAGAAGAATTTGTCTGCTTTCACCTTAATTCCACATATCCTTTTCCTTTAGGGAAAATAAATCCGAAAAGGTTAGCATTGTGGCTATATGTGTCATACTCATGTGGTGGGCATTGCCCAACCAGATGGCTGGGTTCCATAATGTGATAGGAGAAAGGTGAAGCCAATAGTCCAAGACTTAAAACTGTCCAGTTCATTCCTATTTATTCCAGGCTGGACATGTATTATAATACCTTCCCGTGCATAACTCCCTAGATAAAATGAGATCTTTCAAAAGTCATAGATACATACATATTTCTTGTGTGAATGGATTAGTGAAGACAGCAAGAAGACATGAAAAGCTCCTGGGAAGATGAGCAAATTATCAACAAATGAATAATATGGGCTCCTCAGTTTGGGCTCAAGACAATGGAGAATATGTTGGCAGATGATGGGACGCCCCCAATCGCATGCTGATTATCATTGGCTCTTTGCATTTTCTCCCACTCTCTGGAAATCAACCCAAAATTTGTCATTGGCTCCCAAGGAACAAAGTGAAAAAAAATTAAAAGGGGGGGGGGGGGAGTGTTGGTAATGACCTTTAAAGTGTTGGTAATAAACCTGGCATTGGACTAGAATACCTCCGGAACCGCCTTCTACCGCACGAATCCCAGTGGCTGATAAGGTCCCACAGAGTTGGCCTTCTCCGGGTCCCGTCGACGAAGCAATGTCGTTTGGCGGGCCAGGCATGGGGGAATTAAGACATCTCTCCCAGGCTTTCTTATATTTTATGTTTGGTATGTATGTGCTGTATGGTTTTTTAAATTGTTGGGGGGTTTTATATAATTTTATTATTAGATTTGTTCCATTGTTATACTGTTTTTTTATTACTGTTGTGAGCCGCCCCGAGTCTTCGGAGAGGGGCCGCATACAAATCTAATGAATTGAATTGAATTGAATTATCAAAAAGCCAGGATTGACTAGGACAGTAATGGCGAACCTATGGCACACGTGCCACAGGTGGCATGCAGAGCCATATCTGCTGGCACTTGAGATGTTGCCCTAGCTCAGCTCCAGCACACATGTGCACGATTTTCAGCTTTTGCAGAGGGTCTAGGAGGGTGTTTTTGGCTTTCAGAGGACCTCTAGGAGGTGGGGGAGAGTGGAAAATTGGCCTACCAGACTCACCAGAAGTTGGGAAACTGGGTGCTCATGGCCTCTGGGGGATGGGGGAAGCCATTTTCACCCTCCCCAGGCATTGGATAATGGGTGTGGACACTCGCAAATGCCCAGTAGTGCATGCACACTGGTGCTTTTGGCACCCAAGGAAAAAAAGTTTCGCTATTACTGGACTAGAGTGTTTGACTTGTCTTCTCTCAGGTTCAATCCTCACACTGTTAGTTGATAGCACATGGACTCAGAAAAATTCTTTACTACTTGTCCACTAGTGAGTTATAAGACCTTATGACAGTGATGGCAAAACTTTTTGGGTGCCAAAAGAGTGTGTGCGTGCCAACACCCACAATTCAATGCCCCTCATGCACCATGCACCCCTCTGCACATGCACCCATGATGTCCGCATTGCCCCATGCATGCATGCATGCCCCCCTCCCCCATTTTCGAACTTTCCCGGGGGGGGCTTAAGTCTCCTTTTTGCCCTCCCCAGACTCCAGAGTCTTTCTTGGAGCATGGGGAGGGCGAAAACAGCCTCCTCCGCCCCCAAGGCCTTCTAGAGGCTGAAAATGGCCCATTTCCCAACTTCCGGTGGCCCCAGTAGGCCTGTTTTTCACCATCTCCAGGCTCCAGAGGCTTTCTGACACCCGTCAAGCGGGTGCAGAAGTTGGTGACAAATCAGTAGCTTGCCACACTTGCCTGAAGACCATAATAACACTCATACTCATTCAATCCACTAAGTCGCATAACTTTCGTTGGCCAGGGTGCAGAAGTCTAATAGCCCCAAGCCTGGTGACATAAATGAGTATTGAGACTCTTAGGGAAGTCAAGGAGGGTTTTAAAAAGTGTGTTAAGGTGAATATAATGATATATAACAGTGATAGCATAGCATAGCATTTAGACTTCTATACCACTTTACAGTGCTTTACAGCCCTCTCTAATCGGTATACAGAGAGTAAACTTATTGCCCTCAACAATCTGGGTCCTCAGTTTTACCAACCTTGTGTTGTGGTTCAGCCTGAGTCAGATGAAAGACCACCTGCGTCTCTGCTGGCTCCATGCCCGGGGGAGGATGTGAGTGAAGTGGAACATGACAAAGAGGAATGGCCTGGGAGCCCTGGGGGGGGGCTCTCTCCAGCCAATAGCTTGGAGTTTCTAGAGTCATTAGATGACGACGCACAAGCCATCATCAGTATGCAACAGAGACATATAGATCAAAGGAGGGATCAACTGAAGAAATATTATCACCGGTGAATGAGGAACACCAGGGGGTGTGTGGTCCTCATTAGCAGGGAAAGGTTTATAAGGCAGGCAAACTCTTGCAACAGTGTGGAGTGTTATCAGCGTGGAGTTGCTGTATCTGCCTTGTCTCCCAGCATTTCTGTTCCTGGCTCGTGGCCCAGCAGTCTTGAAGACCCGTGGGAGGTGTATGTCTGTTATCTCACCGGCCTCATCTTGGCATCAAGGATTCTGTGTTTTTGTGTTTCTGTTTGGAGTTCCAGTGTTTTCCTGATTTGTAAGGACATTTTCTGTTGGATTCTTTTTTATTTACCATCATAAAACTGTGTTTGGCTTCAACCGGTGTGTCTGGCTTATCTTTTTGGGTTGGTCATAGCTTCCGTAGTGAGCCGGACAGAACACCTTGGAAGGATGGAAGGCTGAGTCAACCATGAGCCTACTGAGATTCGATCTGCCAAACTGCTGGCAACCGGTGATCAGTAGAAGTAGGTTGCAATACTGCACCTCAACTACTGCACCACCAAGGCTCATCATAATACCTTCCTAGCAATAAATAAATAAATAAAATTGGTAAATTCACAATTCAAACTCTTGGCAAATAGAACAGTTAGCCCTATCAGCAGAAGTAGCTGGAAGTACTGCACTCTACCCACTGCACCACTGTGGCTATAATGATATACAACAGTGATGGCAAACCTTTAATGGCTTGGGTGCCAAAAGGGCGTGCATGCGCCCAAAAGTGCGCCCCTGCATGCCCATGTGCATAATGCAATGCACTCCTCCCCACATGTGTGCACAACCCCATTATTATTATTATTATTATTATTATTATTATTATTATTATTATTATTATTATTATTATTATTAATTTTATTATTTTATTATTATTAATTGGATTTGTATGCCAATTAATAATAATATTATTATTAGCATGCACACACACACCCGCCTCCCCCACACATGCGCACAGGCCTCACTTAAACCTCCAGACTTCTGTTTGGCCCATTGGGCTGGGATCTCCTGAAGCCTGGGGATGGCGAAAAATGGCCGAATGGGACAACCGGAAATTGGTTTCCGAATTTCCGGTTGGTCCATTGGGCTATTTTCCCAGCAAAAGGAAGCTTTCCTAAAGCCAAGGAAGAGCAAAAATGGCTGAAAAGAAGGCCGACAATCAGCTGGTCAGCACACACATGTATGCTGGATCTACATAGGGCAATGCCTTGCATGCCCTCAGATATGGCTCCGTGTGCCACCTATGGTACATGTGCCATATTTTTGCCATCATTGAAATATAATATGGTAATGCTCCACATAATAAAATATGTAAATATCCCTAGCAAATCAGATCTTCCTGGGTTTTGATCATTGAGCTTTCTTGACTGGGTTGGATTTAGATACTACCCCTATTTCAGATTGAATCTAAGTGGGTCATGATGTAAAAAGGTAAAAGCATAGTAGAAAATAGGGGGGGGGAATAGAGATTGTTGTATAAAGGAGAATCACAGCCATTCGCTGCATGCAGCGTATTTTGACTTATGACCACAATGGAGCCCACAATTTTGGTGGTTAAGTGAGACAGTTTTTAGTGAGCTTTGGCCCATTTTACAACTTTTCTTGCCACAGCCGTTAAGTGAGTCACTGCAGATGATGAATTAATAACAGTTGGTTTAGTGAATCTGGCTACCCCATTGACTTTGCTTGTCAGAAGGTCATAAAAGGTGATCACAGGATTTTGGGACGCAGCAATGTTCATAAATATGAACTGGTTGCCAAGCACCTAATTTTTGATCACCTGATTGTGAGGATGCTGCAAAGGATGTAATTGTGAAAAATGGTCATAAGTTACTTTATCTAGTACTGTTGCAACTTTGAACTAAATGAACTATTGTAAGTTGAAGACTACTTGTATATAAGGACAAAGGTGATTAATCTTCATCAGGGTCCCAGTAGGGCCAAAATAACAACAAAACATCTTTAATATATACGTATGTTTGAAGTAGCTCCATTGAAACCCAGGAATATTTTCTAACAGTTTTTCAGCCTTCTGTTTTTGAAAATCTCTGCAAAACTAAATCATAGCTGGTGCAATTAAAAGACACAGGGCTCTACAAAGGAAGTGAGGCCTGGGCGATGTATTTCTGTAATATATCTGGGATTTGCTATATTTGGATAACAAAGCAGGTTGTTTTCCTAAAGGAATTTGGCAATGTGTGAAAGTTCTTAATTTGGGGGGGGATAAAGAAAATTTGTATAAAGTCTCTGAGATAACTATATGCTGCAAGGCACCTTTTATCTTTCAGCATGGAGGGAAGAGCTGAAAATCTTGTCTCATTTTGTGTGAATGTTCCTATCTGTACCCAACAAACTGATTTTTGAAAACTTATTTGGAATGAATTAGCTTTATGGCTAATTCAGCTATGCATTAAAATTATAGTTTAGTGTGGGATAACATGATAAGTATGTACAGATAAATTTCTCTTATCTCATGGCTATTCCAGAAGGCAAAGGAGATTTGTTCCTAGCGGATTGCACTGTAGTTTGCTATTACATAAAAATAACATTAAACATCATTTTTGAATTTCAACAAATCCAATGAAATCATATTGATGCAATCAAGCAGCAAAGAACTAATTTTTAAAATTATTTTTAGGTATTCAAGATGTACAATATTGGAAAACTTGCTATAACTAACAGTATTATTCCTCTATGGATTTCCTATTATATTGTCAAGTATCATGTCCAGGTATGTATGTATGCGGAGTGTATCCTTTTGCTGATTAATTCCAATAACATATTTTATTTCTGATATTAGAAAGCTAGGCTTAGGGTATGTTAAAGCCCCACCACCACCATCAGAGTGCTGAAATCAGTGCTGAAATGTGCCTTCTATTTTAGCTTCTGAGACACAACAGATTTTTTTCTGATGAAGCAGAAATGATGTTTCCTGATTGTAATAGTGCCTGTCCTTTAAGAAGTATTACTGTGCTATGCACTCATGATTTGGTGTGGAATGGTAGAACAGGAGAAAAGAAGTGTACCATAATTTTTGGAGTATAAGATGCACCTTAGCTTTTGGGGAGGAAAATAGGAGGGAAAGCCTGCCTGCCAGATATTCATCTGGCTAGTGTCCTTAGTCTGGTCAGCTTCAGTACATTATTTTATCCCCTGGTTTGGACTTTAAAAAAACATTATTCGGAGCAAATAGCAATGAAAAAAAGCCTGCAAAGACTTAGGGCTGGAAAAAACTTTCTTAAGAGAGAGTAACAATAAAAAGTCTGCAAGCCAGTAAGACCTGGGAAGATCATTAGCACTTTGTTAGGGCTGGAAAAAAACGTATTTGGAGCGAGTAGTAAGGGGAAAAAAGCTTGCAAAGACTTAAACAGCTATATGTGACTTAACAATATTCCATATTGACATTTTATTCCAGATGGAATGTTGATAAACATTTTAAAGCACTGTAGAATGGGTAGGTCATTGTCTTCTAGTACCCTCTGGCTAAGTCTGGGGTTTTTTGGGAACTCAGAAAGAATTTTTGATCCACTAAATATAGTTCCCCTGATAAACAATAGAGAAAAGGTTTTCAAACTTGGCAACTTGTGGATTTCAACTCCCAGAATTCATAGTTGGCTGGAGAGTTCTAGGAGTTGAAGTCCACAAGTCTTAAAGTTGCCAAGTTTGGGGACCCTGAAATAGAATTTGTGCATTTTGTGGTGAGAGAGAGAGGCAATGCCATAACCAAAGGTTTTCCTTGCCTCCCCATCTGGGATGGCAAAATGCTTATAATACTGTTCCTACATGTGTAACTATGTCAAGGAACAAACCTGGAAGCACAATCCAATTGCTACTCCAACCTCAACATATGAGCACTATTTGCGCCCAATATTGTTGTGCTAAGGGAGAGAGTTCTTAAGCGAGTTTTGCCTCTCAATGCAGGTTCATTGACTGTTCCTATCGGATGTTTTAAAATAGCTGGATTGGACCCCAAATAAGTAACCTTTCCATTCAGGAGGACTTTACAGATTGTCCTCGACTTAACAATTCACTTTAGTGACCATTCGAAGTTACACCAACATTGAAAAAAGCGACTTATTAATGTTTTTCTCACTTACCCCATTGCAGCATCCTCGTGTTGATGAGTGTGCCGAGGTCATGTGATCTCCTTTTGTGACTTTCTGACAAGCAAAGTCAGTGGGGAAGCCGGATTAACTTAACAGCTGCAGTGATTCACTCAACAACTGTGGCGAGAGAGGTCATAAAATAGGGCAAAACGAGCTGTCCTGAGTCCACGAAGAGGGGCAGCATACAAGTCCAATCAATGGATGGATGGATGGATGGATGGAAGGAAAAAAAGAAAGAAGGAGGGAGGGAAGGAAGGAAATGAATGATTGAATGAATAAATAAATAAATAAATAAATTTGGGGATCAGTTCTGTTTATAAGTTGAGGACTAGCTGTATTCATATTCAAACTGGGTTGCAAAAGCCTGAACAGTCACTAGCTGCCTTCAAAAAGTTAGAGTTTTCTGTTTTGCGTTACTGCTAACTAATACTTCTCTGGACTTTGAGCCCAGATACAAGAGGCCTATAGTCATGATGGCAAACCTATGGCACATGTGCTGGAAGCTGTTGCCCGTTGTTCTTCCGGGTTCCTGCTTGTCAGCCAACAGGTTTTGATGTGCACGGGCACACTGGAAAACAAAAGAGCACTCGCCCATTGTGCATGTGCGATCCACAAAGATGACCTTGTTTCCAGTGCACGCATGTGCAGCGGCCAGCTGGTCTTCTGGTTTCCAGTGTGCATGCGAACACAAAGACCAGCAACGGCAAGAACAACAAGTGCGCGTGCCCAAAGACACGGAGAGGGGATCCTGGCAGTCACTCCTAGGGGAGCAGAGCTGTTGGCCAGGTTGGGTGGGATGGAGTTTCCCTTGATCTCTGTCTGAGGGGCTTCTTGCCTGGCCCAAGGCGATCCGGAGCACATGGCGAGGGGCGGCATAAAAGTCCAATATATATATATAAAAATCAAACTCAAACATTTTAGCTTTCTTGAGACAATGACGTGACCCAATGACCTACCGATTCAATACCTCTACTTTAAAAAGACGTCAGGTAAATACTAGAGAGGCATCTTTAAGCAAGAAAGTCAATTAGAGCAGAGTTTCCCAACCTTGGCAATTTGAAGATATTTGGACTTCAACTCCCAGAATTCCCCAGCCAGCGAAATAACTATTGCAATAATTCGACATTGCCAGCCTGAGTCCTCCGGGATTGGGTGGCATAGAAGTCAAATAAAATAAATAAATAAATTGTTACACATTTCCCTTTTTTTGTTTACACATTACACTTATTATCATCATTTCATTTGTCGTTATTGCAAAAGTGAATTTCTACCTTTAATGTAAAATGTAGGGTTGCAATCTTCAATCGATCAAAAACCTTCCTTTGCTTTAGGTAGAGGCACCTTCCCTGAAACTGGTGCCCAGGCCAGATGCTGTACTACAACCCCCATCGTCCTCAGCCGCCGTGGCCAGAAAGCACAGGAATCCGATCGGAATCCTCTATCCCCCACCACCACTTGTGCTGGGCTTCACCTGTCTCTTCCAGAACTTCTAGGGCTGGAGGAAGCGCTGCCAGAAACCTTCCTCCCAGCCGACCTTCCACGGGGGAAGGACCGGTTCCTGGGGGCTCAGCTCCTGGTCTTTGAGCCAGCGGCGGTGCAGCTCTCGCAGTTGCTGCCACCGGAGCTTCTCATCCGGGATGTACCCGATCACCTCCTCGGGTACTCTTCAGGCCCCGCGCCCCTCTGCACCTGCACGACCTTCCTGCGTCGAGAGGACAGTCTTGGGTGGGTGGAAAGGGGAACGTCACTTCCCGTGGTCGGCCATAGAGAGAGGAGTAAAGACAAGCTATATCAGGGTCTATACGGAGGGGCATCTGTTTCCGGTTATAATAAATCTATTGCCCATAGATTTTCCCTATTCAATATTTTTCTTATGATTATGGGGAATTAGACCGGGCGACTCTACAAGCGTCTTGAAATATCTTCGTTTGGTATTTTAAAACGAACGAGAAAGGATTACCTTGAATGCCTTTTCTATATGCAAGAGTTATTAATTAATTTATTTTTTATTTCATCAAGAATGCATTAGATCAGGGGTCTCTAACCTTCGTAACTTTAAGCCTGGCGGACTTCAACTCCCAGAATTTCCCAGCCCAGGTTGCTTTGCTGGCTGGGCAATTTTGCTTTGCTTTGCTGGCTGGGCAATTGTGGGAGTTGAAGTGTTCCAGGCTTAAAGTTGCCAAGGTTGGAGACCTCTGTATTAGATAGCAGATATAAAAACATAATTATGAATACATGAAATGGATATGAATAAAAGGGACCATTAGGGACAGGGACGGTAGGCACACTGGTGCGCTTATGCATGCCCCTTAATGATTAGTATTCCTAATCTTAATATTAGTGATTCCTAATAAAGTAATTGTATATAATATAGGGACAAAACATATAAAAGTATGTGTTGCACTTATTGGGCTGTATTAATTATGATATCAGGATACCTGAGCTGTCCCCATCCGAAGCGTGAAGTCAGCTCTGAGGGGCCCTTGGATCCTCTGAACTTTCTGCTTTCTTGCAGATGTTTCATTACCCTTTTCTTTGTACCAGTGAGAGTGTGAAAGATTCTTTTAAAGGGCTAAGTAAAGGAGGTTGAGCTAAAATGATTCTCTCAGGCAATTTAGCAGGCCAGAAGTGCAAGCCTGTCAAAATTGGAAACTTAAAATGAAAGGCCTAATGGATGTGGATGATGGGAGAGCTTCTAGCGCTGTAGAATAATTTTGCGGAAGACAGCAAGAAGACAAGAAAAGCACCTGGGAAGATGAGTTAATTCTGGAACTAATCCATTGTTACAATGTCTTCCCGTCTCTCTCCCCCATCCCCCATCCCCCCATTTTAAGTTTTTTTCACTTTGTTCCTTGGGAGCCAATGACAAATTTTGGATTGATTTCCAGAGAGTGGGAGAAAATGCAAAGAGCCAATGATAATCAGCATGCGATTGGAGACGTCCCATCATCTGCCAACATATTCTCCATTGTCTTGAGCCCAAATTGAGGAGCCCATATAATTCATTTGCTGATAATTTGCTCATCTTCCCGGGCGCTTTTCATGTCTTATTGCTGTTTTCACCAGTGTTCCCTCTAATTTTTGGGGTGGGTGGGCGGAAAAGTATAGTGTCTGAGCGGCAGTCCCTTCGGGACTGGGCGGCACAGAAATAATAGATAAATAAACAAACAAACAAACAAACAAAACCCCCACCCTGTTTTGCCTCAGAGAATTTCTAAATAAAATACTGTACTGTGTGTCTATAACAGTGAGCTCATAATAGGACAACTCTATCAATATCAAAATGCCACTTAATTAGTTGAGCTAGTTTCAAACTAGATTTTGATTTTCTTTCTCTCTTCCTTACTCCCATTCTTTTTCTTTCTCTTTTCCTTCCT
This sequence comes from Erythrolamprus reginae, assembly GCF_031021105.1. NCBI lineage: Eukaryota > Metazoa > Chordata > Lepidosauria > Squamata > Dipsadidae > Erythrolamprus > Erythrolamprus reginae. The sequence continues at coordinate 251,346,259 of NC_091951.1, forward strand.
CTCTTTTTTCTATCTGTTTCTCTCTCTTCCTCTCTTCCTCTCTTCCTCTCCCTCTCCTTCCCTCTCACTCTTTCCCTCTCGGCTTGTGGGCAGGTTTGAAAAACTCGGAGTTGATTATGATTTTTAAGTGAGCGATTGCTCACTGCTCAGCTTAGAGGGAACTATGGTCTTCACTAATCCATTCATACAAGAAATACGTATGTATCTATGACTTTTGAAAGATCTCATTTTATCTAGGGAGTTATGCACGGGAAGGTATTATAATACATGCGCAGCCTGGAATTAAAAGGAATGAACTGGACAGTTTTAAGTCTTGGACAATTGGCTTCACCTTTATCCTATCACATTATGGAACCCAGCCATCTGGTTGGGCAATGCCCACCACATGAATATGACACATATAGCTACAATGCTAACCTTTTCTGATTTATTTTCCCTAAAGGAAAAAGATATGTGGAATTAAGGTGAAAGCAGACAAATTCTTCTGGTTCTGGTAAGCTAACTTTCTTTAACAACTAATTTGCCTGTTGGAATCATAAGTCTTATATTTATCTTTTCAAATAATTTTCTTCCTAAAAAGGATTTATTGACCCATAGAAGGATTGCATGGCTTGGAACATGTTAAACAAGATAGCCAACACTACACCAGGCTCATCAACTGAGTGGAAAGTATATTTTTGTTATTGAAATGTTTTTCGACTTACCTGTAAATTTAAAGCTGAAAGGTTGTTCAGTGTGTACAAATCTATGGAGGGTGAGCCTTAGTTGAAAGCTCCTTAACATTTCATGACACTGCTTTTCTTGATACATATTATTTTTCAGTCAACAGAGTGATTCATTAAGACATAATTTTATAACTACATGGATATTTACCCCATTTCTTGATACAGTGATACTTATTGTATGTATTATTAGTCTTCCACATTAAGGTAATTTTTGTTGGAAATATGACTCATTTATTTGAACTTTTAATATCTCTGTACATTTGCCTCTATGCTATAATCTGAACTGAAATATTTTATTGGGAGATCACCTCCAGTCACCTCATCTTTTTGAGAGATTGGACAGAATCTACTCATGCTACTCACATTAGTTTAACAACTACACATTAGTTTAACAACTACATTAGTTTAACAACTACATTAGTTTAACAACTACATTAGTTTAACAACAATTCTAACTGAATTTTCAACTGAAATCAACATTAGTTTAACAACTACAGTAGTTTCACTTCCGGGTGGAGCCCGATCACGCCGGAGGAGCGGAGGCTCAGCCCTGGCTCTGCAGTCTTCCTTTCCACCCTGCAGGATGCCGTTTCGCGTTGTGCTGACTCCGGAGGGGTCAGCCCAGGACAGGGGGCCTCCTGGATCCCCCGGGAGGGATCGCCGCGGCCCCGGGGATTAGGGATAGCCCCGCAGCTGCAGGAATGGAGAGCTGTGCCCAGGCGGTTGCCTGGACACAGTCATAGCGGTCGCCGATAGTGGAAGTTAAAAATAGAACAGAAGTCTATGAGGAACAGATCGGCAGATAAAGGAGATTAACAGCACCACACGGAACTCTTTTGGTATTCCTACAAGTTTGTTAAAGAAGATTTTAGCCTGAAGGTGAACACAAACAAAAGAAAAAAAACTGTAAGTGATATCCATACGCGGAAAAGATTAGCCGGAACTACTTGACTTTGTTAAAACTAAGTACAACTTTCTCTTTTTTTTCAATTTTAAGATTATAGTGTGGTGTTTCTATTCTTTCCTGTTTGTTATTCATTTTTTTAAAATAGATTTTTCCTTTTTTCAATTAAAAAAATTAAACACTCATTTGGTAATTAACTGAGTGGATGAAGTAAGATATATTAATGAATTGAATACATGAACTTATGAGCTGAATTGAAATCACGTTATCTGAATGAAATTACATTGAAGGTATAATTATCTGGAATAAATTTTGAATTGTTTATTTCAATTTCCTATTTTTTAAATTTAGCCTTTCTTCTTTTTTCAATTTTTCTCATTTTCTCCTTTTTGGATTTGCTGGGACTATTTTTATTTTTTTTCCCATGATATTAGAGGCGTGAGGATATTTTTCGTATTTTTCTTTTTCTCTTTCTTTTTACAAAATAAGGAGACCTGGATTTTATTTTTATAATTATTTGAACTTGGAAATCATATTGGACATTGGTTTTGGATTTATATTCTTTGGATATTCTTATTAAAGCATAATGCAAATTTGGTTTACTTGGACTTATTAGAACTTTTTGGACCTTTTTTTTATTTTTGATATTTTTTCCTTTTTTTCTCCTTTTCTTTTTAACTCAAAATGTGATTATTATTGTTATTTTTTGACTATTTTCTTTTTTGTTACCTTTTTATATTTTTTGAATATTAGAAACAATTTTTAAATAAATATTTTCCTTTTCTCTTAAACAAATCTGTAATAGGTTTTTCCTTCTTTTTCTCTTCTCTTTTCTTCTTTCTCCTTTACCTATTACTTCTTTTAAAATTTTTATAAATTTCTTTATTAGAATTATATTATATATTATATTCCTATTTTTCTTAATAATTAACTATGTGCTAGAAGCTTTGTTTTCTTCCCTTCCCCACCTGATCCCTCTCTCCAGGACTACAACAAAGGACCATCACTACAATGCTGGCCAAAGAGAAAGAAAAAGAAAAGCCACCTAATATGGTATTATGGTTTTCAACTAATTAATCTCTTCTTTGTGTATTTTTCTTTTTTTCTCACTAACTAATAAGGGGAGAAGAGGGAAGGAGGGAGGAATCTTTTGATATGGTATTAAATGGGGAGAGATGGGGGAGCTTTCTAGTGGAACGCAAATCCAGGGGTGCCTCTCGATAACGAAAGGTTTTTTCATTGCCTCCCCTTGGGGGGGGGGGTGCTAGGGAAGAGGCACTAGGGTGGGGATTCATGGTAACTAAAAAGCATTTTTCCGGTAGGCTCTGTTTTGCAGGAGGGGGAAATGTATTTAAAATTATGTAAATGGGTGAGACAGTGTTATTGTCGTTGAATGTAAATGGTCTTTCATCACAGAAAAAAATGTTATAGAATCATGAAGCTGGCTAGGGATAGTAAAGCCGATATTTTATTTTTATCAGAAACTCACAAAGGGAGGGAAAAAACAGATAAATTAGTTACAAATGGCGAGTGGCAACAAGTTTATGAGTCGAGAGGGACGGCAAAATCTAGAGGAGTCGCCATCTTGATCAACCGAAGATTGTTATTTCAATTAACTAATATTAAAAGAGACAAAGATGGTAGAATGCTATTTATTAAGGGGAAAATAAATAATAAGCTAGTAACCTTAGCCGTAATTTATGCCCCCAATGTAAATGCAAAACAATTTATAATGAATGTAAAACGTAAATTAGATAATTTTGCGGAAGGTACAGTGATTTTAGCAGGCGATTTCAACTTGGAATTAACAGCAGGGAGGGGGGGAAAGAAAAAAATTACATTTAAATAAAATTAATATGACGGATTTACATGAAAATATAGTAAATAGGGACACATTTTATTCAGCAAGACATAATAAATTTAGTTGCATTGATTATATGTTAATTAATAAAACAGCCGAGGTACGGCTCGAGAAAGTGGAAGTGAAAAGCATTTGGTTATCAGACCATGCGCCATTACTAGCAGTGATTGAATTAGAGGCTGGCAGGCAACAAAGGATTTGGAGATACAACCATGTGGTTTCAGCTAATGAGGAAAATAGAATTAAATTACAAAAAGAACTGAATGGATTTTTTTGTATTAACGCAACAGGTGAAATTAAGCAAACAATAGTTTGGGATACACATAAGGCTGTTATGAGGGGTAATTGTATTAGTACTGAAGCTTTTATTAGGAAATCCTGGGAAGTTGAAAGAAAAAATCTATTAAGAGAAATAGATTTAATCCAAGAAATTTTAAAAGTTACAAGAAATAGAGCTTGGAATACACTATTATTATTTTAAGAAAAAGAAATTACAATCACTTGATGAAGAAAGATGGAATAAAATGAAGATGATTATAAAACAAAGAATCAGGGGATGGGGGAACAAATCAATGAAACAAATGGTACACTATTTGAAAAAAAGAAAAGAGAAATCCCATATCCCTGCTTTAAAGGATAAGGAAGGTGTAATTAAACGTAGTAATGCAGAAATGGAAAAAATAATGAGTGACTTTTATGGGAATTTATATAAAAAAGAACACATTACATTGCAAACCATAGAGGTTAAAGAGAAATTAACGGAAGAAGATAGACAAATGCTAAATGCAAAAATTACAAATGATGAGATATCTAGAGTCATTAAAGTGTTGAAGCCTGCTAAAGCCCCAGGTCCAGATGGTTTTACTGCTGAATATTATAAGACTTATATGAATGAATTATTACCGTATATGGAAAAATTGTTTAATAATGTAATTAAGACTTCTGAAACTCCACAGACGTGGAAAATCTCAGAAATTATAACTATCCCAAAGCCGGATCGTGATTTAACTGACCCAAGTTCTTATCGCCCTATCAGCTTATTAAATCAGGACTATAAAATATTTATGAAAATATTGGCAAACAGGGTGGAGAATATTTTACCAAAAGTAATTGGAGAAGACCAATATGGCTTTGTTAAAGGAAGAAAGATTTATGAACCAATTAGAAACGTGGTCAATGTTATACACCATGCTACCAATACCAAAAGAAAACTAAGTATACTAAAGTTAGATGTGTACAAAGCCTATGATAAAGTTAATCATGATTACCTATTTCAATTATGTAAAGATTTAAATATGGGAGATTCATTCTGTAGAATTATAGAAACAATTTATAAGGATAATATAGCTCAAATCAGAGTAAATGGTAACAGAACAGAAATGATTAAAATTCAGAATGGAACTAAGCAGGGTTGCCCACTATCCCCAATGTTATTTGTACTGGCAATTGAGACTTTAGCAAATAAAATTAGAAATTATAAGGAATGGGGAGGTTACCAAATAGGAAAATTTGAATTGAAATTAAATTTGTTTGCAGATGATGCTATAGTGATGTCTGAAACCCCAATCGAAATGATGAAAAGAATAATGATATTGCTCCAGGAATTTAAAGATCAATCGGGACTTATGGTTAATATAGAGAAATCTGAGATAATCTGTTTAAATACTGGCCCCAAAGAGCAAATTGAGATACAAAAAATATCAGGATTGAAATTAGGCTGTAAAAAAATGAAATACCTAGGAATTTGGTTGTTTAAGAATCCAATAAAAATAGTGACGGCCAACTATAATTTAATATGGAAAAAAATTCAGAAGCAGATAAAAAATTGGAAGGGGAAAAAGTTGGGAAGAATTGCTAAGATTAGGGCCCTTAAAATGATAATACCAAAAATGATGTATTTATTTCAGGTTCTACCGGGTACCTTCCCTGGGGCAAAACTAAGAGAATGGGATAGTAAATTAAATTTTTGGATTGAAGGAAACAAAAAGCCTAGAATAAGAAAACATTGGCAGTTTGCACAAGAGAAAGAGGGGGGGGGGGGGGAAGCCCGTGCTTAGTACTATATAGAGAAGCATTTCAAATAGAAAGATTAATGGAATTGCAGGTATGGGGGGAAAAGAAATGGGTAAATTTAGAAAAGGAAATTAATAATATAAATAATAAAGAGTTATTATTTAAAAATTGGAGTAGAACAGAAATCAGTAATTTAATTGACCCTCTCAAAGCATGTTTAGAAATATGGTCTAAATGGCAGAGGAAATGTGGAACTAGGCTATCAACATTACACGTATTGAATACAGGTGATGATGTTAACTTAAGCAGAATTATTAAAGTATTAAATAGCAAAGGGATAACGAGAATTGAACAATTATATGAGAAAGATGGAAGAGTTAGCAGAACTCGATTGGAATGGTGGATTGGTCAACAGAAATGGCTGCAGATTAATGCAATAAGCATATATTTAAATAAAAGTGAGAATAAAGAAGCTCTCTTACGAGAAGAAAATTGTTTAGAAAAAATAATAAGAGAAAAGATTAATGAGAGTAAAGCACAAGCCGGTAATATATATAGTATGCTTCTGCAGGTGGAAGAGGAAGTAACAAAAAGTTTGACAAGATGCTGGCAAAATGATTTACAAATAGATGAAAGTGAAATGAAAGAAATAGTAGAAAATATATATAAGATTAAAAATACGAGAGTTAAAGAGATGAGAAGGAAAATTTTACATAAATGGTACTATACACCAGTACAACTTGCTCACTTCCAGGGGAAAGAGAAGGGCAATTGTTGGCATGGGTGCCAAGAAAAGGGAATTTTTATGCATATATTCTGGGAGTGTGAAGAAATTCAGAAATTCTGGAATGAAGTACAGAATGAAATTAACAAAATGTTAAAAATCAACTGGACAATTACAAAAGAAATAGCAACTTTAATTAAACAAAGGAAACTAGGAGAATTCAAGGAAATTAAATCTGCAGCATTGGAAAGCGCTCAAGCGGTGGTGGTATTGGGTTGGAAAGATTCCACAAAATGGACATTACAAAATTGGTACTGGTACATGGTGGACCAAATTATGAAAATAAGATTAAATAATTTTGACGAGAACAAATTGGAGAAGCTGATGGTATGATGGAATAAGGTGAAAGATTATATGTTGAGTAGAATCTGTGATGTAAATGTGAAAAATAAACTGCAATCACTCTTTTAGTAATACTCAATGCAAGATAGAGCCAAGGAATTATAGATAAATAAATCAAAATCTTTGAATCCTCTTGTATGGGTGGTGGGGGTGATGGGGGGTGTCTAGTTGTTAGGTGATGGGCACATGCACTGTGCACTGTTATATGTTTGTTTTATGTAACTATCTTATAAAAATCAATAAAAAATTATTTTAAAAAAAAAGAAAAGAAAAAAAGAAAAGCCACCTATGGACTCTAATTTCCAGACTATTCAAGAAGCACTAGCAGGCATTCAAGAGGTCGTCAAAACGACACAAACTCAGACAAAAACTCAACTTGACACGAATAAAGAAGAAATGAAAATGTATCTACAAGAAATGAAGCAAGAAATGAGACAAGAAATGAAGGAGATGAAAGATGAGATTAAAAAAGAAATTGCTGAATTAAAACTGAACTAAATGTAGTCAAAGGAAATGTTGCCGAAATGGATGGAAATATAAAAGTCATGCAACAAAACTTACAAGACAGCGAAAAAAGAATACAAATGACAGAGGGAAAAATTCAAGTCATGGGACAGAGAGTGGAAGAATATGAAGATCGCAACTGTGCAACCCGCAGAGATTTTGATATAGCAATAACCAACCTAGAACTCCAATCCGCTTCACATGGTCTGAGGTTCCAAAATATTGATGAAGAAAGAGATTAAGATTTGTCCGCAAAAATGGCAGAAGTCATAGGAGGCATCATGCAGGCGGACCCAGCAGAATTGATAAGAGAAATCGATGAAGTTTACTGAGTCCAGACTGGCTATGCAAGACGCCATAACTTACCTAGAGAAGTTCATATTAAGTTTTCAAGAAAAATTATCAAAGACGAGATACTGAGACTGACAAAAAATGAGACCGCTCAATGTAATGGGAAAGAAATCATGATCCTCAAACAAGTCCCGAAGAGAGTTCGAGAGAATAGAAGAGAATATTACTTTCTTACAAGCATCTTGATCAGAAAGAACATTGTTTTCAGATGGCTGGTACCAGAGGGTTTGACTTGGCAATCAACGAGAGTGAAAATAGAAAACGTGGAATAAGCAAGATCTTTCCTAGCACGCAGCGGATTGGATAGAATTGAACAAATTCGGATAGAACCAAAGAGTAGTGATGTTACGATGGGGGCTACATGTGGTGGAGGGGAGGAACCACTGGCAGTGGAGCAAAAACAAACACAGGCTTCACAGAAGCTAATTTTGGAAACCCGACTTCGAGAACCAAAAGAAGTTAAAAGGTACTAAAAAAAAAGATGATACAAGATCTGAAAATATTTTCAGTCAAGGCAAATGGATTGAACAACCCGAGGAAAAGAAATCAAGTGTTAACTAAACTTATGAAACAAAAAGCTCAGATAAATATTTTACAAGAAGTTCATATTAAAAAATCAAAATGAAGTCTTCTTAAAAACTCAAAATTGGGGAAATTATATACTAGCTTGGCAAATCAAAAGAAAAGAGGTGTAGCAATGTATGTTGATGAATTAATTGAATGCAAAGAAATATATAATGACAGTGATGGACGGATTTTAATAGTGCAATTAGATTTAGAAACAAAACCTCTTGTAATTGTCTCAATTTATACACCAAATGACAATCAAAAACAATTCTATAAAGATCTACATGAAAAAATTAATGAATTATCAATTGAAAATATGATAATAATAGGGGACTTCAATGCAATTGCAGATGACCAAATGGATTATACTGGGAAGAGAAAAGAAAAGGAAAAAAAAGGTAATTTTACCTGGGACGTTCTGGAAAATGAGTACGGAACTATCATTAAAAATGTATGGCGAGAAGAATACCTAAAAGATAACCAATATACTTTTTACTCTAACCCACATAAGACTTGGTCTAAAATTGATATGGCCTGGGCCCCTGCCCATATAATGGAACAAATTAGTAAAATAGAAATAGAGACAAATACTTGGGTAGATCACAACCCCTTATCCATATATTGGAAAGGTAAAAGGAAAATAAAAAATTGGACAATAGAACTATAATAAAAGACCCAGAGTACAAAAAATGGATAAATTTTTTTATTAACAATTATACGAAAGAAGAAATAAGTGAGGATTTAATTTTCAAATATTTGGAAAAAATAGAGTTACCAGCATTAACTGAAACACAACAGCAAAGACTAAACAAAACTATTACAGACATAGAATTAAAACATCTATAAAGAAACAAAAAAATAATAAAGCGACTGGCCCAGATTCAATACCAGCTGAATTTTATAAATTGGACACAGAAATACTTTTCTCAAATATGCTTGAGACATATAATCAAATATTGATAGAAGGTAAATTACCAAAAACATCGTCAGAAACTTTAATAACTTTAATACAGAAAGCTGACATGGAAAAAGAAAAAATTGAAAATTATAGACCTATCTCACTATTAAACGTAGATTATAAAATTTTTATATCAATATTTGCTAATAGACTTAAAAGTATTATAAATAATATGATACATAGTGATCAAAATGGATTTTTACCAGGAAGACAAATCAAAAATAATTTAAGAATAATAGTAAACACATTAGAATATTATGAGCAACATCCAGAAAAGCAAATGGTGCTTATATTTTTGGATGCGAAAAAGGCATTCGATAATGTAGATTGGAACTTTATGAAAGTACAACTAAACAAGATGGAGGTAGGAACAAAGTTTTTTAATATAATAGACACTATATATACAGAACAAACAGCTAAAATTATAATAAATGGTGAACAGACCAAAAAAGTAAATATACAGCGAGGAGTAAGACAAACTTGTCCAATATCGCCACTATTATTTATTTTAACATTAGAGGCATTGTTGATTAAAATAAGAGCAGATAAGGAAATAAAAGGATTGAAGATTAAAAAAGAAATTTATAAAACAAGCATTCGCAGATGATGTGGTGTTTGTCTTGGAAGAACCAACAAAATCTATTTTAAATTTAATAAATTTAATTTAAATTTAATATGGGAAAGTCGCAGGATTTATTTATCTTGGTAGATTTCATCCACTTTCTTGCCCAAATGGTTTATTGGCCATCCTTCCATGCACCCTGGTTCGATAAATGCATGTGTACTCTGGATTTCCCCAGTTGCTCTCCACTTTGATTTTTACATACTGGAATGCCTTCTCTTGTTCATTCTGAAATGTAGATGAGGGAAAAGAACAATCATAATAAAAAGCAATCGAGATGAAGTCATCCTCTTGAATGGCTCTATCGGTTTAATAGAAGAGTGCAAAGCCTATACTGTAAATCTCATCACTGGCTCAAGGTTAACTCAGGCTTCCATCCTTCCAAGGTGGGTAAAATGAGGACCTGGATTATGGGGGCAATATGCTGGCTCTCTTAAAAAGTGCTATTGCTAACATGTTGTAAGCTGCCCTGAGTCCAAGGAGAAGGGCGGCATAAAAATCAAATAAATAAATAAAATAAATCTGTAGACCTGTTTCCCAAATGCTGATATAACTGCTTTGGGATTGTTCTTCATCAGAAAGAAGATTTGTGGTGGGATTTTTTTGTTTTTTGTTTTGCTATGTCCCATTAGCTCCCATCAATATAGATAGAGTTCAACATATGACCCCAATTGAGCTCAAAATTTATGTTGTTGAGTGACAACTATGCTAAGTGAGTTTTGCCCCATTTTACGACTTTTCTTGCCACATTTGTTTAACTAGAAACACATTGTTACTTAACAAATTGTTATGTGAATCTGGTTTCCCCATTGACTTTTCTTGTCAGAAGGTTGCAAAAGTTAATCACATGGACCCCGAGACACTGCAGCTGTCCAAATTGTGAGTCAGGTGTCAAGTGTACAAATAGGGGTGCTGCAATGGTTACACGTGTGAAAAAATGGTCATAAATCACTTTCTTCAATGCTACTGAAACTTTGAACAGCCATTAAGTCAACTGCTGTAAGTCGGGGACTATCTTTATAGTGCCACAGATTATCTAAACCAGTGTTTTTCAACCAGTGTGCCGCGGCACACTACTGTGCCGTGAGACATGGTCAGGTGTTCCGTGGGGAAATTAAACACGGGTCCCCAAACTATGGCCCGCGGAGGCCATTTATCCGGCCGGCCGCCAGCCACCTCCATCCGAATATAAACAATCCCTTCAGCTATCAGCAACACGAAGAGTGGAGGCACAGGGAATGCTCACTGACCAATCACATTCTAGGATTCATCCTGACCACTAGCGATGAACCAATAGCAGGCCGCCTCTCATCCACACCCAGGATGGTCCCCGCTCGGGCTGCCACACACTTGTCATCGTGTGGCTGCAGTGAGTAGTTGAAGCTGCTACTCCTCCCCATGGTCCCGATTTCTAATCCTGGTCAGAACTGGAGGTAAATGTTGCCACCACTAGATGAAGCCTCAGCTGGTTATGTCTATCCTGATGGTGTATATAGATATTTGAACTATATTATTAACTATATATATAATATGTACTGTGTTAGAGGGTCATTTTGGTTGGTGGTTTGCCCCAGGATTTTGTAAATGTAAAAAATGTGCCATGTCACAAAAAAGGTTGAAAATCACTGATCTAAACTATATTTCCTCAGGAGGAGCTCTGGTTTTCCAGCTCTGGCCTAATCCACTCCTTAAAGTACTGAATTAAAAGTTGTCTGATTTTTAGTAGATGGGGCAGAAATTGGAGAGATTCTTTCAAAACAACTCCCTCTGACACAGCCCCTTCGGTTTTACTCTATCCTACTTTAGTTTTACCTCTACCCCACTTCTCCCATTTCTAGTTTACCTTCAGTTGGAATGTCTGAATTAATTCCTTCTCATTATCATACTTGAATGTTCCCAGCAGGATCTCCTCTTTTGTTTCATCATTTAGCCCCTAAAATTAAAAGGAGGGAATCAGTGTAGAAGAGTTGAATGCTGCAGCAGCCCTGAAGGACAACCTGGAAGCAGTTCTTGGCCAACAAAGTCAGGTCAATACAGAAACCAAAAGGAAAAAAAAAAGGAATTTTGAGTCTTGATAAGCAGGCAATCTTTTAATGGTGAGCGGAATTATTTTATATGAAACGGGCAGAAAGCTACGGTGAATGGTGTGATTTTTCACCCTGGTTATTGCCAGATTGTTTTTAACATGTTTATTTTATTGATTGATTGATTTTGTCCACTACACAATAAGGGTTTTAGTGGGTATACACATAGTAAAATACATGATGTGGGTTATATAGAGGATATACTCATAGTAAAATATATCTAAGAAAGAGTAGAGGAGAAGATATAGGAATGTTAAGATGCCTATGTTAGGGCTTATCTCAGAAAGCTATGCTGCTAATTTTCAGCAACTCTGGTGTACTGATCTGGACTCTGACTTTCCCTGGAAGTAGCAGGCAAAGGTTTTGTCCATTTCATCCTCCTCCTCCCACATATTGTATTCCAAATCACTATCCTGTACAGGGGTTGTAGTGAAGGCAGGAAATGTCCCAGATTATGGGACCTTATGGAAGTATCCTATGGAGTAGGGAAAGGGACAGTCTTTAAATGAATTCATATGGGAAACAGCAAAGAAATTGTTAGTCATTTTCTGAATTAAAGACACCAGGGAAGGTGAGGCCATGTCATTGGATAAGAGAAATTAATAGACTACTTAGGTGGAAGCTGATAGAGTTGGGCAAATATAATTGATTGTCTTAGAATTCTACCGGGGGAATGGACATTTAGCTCATTACTCCAAATATTGCTAGTTTATCCAGCCTCTACTGATAGGTTGCCAGTCCAGAGAACCTGGCAGTGTATTATGTACCAATCCCTTCAAAAGGAGCTTTTTGAAGTGAGCAATAGCTTGCATATCACAAAGTAAGGTATTGATTAATATTTTTCTTAAATTTGTATCTTACTTTTATTTGTTACAATTTAAGATCTGTACACAAATACCCGGCCAACGGAGTAACCGTCGGCCGGAGTTGCCTCAGGGGCGGGGGAGGCGATGAGGCAGCAATTCTTGCTGCGAACTTCCGGTTTTCGGCAAAACCGGAAGTTCGGGTTTTGGCAACGCGCCAATCAGAGCGCGTTGCCTGCAGCTCAAGGCGGGCCAGCAGATCGCCCTATTTAAAGGGCAATCTGCAAAAAAGCGGCTCCCATTGCAGTTTCTGTTTGCAAACAAAACAGTTTGCAAACAGGCTTTGGAGTGTGCGATCGGCGGCAGCAGCGGCAGATCGCTTCCTGGAAGGACGGGGCCTATCGAGGCCTCGACAGGTTTTGAAGTCCGGGGCTCGGAAGCCCCTGAGTTGTTTTATTAATTTGTTTATTATTTTTTGACTAGCGGAGAGCGGAATAGCCTACTCTCCGGTGGGTGGGGGTTGGTTGCTGCCTCGCCCGGTGGTGTCTTGGATTCAGAGGCTTTTGCCTCTGAGTCTTTGGGTGGGCAATTTTTACTGTGTTTGTGTCGGTCTGGGGCAGTTGGGGCTCGGGTTAAAGGGGTTTATAAGTAGCCCCCCCCCGGGGGTGGTTAAGCTAACCCATCTGCCCCAGCCTAGTGCCCCTTGTAGGGGTGGACATCCCCTCTCCCCCCCCTTGGGTAGAGGACATAGGGTTTTTTTATTGGATTGTGAGGCCAGGTGGCCTTCGCTCTGGGTGCTATTTTTAGATAGGGTGACCTAGTGGTTCTCTGCATACTAGGGCTCCCATTAAGAGGCCACGCCTTAGTGGGTTTGGGCTTCCCTTTGTGGGGGTTTGCCCTGAGGGTTTTCCAGTACCCCAGTACCTCCCTTCCGGGGGGCAGAGGAGGAACAGGCCCCATCTCGGGTCAACTAAATTCATTGTGTGTTTGGGTGGCGGTTTGATATGGGCCCTAAGAAGCGTGTGGCTAAGCAGGCCCCACAGGGCCCTCGCTCTCGAAGGGCCAGGGTCCCCTCTCTTAGGGCTAGGGAGGCTGGGGCTGTAGTTATTGCCCCCCAGGCGCCACCCCCGCCTGCCGCCCAGGCTCCTCCGGGCCAGGGTGCGGTGGTATCTGCTCAAGCCTTTTCTGCTCTTTTAGATCGCCTGGACAGCATGGATGCCCGCTGGGAAGCCGCCTTCGGGGCACGCAGTGGATCCGGGCCCTCCGCAGCAATGGGAGCCCCTCCTGCCGCTGCGCAAGCGTAAGAAGCTCCGGACCAGAGCAACTCCGCGGCGCGGGATGCCGGTTCTACGGCCAGGGCCCCTGGGGCCCCTTTGGATGGCAGGGGTGAGTCCCTTTCCGTTGCACCCACACCGGTTGTTCAGGGGTTACCCACCTTAACCCCCCCGGCAGGAACGGTCGGCTTGGGCCCTCCTTTGGGGTCCAGCACGCCTGTGGTCTGCTCCCAGGTCTGGGGGCCGACCGCACCACCGGCTTTAGCTCCTGCCGGGGCGCCATTGGTGACCACGGGGTCTTTAATTGGCACGACTGGGATGTCGGGGGTCTAGGTAGCCCCCACGGGGGTGGGCGGTTCTGTGGTTCTGCCTGGATTGGCCAGCCTTCCGGCGGCCGTATCCTCGGTGGGGTTGGCCTCTAACAGTGTGGCCACCGCGACTGACCCCATGGCGGCTGCCATGGGGGCGCTTCCTGCTGGCCTTCCCTCGACCCCTTTAGGGTACCATTTACACCCCTCAATCAGAGATAAGATTTGGAGGGGGGAATACATTGATCTCTACACCCTTTTGAATAGGGAAGTGCCCAAAAAAGAAAGGGACGAGGAGGCCCGTACCGATCGGGCCAAAAAGGTCAAGGTACCTAGGTCATTCAGGTCTTGGCTTTATGCCTTTTTGACATACGCCACCGTTGTCATACAGAAGGAGCCAGGCAGGGCCACGGCGCTCCTTAAGTACATTGACCTCATCGCCATGGCGCAATTCGAGGTCAAGGGGATGCTTGGCAGACCTATGACGAGGCGTTCCGAATGAGGGTGGCGTTTGACCCTTCTCTGCCCTGGGATCGGGAAGTTCCCGATCTATGGTTTCAGGCCACCCGCAAGAGCGGGTCGGGCCAAAGGACCGATAGTGGTCATTTAATGGAGGAGGAGCCGGCTGCGCCCCGCACGGTTGCGGGGCAGGGTGTTCGAACCGCCCCGCTTTGTTTTGAGTACGGCGCCAAGGGCTCTTGCGCCCGCTCCTCCTGTAAGTTCCGGCATGCCTGCGGGAAGTGCGGTGGTTCCCACGCCACGCACATGTGCCCGCGTCCCAGGAGGAACAGGAACGGCAGGGACAAAAACAAGCCCACAGTTCCTGCGACTCAAGGGCCCCAGTCCGGTCAGGCTTAAGCCCCTGGCTGAACTCTTACGGGGATATCGACCACCCGAAAGGGCGGCTGCTATCCTACGGGGCTTTAGAGAAGGCTTTAGAATTCCGTATCAGGGTCCCCGTAGGGCCTTTATGGCTAAAAATTTGAGGTCACTTCAGGGTTATGAAGAGTTAGTTAGGACAAAGATTAAGAAGGAGGTAGATGAGGGGAGGGTCCTGGGCCCCTTTCCCTCCCCTCCCATCCCGACTTTAAGGGTATCCCCCCTTGGGGTGGTACCCAAGAAGACACCGGGTGAGTACCGTTTGATTCACCATCTTTCTTTCCCCCGGGGGGAGTCAGTAAACGACTTCATACCGGAGGAGCTGTGTTCGGTTCGCTACGCCTCGTTCGACGCGGCAGTAGCTATGGTTCGGGCTTGTGGAGTCGGGGCGCTAATGGGCAAGAGCGACATTAAGTCCGCTTTTAGGCTCCTGCCCATACACCCCGACGATTTCGATCTCCTGGGTTTCTGCTTTGAGGGAGGTTTTTACATGGATCGCACCCTACCCATGGGGTGTTCGATTTCATGCACTCTCTTTGAGAGCTTTAGCACTTTCCTCGAGTGGGCGCTCAGGAGTCGAACTGGGTCCAGATCGGTCATACACTATTTAGATGACTTTTTAGTGGCAGGCCCGGCGGGCACGCCTCAATGCCAGGCCTTAATGGCGGCATTTGAGGGGCTGTGTGTTTATTTAGGGGTGCCCTTAGCGCCTGAGAAGATGGAAGGGCCCTCCTCTAAGATGTCCTTTTTGGGTATAGAGCTGGATTCCTCCACGCAGTCTTGTAGACTGCCAGAGGACAAGCTGTCCAAGATCCGGCTCAAACTGGAGGAGGTGGCCAGCCTGAAGAGGGTGACCCTCAAGCAACTCCAGGAGCTTACAGGGCTGCTTAACTTCGCCTGCCGGGTGATTGCTCCCGGTAGGGCGTTTTTACGCAGACTGTATTCCGCCATGCAGGGTCTGAGCTCGCCTCGTCACCATGTGCGGCTCAGTGTGGGGGCCAGAGAAGACTTGCAGGTATGGCAGACTTTCCTGGCCCATTTTAATGGGATCTCCTTCTGGCGGCAAGATTTGCTTCTCCAAGCAGACTTGCAATTACACTCCGACGCCTCGGGTTCCCTTGGCTTCGGGGTGATGCTAGGAGGGAAGTGGTGCCACTCCACATGGCCGGCTGAATGGGTGGCTGCCGGTATTGGGAGGGATCTTACATTCTTGGAATTTTTTCCCTTAGTGGTGGCGGTTGAACTGTGGGGCAGTCAGCTCGCCAATCGGGTTGTGCACTTCTGGTGCGATAACCTGGCGGTTGTCCACGTTGTAAATTCTTTGTCTTCAAAGAATGAGAGGGTAATGCACCTGGTACGTATTTTCGTCAGTAAAGCCTTGGCTCTGAACGCACTGTTCTTGGCACGCCATGTGCCTGGGTTGGAGAACGGTGCGGCTGACGCTCTATCCCGTGGACAGCTTGCCAGGTTCCGTGCTTTGGCGCCTTGGGCGCAACACACACCAGAACAGATGCCAGGACACTTATGGAGCCTGGCCGGGCTACTGAACAATGGAGGCAAGAGGCGGATCGGGCCATTGGGCTGTCGATAGCCCCGAGCACCCGGGCTGCGTACCTCCGGTCAGGTAAGGAGTTTATGGAGTTCAGGGTTAGTAAGGGCTATAGGCAGGTATGGCCTATACCGGTCGACCAGTTGTTGGAACACTGCGTGCTGCTGCACCAACGTGGTCTAACCGTGAAAACCATTAGGGGCAAGTTGGCGGGCCTGGCGTTCATTGCCAAGGCTCAAGGGTTCCCTGACACGTGTAGTGACTTTCGGGTTAGGCGAATGTTAGAAGGGTGGTCCCGGGAACGGCCGACAACGACGGCTGATGCCCGGCTGCCCTTATCCGTGTTGCAGCTGTCGGCCCTAAGCCACACGTGGATTAGGCTGTGCACTTCACGCTATGAAGCCGGCCTTTTCCATGCGACAGCGACTACGCTCTTCTTTGGTGCTTTTCGGGTGAGTGAAGTTTTAGCCAGTTCTGTTCGGGACAATAGCATGCGCGCGCTCCAGCGGAGCGACGTGCAGCTACAGGCTAGTGGGGTCTCCATACGCCTGCGACAGTCCAAGACGGACCAGCTTTGTCGCGGTGTGGAGATTGTTTTAGCACCATCGACTGATGGTGCCGTTTGCCCGGTGTCGGCCCTAACTGCCTTTTGCGCTAGTCGGGGGGACAACCCGGGATTTCTATTTTGTCATGAGAACGGGACCCCCTTAACTAAGTACCAATTCTGGGCGGTGACTAAGCGGGCCCTGGAGCAGGTGGGCGCGGACCCCTCTATGTTCGGCACCCACTCGTTTCGTATAGGCGCGGCTACCGCAGCCGCCAACGCTGGTCTGACGGATCGCCATATTATGGCCATAGGCCGTTGGAGGTCGGCGGCCTTTCGTACATACGTCAGGCCCCCCCGATAGGGACCCGTTTTGGCTGTTTTAATTTTCTGTTTGTTGTTTCAGCTGTTGCTGGTTCCCGGCCCGCAGTTTGGCTCATGGGCCACAGTTTCGTGTTTTGGGCCGGCCGTTTTGCCTCACGGTCCCCTGTCGGATCACAGCTTTCCCTGGGCTCGAAGATGGACGTTGTTTGGATGGGCCGAAGGGGAATGCGCTGGGAGGGGCTCTGCCCCCTGTTTTTTGAACGTTGTCGTGCCGAGGGAGCTCCCGAGTTGTTGGTAATCCACCTCGGGGGCAACGATCTCGGCGTTTTGAGCGGCTTGTCGGTGAGCATCCAGGCTCGCGAAGACCTTCGGGCCATCGCAGCCGCGTATCCGGGCACACGCCTGGTTTGGTCTGAGATCCTTCCCAGACTTGTATGGCGGGATGCTGTTTCACCCAAAGCCGTTAACAAGGCCAGGTTGAGGGTCAACCAGGCCATTGGAAAGGTCGTTAGGGAGTTGGGAGGGTGTGTAGTGAAGCATCCACACATAAAATTTGGAACCCCCTGGCTCTACCGAGCCGACGGCGTTCACCTCTCAGATGAGGGGAACGCCATTTTCCTGTCGGACCTGCAGAGGTGCCTCCAGGAAGTGGCGTAGGAGGCTGGGTGGGGGTCGGGGGGGGCAAGATTGAGATCTGACCCCCCCTCCGTGGCAGGTTTGGGGCAGAAATGGGCAATTAGATGCAACTGCGCATGCTCCTTTCAGGGCATCATTAAAGGGTGATGGACCGCCTCTCTCCAGGAACCAGAGGTTTCAACAACGTCGGGGATTGGAGAGAGGATGTCCATGGGGAATCACCGGATCCAATGTCCCACGGGGATTGGAGGGTGATCTCCTCCCACACGCAGAAGCGTGGCTAGGATCCAGGTGATGGTGGTACCTTCACCTGGATCAGCATGGAGTCATTGCCCAATGTTGCCCAAGCATGTTATGGTAGGAATTTCCGCCCCGTTAGTTTTGCTCTGCAGGTCCTTAGTTTGTTGTTTATGCAAATTTATGCAAAATTTAAAGTTATTTAAAGTTATTTAAATATGCTAATTAATAAATGACTCTTAATTAATCCACAACTCACGTCTCAGCGTCGTTACTCCGCCTCCGGGGGCAAATACCCGGCCAACGGAGTAACCGTCGGCCGGAGTTGCCTCAGGGGCGGGGGAGGCGATGAGGCAGCAATTCTTGCTGCGAACTTCCGGTTTTCGGCAAAACCGGAAGTTCGGGTTTTGGCAACGCGCCAATCAGAGCGCGTTGCCTGCAGCTCAAGGCGGGCCAGCAGATCGCCCTATTTAAAGGGCGATCTGCAAAAAAGCGGCTCCCATTGCAGTTTCTGTTTGCAAACACCCGCCCACCCTCCGCTATCACCAGTGTGTCCTCCTGAGGTCGCCTCGGGGCCGAATAGTAATTTTTTGCGGCCTCCCCTTTAGAGGCGGCCGTTTTTTCGCCTATTCCACACTGACGGGTGCGGATTGGATTGGTTAGGGGGCGTGGTGCTGTTAGTTAAATAGGCCTCCCTTTGGTCATTGGGGTTGGCAGGTTTGGGGCGGAAATGGGCAATTAGATGCAACTGCGCATGCTCCTTTCAGGGCATCATTAAAGGGTGATGGACCGCCTCTCTCCAGGAACCAGAGGTTTCAACAACGTCGGGGATTGGAGAGAGGATGTCCATGGGGAATCACCAGATCCAATGTCCCACGGGGATTGGAGGGTGATCTCCTCCCACACGCAGAAGCGTGGCTAGGATCCAGGTGATGGTGGTACCTTCACCTGGATCAGCATGGAGTCATTGCCCAATGTTGCCAAAGCATGTTATGGTAGGAATTTCCGC
Source organism: Erythrolamprus reginae (assembly GCF_031021105.1). Lineage (NCBI taxonomy): Eukaryota > Metazoa > Chordata > Lepidosauria > Squamata > Dipsadidae > Erythrolamprus > Erythrolamprus reginae. The sequence goes on from NC_091951.1 coordinate 251,365,537, forward strand.
CCCGTTAGTTTTGCTCTGCAGGTCCTTAGTTTGTTGTTTATGCAAATTTATGCAAATTTATTTAAAGTTATTTAAAGTTATTTAAATATGCTAATTAATAAATGACTCTTAATTAATCCACAACTCACGTCTCAGCGTCGTTACTCCGCCTCCGGGGGCAATAATGGGTTGCGGCCCCCATGGGAGGGGGACACAGTGGGAGTTGTAAGTTCATGCACTATTTATTTGCACTAATTATTTATAGAATACTTAATAATTTTTTTATTGTCCTTCCTTCTCTAGTACCTTAGTATGATCCTTAATTGCTTTTAAAATAGGAAATAATTAAATAGTATGTTTTACCCATAAACACTTTAATCATTTTAATCATTATCTAGATCTTAACTTTTATAGCAATTAAAGAAAATTGAGCTACTTGCTTAATCTGTTATCATACTGAACCTTATGGGTTTAGTACAAAACCTTAAAATGTTACTGTGCTCCTCAACAAATAATGCTGTCTATCATTTGTCCTTTGGGTGGCTATTCAAATAACGTGACTTAATCAACTGAAAAAGAGTCGTCAAGACACTACCTCCCAGTCACATGACCTTTAAGCCACCCCGGTGACTGTTAAGCCACCCTGGTCACATGATTGTCAATCTACTCCCACCTGGTCACATGGCATGCCAGCCACACCCACAAAATAAACCATGCCCACAGTGTGGCAGTAAACATTTTGGCAGCTCATTGCTATATGTTCATAATGCTCCCACCTCCCATTTTTCCCCAAGAACTTTGAGAGATGAATTGGTCTGAGGGAGAATGACTGGCCTAAACTCTGCTGGCTTTTATACTAAAGGGAGAAATAGAACTCGGAGCACTGATTTCTAATCCTTCATCTTAACCTCGATACCAGAATGGCTCCATATCCTATTTCAGCTCAATATCAAGGGCATAGTAGCCTTGGTGCTTCCTAAATTGGAGTTAGAGGAAAGATATAAGATAAGTTAAAACAGTATTGTACTTACATAAACCAAAAAATCTTTTAAGGCGCTTGTGATTCCTTCCGAAAAAGCTATTTCTTTAGAGATGTGCTGAACTGTAACGGCTGTCAGTCGGACTTTTTCAGGCAGCTTAATTACGACTTGGCCTTCAGATCCTGAGAATGCCCAGCAGTTTCCAGGGTAAACATCCGGCTACAAACAGGAGACCATTCACATAAATAAAATGCTCAAAATTGGAATCACTCTATAATATGTAAATAGATACATTGCTCTGGGGTTAAAATGGTTTATACAAGAAACACCCCCAATTTGATGGTGGGGTATGTATGCTTGTTTGGTGGTGGGAACTTTTCACTATACACTTGTTTTATGTTGTGGGTATCTTAAAATTGTTAAAAATCAATTTTAAAAAATGAATTCAGGTCCTGCAGATTGATTTGATGTGTGAGTACAATAACTACTGGGGTTTCTCCAGGAGTAGGGTGAACTTTATTGTGAATGTGTGACAAAATTGCTTCTGACCTCTAATCTGTGTTTTATCTGGCTTACTAAGAGGTCAGATACACCAGCAAAGTAAACTATTAGTGGGTAAATAGAGTTTTGTAATTAAACCAGAATAATATCCCAACTAGTGTAAATTTTCCAATCATTTGCAACCAGGAAAATGTCATTCTTCCCTCATTCCTCCGTTGTAAATGAGGCATTCCCTCTTTCTCATTCTCTTTCTGTCTATCTGCCTTTTAATCTCATTGAGGGGAGTAGTGAAGAGAATGGGCAAGAAAGGACCAGGATCTCCAACATTTTTATTTTTATCCCTCTAGAAATGAAGGGAATGGATGACGAACTGGGAAAAAGGATTACATAAAGTGAGGAGAGTACAAGGTGAAAAGAACAGAGAAAGGGGATGGATGGGATTAAAGAAATATTCCCAGAAGGTTGGCAGATTTATTTTATTTTTTAAATTTATGTGTTTGTTTATCAAAACGTGTAAGTAATAGCAGGTATTGATTTAAACACAAACATAAGTAAAGTAGGTACAGGCAAATAGGACAATAAGACAGGGATGGTAGGCACAATAGTTTGCTTATGCATACTCCTTACTAATAAACGTATTGTGTGTGTGTGTGTGTGTGTATTGCTCAAAAAAAATAAAGGGAACACTCAAATAAAACATCCTAGATCTGAATGAATGAAATATTCTCATTGAATACTTTGTTCTGTACAAAGTTGAATGTGCACAACAGCATGGGAAATAGATTGTCAATCAGTTTGATTACACAGAAGTTTGATTTACTTGGAGTTATATTGTGTTAAGTGTTCCCTTTATCTTTTTGAACTGTGTGTGTGTGTATTTATCACCAAGCATTTATCACCAGCAGCCAATGCTTCAGCAATATACAAGGGGCCATTTTCTTCCATTCTGAAGCCCAATAATGAAGACTTCTATAGAAATGGGAGAGAATTCTCCTTTTGCTTTCCAACATCCAGAAAGCATAAATAAGGAGAAACAGTCTACACTATAGCAATAGTACTTAGATTTATATACCATTCCACCATGCTTTACAGCACTCTCTGAGATGTTTACAACATTAGCAGCCCCCAATTTTACCAACGTCAGAACAAAGGAAAACTGAATCAACTTTAAACTGGTCAGGATTGAATTTCTGGCAGTGAGCAGTTACTCTGCAATCCTGCATTCTAACTACTGCGTAATCACAGCTTTTGCCATCATTTAAAGTCTTCTTAAATACAGCAACTCAGAACTTCACAAACTATTCCAGATATAAATTCAGAAACAACATACAAAGGAGAAGATTTTGTTCTTCTCTGGAATATTCTGTTTTTGAGCTGGAGAGTTTTGTGCATCCCTCCCCAGGGTTGGGCTACTGCCCGGATGGGAGGGAACGCAGTGGAGTAGCAAAATTGGAACTCCACCCTAGAGCACCCAATTTGCACTGAAAGATGTTGAAAGAAAATGTAGCGTGTCCTGCATAAAACACGCCCACAGTGTGGTAGTAAAAAATTTGGTAGTTCTTCACCCTCCCTCTCCCTGCTCTAAACCAACCGAAATCATATTATTGTAACTTCTGAACTCTGCCTTAGTTTAATGCAATTAAAAGCAACAGTTAGATTTTCAAGTCAGAACAAAATAGGCCCTGAAGAACAGCAGAAAAAGTTTGCAGAGCCATTCACAAATATGTGCATCCTTTAATTTTAAGGAAAGCACTGAGATTTCCTTAAAATTAAATGAAGTCAGATTTTATCAACATTTCGATCTGGAATACAAGATCTCTAGGAAATCCAAGGGCTATAGTGTAGGCTAGATTGAGAAGTTAAAGAAAACATTCAGAAGAAAATAATGACATGTATATAGTTATGAGATAGAAACTGGACTCGGGGCAGTACTATTTTTCTAGCTGAGAAATTGTATTATTCTTCTGAATTAACTAATAGCAATGATAGAAATACTGCACCTGTAAAATAGTTTCAGGAGGGTTGGCTGAAGCGATAAATGGAAACCAACAGTTTTCCTGGTGTAAAAAATCGAAAGACTTAGATGTCCTGTCTTTATCAATCGTGGCTCCTAGATAGACACAGATGATTATGTAACCTCAAGTTGTTTTCTATTTCTAGTGAACATTTAGATGTATTTTCTTGTGACAGATGTTTTTTAAAGTCTAGAATTAGTAGGGCAAAATATAAAGAGATTTCTTATCAGAAATTACATTCATTCACATGTAATTTCCCAATATTAGTTCCAGCGTAGTCTCCATGTAGATAGATGATACTTTGATAAAGGCTAGAATAAGTACAGAATAAAATATAAAGAAACTTTTCATCAGAAATTAAATTCACTCATATATACTGTAATTATCCAATAGTAATTCATCTTTTCTAGAGTTTAGTGTAGAAAGAGAAAAATCTGTCAGATATGATTTCAAATCACTTTCTTATTTTTTCCCCCCCAAGCTCCAGTTCAGGGATTTAAATGCGATGCCCATTAAACATTTAAATCAACCAAAGCTTTCAGATACTTCTCAAGGGCAACCAGGTTCTCAAGATCCAGAACTGGGTGTAACTACTGCACAACTCGCAGTTTATGCAAAGACACTCCTGGCTGTGAGTTGCAAACCCAAAGCCACTCCATCTTTCAGGACATTACCTATTGACTTTTGAGCCCAGTCAGCCTTCTGTATATCGTCTTCAAAAATCTTCTTAAAAGCCAAATTTAGCATATCAATCATTTCCTGCAAAGGAGAAGAAAAATACACCAGGGAAATGGTTTATACAAATATCAGTTACATACGTTAGACATCGTAAGTTATGAATAGAACCATAGACTTAATTCCAACTGTTAGCAACCGATACACAAATATGGACAATAAAGCATCATGTCAAAAAAGCCAAAATTTGCCAACTCGGGAAATGGTTTGTTTCTCAAGTTTGCTGAGTAAAGACAGGAAATAAATGTGCCCAAATGAATAGCCCATAAAGGAATATTAACTGGTATCTAATAATATTTTTCTATCAGATTTTAGTTAAGGAAGAATGGTTGCTGGTGCTTAAAACAGTGTGTACCACGATTCTTTTAGATAGCATTAAGATGTTTTCATCTCTCAGTTAATTATGTGAAAAGATGGTGTCTATGAAGCATACACTATAGCCAGCCCTGGGACACAGGCATTTGGGGGCTAATGTCAAAAGACAAAAATTTATATCAGTGCAGAAATCTCTATGCAATGCTCATGGTTTTTAGACATAAAGGCTGGAACTTCTGTGGAGAAGAAAAGTATGTAGAAAGGAGAGGTAGATTTAATAATTCTTAGAGTCATCAATCAATTCAAACAGACTATCTCATGTAGTAGGTTGGAGATATACAAATTTCCTTTAAACTTTTGGTAAAGGATAATCCCATAATTTACTATTTTATTTAATTTCTATACCACTCAACTCTCCAAAAGCAGTAATTGTTTTGTCTTCACCATAAAGACTTAAAACATACTAGAACACCTTTTATTATAAGCATCTCTATCATGAGCAGTGGGAAATCTATGACTAGGGCAGTGGTGGCGAACCTTTTAGAGACTGCAAGCCAAAACCCACTTACTTGTCGCAAATTGTCAACAAGGCAATTTTACTGAATACTGAGGTTTTACTACCTAAAATAATGATAAAGGCAGAGTTCAGCTAATTGTTCTATGAAAAATGTGATAAATGCACTTTTATGCCCCTTCATTTTTTCTGCTTTTGAAATATTATGCTCAATAACAATAAAAACTTTTGTAATATCATTTCTCTTTTTCTCCTTCCCTTTCTGTTTCTCTCTCTTTCCTTGCCTCTCTTCCCCTTTCCCTTCCTCTCTGTCTTTTTCTTTCTCTTCCTCTTTCCCTCCCTCTCTCTCTCTCTGCCTTTGCTTCTCTCTTTCTCACCCTGTTTCCATCCCTCTGTTTCTCTCTCTCCTTCCCTCCCTCTGTTTCTCTCTCTCCTTCCCTCCCTCTCTCTCTCATTGCCATCATCTGTTTCTCCACCCCACCCCTCCAAAACTGGTGCTGGGTGGTGGGAATCTGGAGGCTGATGAGCCTAGGAGCAGTGCACCGAAGTTCAGCTGGATGGCAGGGAGGCATGGCACCCCAACACAGGCAGCTCTGCAGGAAAAGCAACTGAGGCCAGAAGGAGCCTAGACCAGGGGTAGGCAAAGTTGTCTCTTCTATGACTTTTTTACTTCAACTCCCAGAATTCCTGAGCCAATCATGCTAGCTCAGGAATTCTGGGAGTTGAAGTCCACATGTCATACAAGAGCCAACTTTGCCTACCCCTGACCTAGACGATCCAGGGTTGCATTGCGGCTCTGTGTCGTAATGAATTTCAGGAGGAGGAGGACCCCATCTCCTCCATTGGGAAACACCTGAGCTATGGTGGTGAATCTATAGTATCATGCGAGAGGTGGCATGCAGAGCCCTCTCTGTGGGCATGTGCGTCATCGCCCCAGCCTAGCTCCATCCCATTTCTTTGTCGGTTTCATTTTAAGGGAAACAAAAGTTTGTGGGACTAAAAAAAAATATCACTCAATCAATTCCAACTTTGTGAGATCTTCTCCTTTCACGAGAAGTTGGAATTGATTGAGTGAATATTTTTTTTTAGTCCCACAAACTTTTGTTTCCCTGAAAATGAAACCGACAAAGAAATGCGATGGAGCTAGGCTGGGGTGATGACGCACGTGCCCATAGAGAGAGCTCTGCATGCCACCTCTCGCATGATGCTATAGATTCACCACCATAGGTCTACGATTGTCCAAACTATGCCACTGGTTGATTGTTCTCCCTGTTGGGAAATTTCTCCTTGGTTCTTGGTTGCTTTTTCCCTTGATTAGTTTCCATCCATTGTTTCTTGTCTTGCCTTCAGGTGCTTTGGAAAACAGGTTGATGCTCTCTGCTCTCTGCAGTCCTTCAAATATTGGAACACTGCTTTCGTGTCATCCCTAATCCTTCTTTTCATTAGAGTAGATAAACCCAATTAGCATCATCCTTGTTTCTCAACATTTTGTTGATATTGTGGCGACCAAAACTGGAAGCAACATGGAATACTAGTGCCCAGTATGGAATTATAATTTACCCTTTTGCAGCAGGAAAGAAACCCTCACTCTGGTTCAATGTTTTCCCTACTGTATTTTTTAAGCATATTTGGTACGGGTGAGGCTGGGCATGAGGACAACTAACAGACTTCAGTTTTGTAAAAGGGGGGAAAATGACATTCTATGGTAGCTAATAGATGTGCAAAAGAAAATTATAATCTGGAAAGATCGAAACCAGAGAATTTCTGAGATTAGTTGCAGCTTCCTACTTTCTCCTCTCCTGGTAAGTCACTTTCCTGAAGGATTTGCTTGGTGGACTGCAGGCGGCCTTTATGGAGGTTTCTAATCTCAGAATGCAGTTGATCCATTTCATTCTTAAGGTCCTGAATTTCATGGAATTGATCTTCCAGCAGACGTTGAGATTTCCTTGTAATAAAGGAGGGAAAATGGGTGTCAGGATTATATGCAAAACTCTGAAAAACTGTTAAATGGCAAAACAAAAGGATACAAACCCGTTCTATTGTTGCTTCCTTCTATTGTTGCCTGGATTTTTGCTGTAGACTAGTGTGATACAGCTGGTCCTTGACTTACAACCATTCATTTAATAAGTCTGAAATTACAGTGGCACTGAAAAAAGTGATTTCCGACCACTTTTCACGTTTAGGACTGTTGCGGCCAGTGTTCCCTCTAATTTTTTTGGGGGGTGGGCAGAAAAGTATAGTGTCTGAGCGGCAGTCCCTTCGGGACTCGGTGGCACAGAAATAATTAATAAACAAACAAACAAACAAACAAATAAAAAACCCACCCTGTTTTGCCTCAGAGAATTTCAAAATAAAATACTGTACTGTGTGTCTACAACAGTGAGCTCATAATAGGGCAACTCTATCAATATCAAAATGCCACTTAAATAGTTGAGCTAGTTTCAAACTAGATTTTGATTTTCTTTCTCTCCTCCTTACTCCCATTCTTTTTCTTTCTCTTTTCCTTCCTCTCTTTTTTCTATCTGTTTCTCTCTCTTCCTCTCTCTCTCCTTCCCTCTCACTCTTTCCCTCTCGGCTTCTGGGCAGGTTTGGAAAACTCTGAGTTGATGATGATTTTTAAGTGAGCGATTGCTCACTGCTCAGCTTAGAGGGAACTATGGTTGCGGCCTCCCCATGGTCACATGACAAAGATTCAGATGCTTGGCAACTGATTCATATTTATGACGGTTGCAGAGTCCCAGTGTTGTGATAATCTTTTTGCAACCTTTTTATAGACAAAGTCAATTAGGGAAGCCAGATTCATTTAATAACCATGCTATTAACTTAACAAAGGCAGAGTTTCACTTAACCAGCGTAGCAAAATAGTGGTAAACAGGGGCAAAATTCACTTAACAAATGTCTCATTTAGCAACAAAAACATTTGGGCTCTATTGTGGTTGTAAGTTGAGGACTGACTGTAATCATAACTGTTTTCCAGACCATTCCTGGGCCTGCAATGCACCAGCTAATTATTGTGGTTACATAAGACTGGATATTAAGGCATTTCCGCTGAATCTGAAGGATGTTAGAATCAAGAAAGGAGATATTAAGCATGCCTGACCCAAATACGGTAAACCAGGGATGTCAAACTCTATTTCATTGAGGGGCGCATCAGGGTTGTGTTTGATCTTGGGGGGAGGTAGGCGTGGCCATAGTGGGCGTGGTCAGCTCAACATCACTTGGTGGTAGCAGAGGCACCAAGAAGCCAATCTTTGCTGTTTCCAGGGCAGTCCCGCGGGCCGGATGTGGCCCATGGGCCTTGGATTTGACAGCCCTGCCCTAAATATAGTCAGGAATGAATCTTTTTGAATTCAGGGGAACTTACTTCCACAGAAAGGCGGATAGAATTGCAGCTTAAATATTTTCTCCTTGGGTGTGAAAGAATGTTGCACTGTAGTCTCTAACCAAAAGCAAATGCATATTTATCCAGAGAGGACTTCCAATGTGTTTTCAGTCTTAGGATTGCCTCCAAAGGGATTGGTGTAGGCCAGGAATAGGCAAAGTTGGCTCTTCTATGACATGTGGACTTCAATTCCCAGAATTCCTGAGCCAATCATGCTAGCTTAGGAATTCTGGGAGTTGAATTCCACAAGTCATAGAAGAGCCAATTTTGCCTACCCCTGGTGTAGGCCAATGATGGGATTGGACAACCAATTATTTTAACCCTAATGTATATGAGATAAGGTCGGTTGCAGTCGGTGTTAGTGGGGGATCAGAGGTCGAACCCGAGGTCTCTCCATTGTGGGGTGCCTCAGGGGTCGGTCCTCTCCCTCCTGCTATTTAATATCTACATGAAACCGCTGGGCGAGATCATCCAAGGGCATGGGGTGAGGTATCATCAGTACGCTGATGATACCCAGCTTTACATCTGCACCCCATGTCCAGTCAATGAAGCAGTGGAAGTGATGTGCTGGTCCCTGGAGGCTGTTGAGGCCTGGATGTGTGTCAACAGACTCAAACTCAACCCTGATAAGATGGAGTGGCTGTGGGTTTTGCCTCCCAAAGACAATTCGAATTGTCCGTCCATCACCCTGGGGGGAGGAATATTGACCCCCCTCAGAGAGGGTCCACAACTTGGGTGTCCTCCTCGATCCACAGCTCACATTAGAGAAACATCTTTCAGCTGTGGCGAGGGGGGCGTTTGCCCAGGTTCGCCTGGTGCACCAGTTGCGGCCCTATTTGGACCGGGAGTCACTGCTCACAGTCACTCATGCCCTCATCACCTCGAGGCTCGACTACTGTAATGCTCTCTACATGGGGCTACGTATGAAAAGTGTTCGGAAACTTCAGATCATGCAAAAGGCAGCTGCAAGAGCTATCATGGGCTTTCCCAAAAATGCCCATGTAACACCAACACTCCGCAGTCTGCATTGGTTGCCGATCAGTTCCGGTCACAATTCAAAGTGGTGGTCATTACCTATAAAGCCCTTCATGACACTGGACTAGGGTATCTACGAGACCGCCTTCTGCCGCACGAATCCCAGTGACCGGTTAGGTCCCACAGAGTGGGCCTTCTCCAGGTCCCGTCAACAAAACAATGTTGCTTGGCGGGGACCAGGGGAAAAGCCTTCTCTGTGGCGGCCCCGACCCTCTGTAATCAACTCCCCGCAGAGATTAGAATTGCCCCCACCCTCCTTGCCTTTCGTAAGCTCCTTAAAACCCACCTTTGTCATCAGCCATGGGGGAATTGAGACATTCTTTCCCCCTAGGCCTTTATAATTTATGCATGGTATGTTTGTTTGTATGGATGTTTAGTTTTATAATAAGGGTTTTTTAGTTGTTTTAGTATTGGATTTACATGATGTTTTTTATTACTGTTGTTAGCCGCCCCGAGTCTACGGAGAGGGGCGGCATACAAATCCAATAAGTAAATAAATAAATAATGAAGCTTGAGGCTTACATTCCTAGACCAAGGCATGCCTGGCTGGGGAATTCTGGAAATTTGCCAAGGTTGGGCAGCCCTGTCTTAGTTCCTGTAGTTCTAAGCCTGGTTGCATTTCAATAAGCCACATTTCCTGAGATTTGTACAGTTCTTTTCCTTTAAACCATAACTTTTCTTCCATAGATTTAAGCAGTTTATACATTTAATTAATGAGTAAAGTCTTTTTCTTTAAGATATTTTGGAGGGATGTATAATAGTCTTACCAGAGATTGTTCAGCTCAGTTTCATACACTTTTGCTAGTTCCTGTTGGAAGGAAAAAAACATATATGATTCAACTTTTATATGAACAATTTGTAACATGGACCTCAATCATAGTTAACTGTAGTTAATTAATGACCATTCTAGAATATATATATATATATATATATATATATATATATATATATATATACAGTATACGTTTCTTGATTTAAATTCAATTCCATACCTACCCAGCCAGAATTATGCAGTAAATTATAATCTTATCATTTAGTGATTGCCTCAGATAGTGAGAATTTACCATTACATAGATGATGAAAAACTAACTTTGGAATCAATAACCACATTTACCTTTACAACATCATTTGGTTACCTATCCACATTGCCTTGTGCTTATCCCATACCCTCTGGTAGAGACAATACATTTTAATTTATGTTTGCTTGTTTGTATCCTACTTTCCATTATATATATATATTTACAAAATATCCCAACATACCTTCTTCCTCTTATTTTTCCCACAATAACAATCTGAAGTGAGTTAAGGTGAGTGTGTGTGACTGGGCCAAGATCACCCAGCTGACTTTCAAGGTTAAGGCAGGACTAGAACTCAGTGTCTCCTGGTTTCTAAGCCAGCATTTTAATTGCTATATCAAACCCAAGCAAGCTGTCACTTCCTGAGCTGCTTGTTTGTGTAGCAGTGGTTACTCCAAAACTGCTGAGAACAACTTAACAGGCTCAGTTGTGTAACGTTAATTAGTTGATTACAGCCTGGAAGCAGCTGCTGCCTGGAATTGACAAAATCCTGGTCACTTTCACCCCTGAAGGCATTTGCCTCCCAAGAAGCTGCAGCTACACTCCTTTCAATGCATAATCCCCATCATGTATCTGTTCACTCTCCTTCCAGTGAATGTAAATGCAAACACCATTCCCATTTTTTCTAATTATCTCAGTGCCAGGGTAAGCATTTCAAACGATGGGGAGTAGGGGAAAGGGGGCATATGATTTGGCCTTTTCTCCAGGTTCTTCATAAATTGAGTTCTCCCTACACCTTCCAAACTGCTTGGAGCCCCTCCCTTATGATACCAGGTTGCAACGCCTTGGTCCCTTCAGCCTTGAAAGACGGCGTTTAAGGGGTGACTTGATCGAAGTGTATAAAATCATGCATGGGATAGAAAAGGTGGATAGAGAAAATTCTTTTCTCTATTATACAATACTAGGGCAAGGGGGCACTCCTTAAAGCACATAGGTAAGAAAGCGAGGACAAATCAAGGGAAATATTTCTTCACCCAGAGGGTCGTTGGTTTATGGAATTTAGCTGTCAGCCTTGATAGCTTCAAGGCAGGATTAGACAGATTCATGGATGCCAAGTGTATCGGTGGTTATTGAAATGGATGTCCATGTGCCGCCTCTATGTTGGTTGAGGCAGGCAGGATTCCCTTGAGTACCATTTGTTGGGGGTCAAGGGAAAGGGAGGGGTTTGCCTTCTCCTTCTGCTCAAGATCCCCATGTACAACTAGGGGACCAATGTGTAACACAGAATGCTGGACTCGATGGGCTTTGGCCTGATTCAGCATGGCTCTTCTTGTGTTCTTATGCTTGGGTTCACACAACTGTTATATCCTAATGCTGTAAAGCAGGGATGTCAAACTCATGTTGTCATGTTGTCATTATGTGACGTATTGTGACTTTTCCCCCCCTTCACTAAACCGGGGTGTGGGGGTGGCCAGTGTGTGATGCAGCTGTGCCATGATTGTGACACCCCTGCTTCAAAGCAAGGGAAAGCTGAAGTAAAATAATAAGCAGAATTGTGGTCATGTGATTTTTTGCTTAGTGACAGCTTTTCTGAACAACGGACTTGTAGTTTGTCAATTGCAGTCACTAAACAAGGAGTACCTATTTTTGGAGAATGCAAAAGTAGAGGAGCCAAGTTTGCTACTTGAGCCATTCTTTTATATTTAAAAAATAAAATCCATATTTTAACTGTCACTTCCATGATGACAGATTATACACAAATTCACTTGCTGTTTTCCAGATACAACATTTCTGGTAGCCTCAAAACCCAAGAAAACAAATGTGAACATCATCTTTGATGGCCTCTTATTATCGAGCAAGGGCTTGTTTCCATTGAGAATTGTTACTGAAGAAAGGATCTTTGTGTGTGGCAGCCTTTTTGTCTTGAAGCCAAATTCTCAAATTCTCTATGAGTTCCCCAATCTGGCCCCAAACTATTTCGATGACTTCCTTTTCTGTCCCTTACATGTAATGGTGTTTACCTTGGATGACAGGCCATCAGATAATTGCAGGTATTGACAAACAATGTAAACGGTGCCTGTAAGAAACAAACAAAACTGGGAAGTTTCTACAATGAACTCTACAAATGCCTTTTGTCTTGAAGCTTCATGTCCAAGAAATTGCTAAAATTACACAGAATATTAGGAAAGATGTTCCTCTAGCATGTTATCCTCTTTTCTCAAAACTCTTTAAGAAGGACATTAATCCTACCTACACTGAAATTTGGCAACTTTTTTTTAAAACAATATTTTTATTGATTTTTAACAACACAACATAAAACAGTGCATAGTGAATTGTGCCCACCACCCCGACACACACACATTCCCCACCACCAAATTGTGGGAGTTTCTTGTATAGTCCACTTAACCCAAGAGCAATATATCTGTTTACATATTATAGAGTGATTCCAATTTATTTCTTGTAGCTTGGTCTCGGATTCTGCTCATCATATATCGTCATACCTTGTCCCACCGTCCCATCAGCCGTCCCAACTCAGTTTCATTATCCGAATTTATCCTTTTTTCCATAATTTCAAATTGAATGTGGTCCATCACGTACCCATACCAATTTTGCATTGTCCATTTTGTCGCATCCTTCCAACCCAAAACTATTACTGCCTGAGCGCTTTCTATTGCTGCTTTTTTTATTTCTCTAAATTCTCCCATCGCCTTGCTTTTTACTAGTACTGCCATTTCCTTAGTGATTGTCCATTGTATATTTAGCATTCTATTGATATCCTCTTTCACTTTTTGCCAAAATTCCTGCACTATCGGGCATTCCCAAAACATATGCATGAACACTCCTTTGTCTGGACACCCATGCCAACAATTCCCACTGACATTCTGCTGAAAGTGTGCGAATTGAACGGGAGTAAAATACCACTTATGTAATATTTTCCTTCTCATTGCCCTGATTTTGTATTTTTAATTTTCCTTATATTTTCTACTATATTTTCCATCTCTTGTACCTCTACTTGTATCTCATTTTGCCACCATTTAGTCAATCCATCAATCATATCCCCTTTTGACTGCACTAGCAATTTATATATATTGGTTGCTTGCGCCTTTATCCCCTCACTTTTTTCTCTTATTATTTTCTCTAACCCTGTCTCCTCCCTCCATAGTACTTCTTTATTCTCCCTTTCATTAAGATATTTACATATTGCATTAATTTGTAGCCACCTTCCCTTACCTAACCACCATTCTATATGATTTCTACTTGGCCTGCCATCCTTCTCATGTAACTGTTCTATCTTATTTGTCCCTCTTCCCTTCAACTCTCCTATAACCCTATTTAAATTCATTTCATTTTATCTATTTATTACATAAAGCGATGACGGTTTAGATTTATATAATCCTATTTTCCCCTGCCATTTTTTCCAAATTTCCATAGTCCCTTTCATGGGGCCTATTAATTTACCTAAGTCGCTCCTGTTCCACTTTCTAAATATTAATTCTCTATTCTTCATCCCGTTTATCTGTTTTTCCAATTTCACCCATTTATTTTCACATAATTGCAACTCCATTAACCTTTCCATTTGAAAAGCTTCCCTATACAGCTCCAAACATGGAACTCCCCATCCCCCCTCTTTTTCATTCGCAATTAACCACTTTTTCCTTATTCTTGGTCTCTTATCTTCTTCAATCTAATAATTTAGTTTTTTGTCCCACTCTTTAACCTTACATGCGGATAGCCCCCCCGACAGCACCTGAAAAAGGTACATCATTTTGGGAGCTATCATCATTTTTAATGCTCTTATTTTAGCGAGTCTCCTTAGCTTTTTCTCTTTTCAGCTCCTCATCTGTTTCAACATTTTCCTCCATATTAATCTATAATTCATCTCTTCAATTTTCACTGGGTTTTTCAATAACCAAATTCCCAAATATTTTATTTTTTTAAAGTCCTAATTTCAACCCTGATTCTTTCCTGATTTCTATCTGTTCTCTCTGATCTGTATTTAAACACATAATCTCTGATTTTTCCATATTAACCGACAGTCCCGATTCCTGTTTAAACTCTTGTAAAATGTTTATTTGGCAACTTTATTGAACACTGGGCACGTTCTCTCCTTCCTTTTGAAAGAATAGAAAAGCTTTTTAGTTTTATAAACACAGAGTAATATAGAAGTGCATCTAAGAAAAATATCACCACACACAACCATTTCCCACTACCTGAAGGAGCATTTAAAATCTGTCGTTTTTCTACTGATACTTACCATTCAAACAGCCTTCATTTACTTCAACCACCTACCCAAATTGTCTCTTACAGAAGCTCTTTCAGTACTGAGAGAAAAATCTGTATCTGAGAAAAAGGTGAACGGTCATAGGATATACAATAACATGCCCTTGTTTGCAGGTTGGACACTTCCGCTGTGCAGTTCCATGCGTATTCGTCCTGCAAGAATCTGCAGTTGGATCCTGGTTCAGAGGAGCAGGAGTTGGAGCTGGGACTGTCCAACAGGGAAGCCATAGTCCTCTATAAATGAGTGGAAAGTCGAGGGGATGAGGATGAGGAAGTCCCAAGGCCGTCTGGCAGTGGGAGTCGGGGGGGGGGGCAACCGGATGGGGATCCTCCAGCAGGAGAGCAGCTGCAGAGGACCAACAGAGATGGTAGCCTCTCAGTGGTGGGCTGCTACCTGTACGCCTCGGAGCTCCATTCCGCTAGATTGCGCAATTTGCGTGAAACCACTCTGATGCCGTCTTCAATATTCTGGTGACTGGCGCCATCTTTTTTTAAAAAAATCCTGCGAGGGGATACCCAGGTGCGTGAAATGTCATTGATTTTTTGCTTCTCCACGTGTGTGGAAGCAAAAAATCACCGAAATTGTATGCGAGCGAGCGTCCCCTCAGGAGATTTCAGCAAGTTTTTGTTTCCTGCGCATGCGCAAAAGCAAAATCACATGTGGGAACGCAGGCACAGGCGCACATCCATGACCATCCGAATGAGTAGGATGCCCGTGCAGTGCACCGGTATGCAGGTAAGTGGAACCCACCGCTGCTCTAGACTGCCTCTGACAAGGAACGGATGAGGAGAGCAGAGTGGAGAGGGGCACAGAGGAGATCAGCGAGGTTGCTTACAAGGAAGCAGCCCCGTCCTTCCTCAGAAGGAAAGCTGGGGAAGGTTGATTGAATCAGATGCTTGAGAAGGTGTGTCTGTCGGGAACACTTGCTTGTTTTGATCTGCTTCTTCCCAGCTTCACTGGATCCTGTTCCTTGAATTTTGGGCTTGGTCTCAGCTCTCAGACTTTAGACTCTTGGACTATTATTTGGTTGCTGGAACTCTGGACTTATTTCCAGTGAAGGGCTACCAAAATTTTACTACCACACTGTGGGCGTGGCTTATGCAGGACGCCGTGCATTTTCTTTCAACATCTTTCAATGCAAATTGGGTGCTCTGGGGCAGAGCTCCATTTTTGCTACCCCACTGCGTTCCCCCCCCCCCTGCAGACAGGCAGTAGCCCCACACCTGCTTATCACCCTCTTTCCTCGTGGGACTTTGTAAACTCAGAGTGACGGAAAACCATTAGTGGGTTGTGATAATGAGCAATAAGAAAACCTTCCTTAACCACTGCCTTGCCCACCTGACGTGAGTTAAAACATGAACTTTTCTGGATAATATCTGGGACATTGGGACTTCTGACACTCAGGTCGGCGACACAAGCACCTTTTTTGTTCAATCCATGAGAACCTCCTGCTAGTCAGATGTTTTTTTTTCAAATCTCAACTGGAAGTACTTACCATAAATGACTGAGGCAGCTATGGTGAGCAACATCAAGCATTTCACACAGTTTTCCATTTGGCTTCTGTGGAGGAAGGTAGGATCATTAAGGAAAAGTCAATAGACGGGAAAATTCTTAGGATAAAAATGCTAAGGATAAGAATGGGAATTTTGATAATGGCGAAGGCCACTCAAGGGCATTGCTCGTTCTTTTCCCAACCAGAGAGGTTTATTAACAAGTCATTCTGAGGGTTGCTGCTGCTTCATGTTTTTTCTCTCTCCTCTTTTTTCCTTACTTGATATCTGCCATAAAACAATGCATGGTGTGATGTCATCAAACAGGGTGTTTCCTTAATCCCTAGTGCCAATGTTATCACACCATACATTATGGCTATGCTAGCTGTTGCATGAGAAAGGGAAGAAACACCTAGGACAGGGGTAGACAAAGTTGGCTCTTCTATGACTTGTGAACTTCAGCTCCCAGAATTCCTGAGCCAGTCATACTAGCTCAGGAATTCTGGGAGTTGAAGTCCACATGTCATAGAAGAGCCAACTTTGCCTAGCACTGACCTAGGAAGATGCATCTATTGAGTTCAACCAGTTCAGCTTAAGGTGTTAGCAACATTGTTAGGTATCAGATAGGGGCCTTTCCCAAACTGGATATGCAGATATGGAATTGGAAATTGCCTGCATGTAAAACAGGTCAAGCATCAAATTCTAGGCAATGCTCAGGTTATTACATTGCTTGAGATATGGAAAAGCAGAAGTGAGAGTAAAATAAATAGTAGAGTTGATGAAAACCAGCAAGAGGATAAGCAGAAAGACTACTTGTGAAGTAGAGGAAGACATAACATAAGCTTTCTTCCTGCAAGTAATGGAGGAGAGAGGCAGCTTGAGTCTATGCAAAGGATTCAAGAAGTCCATGGGTGTTTCAACTGGGTTTATTTCAATATGGCCAACTCTCCATATGATGATTTACTGCGGGACAAGAATTACACTAATATCAAAGAAATGGTGGAATAGAATCACTGAAGAATGGAAAATTTAATATTTTAAAATTTATTTTAAATAATAAAATTGAATTGTTAAATTGTCCCATGGCGAGTTGTCCTGATGTGAGTTGGCCATGGGGAATTGACAGTGGCAGGTTTTGTTGCAGCAACTTGGCTTGGCTGGATTGATTGATTCATTCATTGGTTGATTGGTTGATTGACTGATTCATTCATTCATTCATTCTTTCATTTGTGTTTCTGAATGGTTGTCCCATTTCCATTCCCAACTCAGCCAGTGTGGACAACTTTCACCACCAAAGAAATTGCTGAATACGTTGGCTGGAGAAGATATGTGGTTTGGAGAATCTGAGAGAAGTAGACTTGAATTTAGAGGGAGGGACTTGGGACTATGAAAAGAGAGAGAGAGAGGAACTGCAAATGGGACCATGCAGAATCTGTTACTTTTAAAGTCAAGGAAGGAAGAAATTAAGGATAATTAATTTGTGCATAAAAGGCACCATTAAAACACAATAATTTTTATAGTTATAATACATTATTTTAATATATAACATGGATTTATAAACAAAATAATTTTTAAATATTTAAATTCATGGGGATGTGCATGCAGGGTCAAAAATGCATGCAGGGAGTGGAGGGGGTCACTTGCATATGCAGGGAGTGGGGGAGCATAAGGGGAGTGCGCACATATGCGGGGTGTAAGCAGGGGAGTTGCATGGGCAATTGCGAGGCTGGGGGGGTGTCGCACACGCATTGCATTATGGGTGTGCAAGTATGCTTTCGGCAAGTGACAATAAAAATGTTAGTCACCAATGTGTTAGGGTAACACCTCTTTAGCCTATTTAAAGTCTTTCATGTCATCTAATATATGATATTTTCAACCTCTACCCCACCCAACGTAGAACTTCTGTGATGGAGAAGACGATTAGATGCAGAGTTAGCTGTCTTGATTATGATGTCATTCCAAAAGAGGTTTTGGACATTTTTACATTGCTACTTACCTAATACAGCAGCAGAATTTTCGAAGACAGCAGATAAAAGAAAACACAATAATGCTAGGAATGCAGCATATGGTTTCTGTGAAACAGAACAATTCACAAAACAATTAAGGTGTTGATTCTGAAGGTTTATAAAGTAACTGGGAATATACTTGTTTGGTCATCTGATCTGCCTGAGGACTAAGATAATAGCATTTAGACTTATATACCGCTTCACAGTGCTTTCCAGCCTTCTTTAAGCGGTTTACAGAGAATAAGCATATTGCCCCCAACAGTCTGGATCCTCATTTTTCCCACCTTGGAAGGATGGAAGCCTGAGTCCATCTTGAGCCTACTGAGATTTGATCTGCCAAACTGCTGGCAGCCGATGATCAGTAGAAGTAGGTTGCAATACTGCACCTCAACTACTGCACCACCAAGGCTCATCAAAATACCTTCCTAGCAATAAATAAATAAATAAATAAAATTGGTAAATTCACAATTCAAACTCTTGGCAAATACAACAGTTAGCCCTATTTGCTGTATGCACCATCTATGCTGTTGCTATGTGTGATTCATCATGTCACAGCCTGAGATGTAGAATTAAACCCTATTTTAGCAAATAGTGGAACATTAAACTCCAAAATAAAATAGTAGGTTGCACTGAGATTTAGATCTTCATCCCATTTTAACAAATAAGGATCTCCAAATTACTGATATGCAAAATTATTTACAAGGAAGGGGCTCAATCTGAAACACAGTACAGTGGTACCTCTACTTACGAACTTAATTCGTTCCGTGACCAGGTTCTTAAGTAGAAAAGTTTGTAAGAAGAAGCAATTTTCCCACAGGAATCAACGTAACAGCAAATAATGTGTGTGATTGGTGAAAACAAAAAGGGAGGCTGGAGGCCATGTTTCCTCCCAGGAGAACCCTAGAGAGGCCCCATAGAGGCTTCTCACTGCCTTTTCTGGCCCTGTTTTGTCCCAGGAGATTCCTAGAGGGGCCCCACAGAGGCTTCTCCCTGCCTTTTCCGGCTACAGTTTTGGAGGCTTGGGTTTGTAAGTGGAATAGGTTCTTGAGAAGAGGCAAAAAAATATTGAATACCCGGTTCTTATCTAGAAAAGTTTGTAAGTAGAGACGTTCTTAGGTAGATTATAGGTAAACTGTACATTATATTAACATAGCCAATCAGTACTATTGACCTTAGATTCAATCCAGAGAAGATTAGGCCTTCTTAAATCTTACTAAAAGCAGATGGACTTTTAGAGTTAAATGCTCATTTATTATATCCAATGGGTCAGCCTTAGTAGTGGACATTTTCTGAGATGAACTGTCCCTTTCTACATATAGGAAGATGTACAGTAGATGAGTAAAATGGGTGAGGATATTCTCAAATTGGTCATTCCTGCATTTTAGAGCTTACTATAGGCTTGGATGAACACATAAGATTCTGTATTAGAGAACAGGTGTTCCAGAAAAGCATGAGGTGAAGCAACTTGCTACTATCATTCTATCAAAAAAGCACCTTTGGGACAATTGTTGGGTCAAATAGATAAGAAAGAAACTCCAGAAGAGTTTGTATTTGCCAATCTACTTAAATATTATTCCATTATTATTAGGATTGTTGTTGTTGTTGTGATGATGATGATGATGATGATGTCTTAAAGACTAAACAATATGATACTCTAAAGTTGGAAGTTGTCTTGGAGGATTAACTTCCATCCCTGATTAAAGGCTGGTCTAACTTCTGCTTGAATAACTTTAGTTATGAAATGCACCATATTTTCAGGAAAGCTGTAGGAAAGTGGAACTGCTACATACTCAGCATACTTTCAGATGAAGCTGTGGAATCAGATGACGAGTGGCTACAGCAACTCTCACCAGCAATGACTTCTCTGGTAAAACCTGCTGTCGAAGAAAACCCATTCTCATTATCCAGTCATCACTATCATCCTATATCAATAATTTCTGTAGACAGACTGGATTTGCAGTATCTGATCTGACTTCCATCTGCATCAATATACATTTCTACAATCTGTACAGTAGTTTGTTTTCTTTCCTATTCTTGTATCTTGGCCCTCTTGAATGCATCAATTGCAAGAGAGATAACATATGAGGGTAAATGCAAAATTATGCAGGGGTCTCCAACCTTGGTAACTTTAAGTCTGGGGGACTTCAACTCCCAAAAATTTCCTAGCCAGCAGTGATGGCTGGGGAATTGTGGGAATTGAAGTCCTCTAGGCTTAAAGTTGCCAAAGTTGGAGACTCCTACTTTAGTGGATTTGTATACACTGCATAGATCTAAACTAGCAAAAAGATTCAAGATGCAATCCTGACATATTTTCTCTGGATTTTTTTTTTAAATCCCTGGCCTCTAATCATTAGTGGGTATCCAAAGCCTAAATGTTTCTTAGACTTACCCCCCTTGTCTTCTCTCTGATCATAAATTGAAGACATCTGGCTAGATGAGGTAGTAGATGTCCTTGGACAACCTCCTGAAGAATTAAGCAGGAACCAGCTGAAAGAAGAAGAGTTGCAAATGCTCTACAAATGTACTGTTATATTGGGGTGCCGGCTTTTTTAATTACCGTGAAAAATACGAACACTTTAGCATTGAGCCATAGCACATAGACATATATACCACTTCATAGTGCTTTACTGTCCCCTCTAAGTGGTTTAAAGAGTCAGCATATTGCCCTCAACCACCTGGGTCCTCATTTTACCGATCTCGGAAAGGTGGAAGGCTGAGTTAACCTTGAACCGGTCAGGTTTGAACTTCTGGCAGTGAGCAGTGAGTGAGCCTGCAATGCTGTGTTCCAACCACTGTGCCACCACGGCTCCTAAATAAAGCTTTTTTCATGCTTTTAGCTGTCATTGGGGGCTGCCTGAAATACAATACATTATCCTAAGAATGATGTTCCTTAGTGTCTTCACTCCATCCATTGTGTCAACAAAGCATATTAAAATACTATTTGCTATTCCTAAAAATTGGTTCTAGCCTACAGTTTCCCCAAAATGGTGTAACTGTCCTGCAGCAATGAAGACAGGATCCAGGGGAGGTGCATGAAAAACCTTTTAACCTCATTGTTACACCCATCTTTCCCAAAATTTCATTGTATTGTTTTCATTGTTCATGTGTGTTCATGTGAGTTCATGTGGACTATGAAAGGGAGATGTGTACATTTAAATTATACTTTTTCCCAATACTTTTTAATATTCAATAATTAAAGCACAAAATCCAAAGAGGGAAAAAATTAACAGAAGCTAAACTAAATTAAAACATTTTTAAAAAGATGTGAGTTAAAATGACAAAAATAAATAAAACATATCATCCCTACTAGTTGAACACTGACAAATACAGTATATTGCAACAATAATAGCTCTCTCCCTTGCAAAAGAGGTCCCAGTTTCATAAACTTCTACATCTATTTGCAGCCCAATTTGACCTATCATACATTTTATATAGACTGCTCAAAAAAATAAAGGGGACACTTAAACAGCACAATATAACTCCAAGTAAATCAAACTTCTGTGAAATCAAACTATCTACTTAGGAAGCAATACTGATTGACAATCAATTTCACATGCTGTTGTATACATTCAACTTTGTACAGAACAGAGTATTCAATGAGAATATTTCATCCATTCAGATCTACATGTGTTATTTGAGTATTCCCTTTATTTTTTTGAGCAATATAGGTGTGTGTGTGTGTGTGTGTGTGTGTGTGTGTGTGTGTGTGTGTGAAGAAAAATAGTTAAAGCCCTTATTAGGGCTTTAAAAAAACTTTATTCAGAGAGAATAACAATGAAAGAGCTTGCAAGCCAGTAAGAGCTGGGAACATCATTAGCACCTGGAAAGAAACATTCGCAGCAAGTAGAGCAATGGAAAAAACCCTGCAAAGACTTAGGGCTTGTAAATATTCTTAGCAGGGAATAACAGTGAAACAGCTTGCAAGCCTGTAAGAGCTGTGAACATTGTTAGTACCTGGTTAGGGCAGGAAATAAACTTATTGAGAGCAAGTTAGAGCAATGAAAAAACCGTGCAAAGAATTAGGGCTTAGAAAACATTCTTCACAGAAAGAAACAATGAAAGAGCCTGCAAGGTAAGAGCTGGGAAGATCGTTAGCAGCTAGTTAGGGCTGGAAAAAAAGCTACATTTAGAGTATAAGATGCACCCTAATTATCAACCTCTTTTAGGGAGGAAAGGGGTGCGTCTTATACTCCAAAAATACGGTATTCGTTATGTTACAGTAACTAAATCCATGCATTCTTCTTACTTCTTTGACTGGGTCTTGCCCGATCCTCTTGTTGCCCTGGGATTGCTACCTTGCTCAGCAGGGTTATCTTGAAAACCTGGCATTGCTTGAGCTGGATACCTCCGCACAGAGCGTCTCCTATCCATGACTGAAAGGACAACGTGACAATTGGACGTATTTTGAAAGAATTCTGTTGGTTGCTTCTAAATTATTGTGCTCTCAAAATCTCAGCACCAAAAAGTTACATGCACAAACAAGCACCCTGCTTTCCACATTCATCAAAATCGCCTCCATTCTGTCTTTCCAATGCACTTCTGTGATATGTGCAGATTAACCGCCTGACCTCCAGCGTGTGATTCACAATAGGCCTACAGTGAAGTATACATGATCATCTCATGACATCACAATAGGGCATATGGTATTGCCAGCAGAGAATGTTGTTCCTCTTTGGAGCATACTTCTGCATATTCGTAGAGGCGTTTTTGGTGTTAGCCAAATAGAAGCCACAACTCATGTGTCCATCACAAAAATCCTTTAATCAAGTTATTTAGGGAAGGATCAGAAAGGAAGGGTACATACTTTGTCTCAGTTGCAAAAGCAGGAATATCTGAGGGACCATCTCCTACCGATCACATCTACCCAAGCCATCAGAACAGGGAGGCGGGAAATGTTGTAGGTCCCATCCCCGAGGGAGATACACCTGGTGGGACCCAGAAGAAGGGCTTTCTCCGTGGTGGCTCCCTTTCTCTGGAACATCATTCCCCAGTAGTGGGTCCTAAAACATGTTGCTATTGGTTCATGCATGCACTTGTGCACACATTCAACACTTCTGCGCATGCATCCTGGGCAGGTGGGTGGAGCCTTCCATCACCACTACTACCAGTTCGCAGAACTCGGGCGAACTGGGAGCAAGCCACCACTGTATTTCCCACAGAGATTAGAATGGCCCCTACTCTTTACACTTGCGGAAGGCGCTGAAGACCTGGTTCTGCCAATGGTCCTGGGGAACCCAGAATGGGATGGAGCCCATTAAATGGCTCGTGTGATCTGCTACTGCCAGGGTAGGGAATGGGGTAGGGGGTGATTTTATTATATTATACTATATTGATTTATTTGATTCTTTTTATTAGCTTTATTGTTTCAAATGTGGTTTTATATTCTGTAAGCTGCCTTGAGTCACTATGGGTGAGTAATATAAAACAATATAAAACAAACAAACAAATAAATTGATCCCAGATTCAGTTCTTGGACCTGCAGTGGAGATAATATTTTACTAAATACATCAAAACAACCTTCCTTTGTTTCTAACTAACCCTCTTCTAAAAAGTTGCTTGTTATAATCATCTTCTTTGGCACAATCCAGAGAATGTATGTGTTGTGAAAAGATCTAACATTTTGCTATATTTTTTTCCCTATTAACAGATTATTGTACTTTCTGCACCATCTGAAATAGAAGTTGATCCAGAAAATCTGATCTCTGAGAATGCCTTTTTCCTTCTTTGGGAGGAATTCTCAGTATGAAATATGAGGATTCAAAGCTAAAGGACTTTTTTAATTTTATTCTATTTTTTCCAAATCACACAAATTTACTGCCAGGTGAAGAAGAAGAAAAATAAATGAGTTGAAGTGCTGGATACTTTCACTAGAGGTCAGTCTTACTTTATATAATAAACAGCTCGTGATTCCTTGTGGATGATTCTTCCAGAGATCCCTATTTCCTTAATTAAATGGAGAAACAGAATGAAAAAAACAAAAAGGGATTGGGAACCAAACTTTCTGCTTGGTTCCCCATTGAGGTTGCTTGTGGAAATCTGGGAGGGAGTTCAGAAATGAACCCTCTTCAGCTGACTGAGGAAATTGCCTGCTTGTGGAAGGGAACAAAGGAAGCTGTAGACCAGTAATGGTGAACCTATGGCATGGGTGCCACAGGTGGCACGCGGAGCCATGTCTGCTGGTATGTGAGCCATTGCCTTAACTCAGCTCCAATGTGCATGTGTGTGCTGGCCAGCTGCTTTTTGGCTCACACAGAGGCCCTGGGAGTTTTTGGTTTCCAGAGAGCCTCAGGAGGGGTGAGGGAGGGCAAAACATGAGCCTATTGGGCCCACCAGAAGTTGGGGAACAGGCCATTTTTGGCATCCAGAGGGTCTCCAGGGGACAGGGGAAGCTATTTTTGCCTTCCTCGGGCATTGAATTATGGGTGTGGGCACTCACGCATGAGCAATAGCGCGCACCCATGCTCTCTTGGCACCAGAGGAAAGAAAGGTTTGCCATCACTGCTATAGACCATAAGGAAAATTGTACCCCAGCATACCTGTAAGGGTCCCCTTACTTCAAAGAGAAAGGCCTCGCCCAGAAATCTCTGGCACTCCACAATAACCTCTGAGTCTTTCCCTGGCTCTTATTTCACCACCTTCCTTCATCCGTTATATGTCAATTGTCAGCCTGAGTTCTAAGACGGCCAACTGCCATTTGCCCATCCACCAGCTGATTGGATGCAGAGGGAGAGAGGGAGGTGTGAAAAAAAGGAAAGATACAATAGCAATAGCAATAGCATTTAGACTTATATACCGCTTCACAGTGCTTTACAGCTCTCTCTAAGCGGCTTACAGAGAGTAAGCCTATTGCCCCCAACAATCTGGGTCCTCATTTTACTCAACCTTGAGCCTCTTGAGATTCAATCTGCGAAACTCCAGGCAGCCAGTGATCAGTAGAAATAGCCTGCAATACTGCACTCTAACCACTGGACCACGGAGGCTCTTCAGTCCTCTCTTGTGTCATACAACCTATGGTTAGTGTGAAAGCGTGGTTGGATGTCACCAAAGTGACAACTTTCCCAAGCTTCCTAAGTGAGTCAACGTGTGCTAGATTTCTGTAAATAAACTCATTCTGGCTTCTTTCATTCAACAGTTCTTGTTTTAAACCTTCCCATTGAAAGTTGTATTTTATCTTAGGATGGATATATGTTTATCCCAGGCATGTTTAAATTCAGTTACTGTGGATTTACCAACCACGTCTGCTGGAAGTTTGTTCCAAGTATCTACTACTCTTTCAGTACAAAAATATTTTCTCATGTTGCTTTTGATCTTTCCCCCAACTAACTTCAGATTGTGTCCCGTTGTTCTTGTGTTCACTTTCCTATTAAAAACACTTCCCTCCTGAACCTTATTTAACCCTTTGACATATTTAAATGTTTTGATCATGTTCATTAAGTCTTTTCTGATACATTTTATGCTTATCAGGAAAGACTTAATGAACTCGATCTGTATAGTCTGGAGGACAGAAGGAAAAGGGGGCACGTGATTGAAACATTTATCTGTCTGGAATCCATACCACATCTCAGACATCAACACCCTTGAAAATGTCCAAAGATATTTCACCAGAAGAGCCCTTCGCTCCTCCACTCGAAACAGAATACTCTACGAAAATAGACTAACAATCCTGGGCCTAGAAAGCCTAGAACTACGGCGCCTAAAACACGATTTGAGTATTGCCCACAAGATCATATGCTGCAACATCCTACCGGTCAATGACTACGTCAGCTTCAACTGCAACAAGACAAGAGCACACAACAGATTCAAACTTAATACAAACCGCTCCAAACTTGACTGTAAAAAATATGATTTCAACAATCGAGTTATCGAAGCGTGGAACTCATTACCGGACTCAATTGTGTCAACCCCTAACCCCCAACATTTCTCCCTTAGACTCTCCACGATTGACCTCTCCAGGTTCCTAAGAGGCCAGTAAGGGGCGTACATAAGTGCATTGGTGTGTCTTTCGTCCCCTGTCCAATTGTCTTTCCTTTCTTTCACCTATCATATATATTCTCTTCCTTTCATATATCCTCTCCTCTTAGTTCACTTTTACCCTTATATATATTACCACATGTCTATTTTTCTTCCTATGTATTTGTGTATTGTACAAATGAATAAAATAAATAAATAAATAAATATGTCAAAGGGTTAAATAAGGTTCAGGAGGGAAGTGTTTTTAATAGGAAAGTGAACACAAGAACAAGGGGACACAATCTGAAGTTAGTTTTCTTTCCAGTTAGGTAAACGCTCAAACCAAGAATGGTGCCACCCACACAAACACACACACACCATATTTAGCTTGCCAAGAGGGTCATATTGGGGATTGTCAAGCATTTGCTCAAGGAGTGTGGAACCAACTCTCACCTCGGTGTCAATGATGGCATGACATCCCTCCATAATGCAACTCAAATTGGACACACAAGGAATTTGTCTTGGCGTATATGCTCTCAGCGTACATAAAAGAAAAAGATACATTTGTCAATCATCGCTTAATGATTGTCATAGGGGTCAAATAAGCAATGAAGAAACAATCAATATTAATAAAAATCCTAGGATACAAGCAACAAGTTACAGTCATACAGTCCTAAGTGGGAGGAAAAGGATGATAGGAATGATGAGAAAACTAGTAGAAATAGAAGTACAGATTCAGTAAAAAGTCTGACAGTGTTGAGGGAATTATTTGTTTAGTAGAGTGATGGCGTTCCAGAAAAACCTGTTTTTGTGTCTAGTTGTCTTGGTGTGCAGTGCTATGTGCTAACTTAACAACTGTATTGATTCATTTAACCCTGCAATGGCGAACCTACGGCATGTGGGCCACAGGGAGGGCACGCAAGACTTTTCAATGTTTCAGCTACAGCGCGCATGTGCACGCTGGCCAGCTGATTTTCAACTTTGGGAAAGACTGTTTCGTCCTCCAAATGCTTCAGGGAAGGCTTCCCTGAAGCCCCAGAGGCAAAAAAAAAATCCCTCACCAGGCAAACCAGAAAGTCAGAAAAATGTACTTCTGGTTTGCCAGTTTGGGCATTTTTTTTCCACCTACCATCAGTGGTGAATTCCTACCAGTGTGGTCCAGAGAGCTGTACCAGTAGGAACCCACTGATTTTCAGCTATTTTTTTTTTCTGGCATCTCCCTGTGGAAGAAGCCCTGAGCTGTGCTTCTGACGAAGAATAAAGGTCAGCATTAAGACGAGAGCACAACTTTATATTCAATCACTTTACTTTCTAACATATACTCTTCTGGAAATGAATTCCATAAACCAACGACCCTCTGGGTGAAGAAATATTTCCCTTGATTTGTCCTCGCTTTCTTACCTATGATCTTTAGGGAGTGCCCCCTTGTCCTAGAATTGTGAGATAGATTTTCTCTATCCACCTTTTCTATGCCATGCATGATTTTATATACTTCAATCAAGTCACCCCTTTAACGCCGTCTTTCAAGGATGAAGAGACCAAGGCATTGCAACCTGGTTTCATAAGGCAGGTGCTCCATTTCCTTTATCATTCTTGTTGCCCTTTTTTGCACCTTTTCCATTTCCATTATATGCCTTTGCTATGCCTTTACTAAGATCCCATAGATTGACATATTGTGTACCAGCCTGCTATTTCTGCTCAATAATATATCCCTGGCTTTATTTCCTGTTGCATTTAAAGTCTTCACATATTTTACTATTTATTTATTTACCTTCTTATGTTTGGGTATTAATTTAATTTACATATGGCTGTCCATCTTACATTTGTGACTCTTAGTGGTGTACGATTAAAACATAAATAATACCAACCAATCAATAGTAAGCAACAGCCATACAAATGTTAAAAGCAATTGAACAATTAGAAGCATACAGTACAATCAATGAGCGTTTTCTTGCACATGCATTTTGGAGCTGAGCTAGGGCAACGGCTCACGTGCCAGTAGATATGGCTCCACGTGCCACCTGTGGCACCCATGCCATAGGTTCGCCATCACTACTGCAGGCTGTTCTGAAGAAAGGAAGCATGCAGAAAGGCAATTTTAAAAGTAATGTTTTTGGTTCAATTGAAAAAAACAGAATACTGTATTTTATAAAAAGCAGCCTTTTAATTTGGAGCATTGGACTAAATAGAACAGAACAGAACAGAGCAGAACAGAACAGAATTCTTTATTGGCCAAGTGTGATTGCACACACAAGGAATTTCTCTTTGGTGCATATGCTCTCAGTTTTGGGAGTGGGGTCAACTTTCTAGGTACACCTGCGGGCACCTGTAGCCAGGTTTGGGCCCCGCCAGCTCCGGCTGCGCTCGTTCAGCCCCCAATGACGGCCTTTCCGTCAGGGTCGGGGGTGTCAGGGGCTGGGGTCGTCACGGCATGGGACCCTCTAGCCAGTATTAGGGCGGGGGCTATCCCATGGGGGCTGCTATCCACGCCCCTAGGGTTTCATTTACATCCCTCAGTCAGGAAACCATTTGGAAGGGGGAATATGTCGATCTTTTCTCCCTCCTTAACAGGGAAGTCCCCAAGAAAGACAAGGAGGGGGAGGCGCAGGTAGAGAAGCCTAGGAAGGCAAAAGTCAGTAGGTGCTTCAGCTCTTGGCTGTATGCTTATCTGACTTACGCCTCCATACTGACTCAGAGGCAGCCCGCTAGGGCTGCCTCGATGCTCAAATATATTGATTTAATAGCCCGTGCTCATTTTGAGTACAAGGGCTCAATTTGGCGTCACTATGACAAGGCTTTCAGGATGCGGGTGGCATTCGATCCCACTCTCCCCTGGGACATGGTCGTTCCCGACTTGTGGTTTGCAGCAACACACATGTCTGGGAATGAGGGTTGTGATCACACAGATAGCGGGCACTTTATGGAGGAGGAGTCTCCAGCGTCCACCCCGGCTAAGGCCACCACGGGGGGTGCGGCAAAAGCCGCCCCTCCCCCATGTCATGAATTCTTTGTGAAGGGGGTTTGTTTTCGTCCCTTCTGCAAGTTCAGGCATGCTTGTGGGAACTGTGGGGGTACCCATGCCGCTTCAGTGTGTCCCAGGCCAAAAAAGGGGAAGGATAAGAAGGGAGGGGGTCAGGCTAAACTGACCCCGCCCACGGGGGGAAAGGGGCCCAGCCCAATTAAGCTTCCAGTGCTCTGGGAATGGCTAGCGGATTATCACCCTTGCTGGAGAGCGGCTGCTCGCCTGCAGGGCTTCTCAGAGGGTTTTAGGATCCCGTATGTGGGGATATGGAAGGCTTTCATGTCCGACAACCTCAAGTCAGTTGTAGGACATGAAGACATCGTTAGGGCAAAAATACAGAAGGAGGTGGCCGAGGGCAGGGTTCTAGGGCCTTTCCCAGAGCCGCCCTCCCCAACTCTGCGGGTGTCCCCTTTAGGTGTGGTCCCCAAAAAGGGGAGTGGTGAATTTAGGTTAATTTACCATCTGTCTTTTCCAAAAGGGGAATCAGTGAATGATTTCATTCCGGATGAACTTTGTTTGGTCCGCTACGCATCTTTTGATGCGGCAGTGACCATGGTTAGGAAGTGTGGGGTTGGAGCCTTTATGGGGAAATGCGACATTAAGTTAGCATTCCGGCTCCTCCCCATACACCCAGACGAATTCGAGCTCTTGGGCTTCCACTTTGAGGGTGGTTTTTATGTGGACAGAGCATTGCCAATGGGATGCTCTGTCTCATGCTCTCTTTTTGAGAGCTTTAGCACCTTCTTGGAGTGGGCACTCAGGAGGCGCAGTGGTCTGGGTTCGGTCGTTCACTGCCTCGATGATTTCTTGTTGGCGGGGCCTGCGCATTCAGAGCAATGCTTTGCTCTAATGCAGGACTTCGAAGCCCTTTGCACTCAATTAGGGGTGCCTTTAGCTCCTGAGAAGACCGAGGGCCCTGCTACCAAGATTACCTTTCTTGGTATTGAATTGGACTCAGAGGAGCAATCTTCTAGATTGCCCCTAGACAAATTGGTTAAGATACGGGGTAAGCTCGATTTATTGTTAGGTTGTCAGAAGGTCACCCTTCGACAGCTGCAAGAATTAGTGGAGCTTCTTAATTTTGCCTGCTGGGTCATTGTGCCCGGTCGGGCTTTTTCCCGGAGGTTGTATAATGCGATGAAGGGGCTGCGTTTGCCCCATCATCGTACCCGCCTATGCACCGGGGTCAGGGATGACCTACGTGTATGGCAGGAATTTTTAGATCATTTTAATGGGTTGTCATTTTGGAGGCACGAGCTTCTCTTGGAAGCTGGGTTGCAGTTGTGCTCGGATGCTGCGGGGACCCGTGGGTTCGGGGTTATATTAGGAGACCAGTGGTGTCATTCCGCTTGGCCTCTGGAATGGAGGGCCTCTCCCCTGGTCAAGGACTTGACCTTCTTAGAGCTCTTTCCCTTGGTAGTGGCCTTAGAGCTTTGGGGGGAGCAGTTTAGAGACAAAACCATGCACTTTTGGTGTGACAACCTGGCTGTAGTCCATGTTGTAAATGCCCTGTCCTCCAAGAGCGACAGGGTAATGCGGCTTGTCCGCCATTTTGTGCACAGGTCTTTGTCCCTAAACGCCTTATTTTTGGCTCGACACGTCCCTGGGTTAGAAAACGGGATTGCTGATGCCTTGTCCCGTGGTCAGTTGTCCAGGTTTCGGACCCTGGCTCCATGGGCCCGTGCATCACCAGAGACTTTTCCCAGCCACCTTTGGGGCCTGGGCGGGCTCCCGAGCAGTGGAGAGCAGAAGCCTGCAGGGCCATGGCCCTCTGAGTGGCACCAGGCACCCTGAGGGCTTATCAGCATGCAGGTAAGGAGTTTGGGGATTTCAGGCAGGACAGGGGTTGCACCCATAGTTGGCCTGCCCCAGTGGAACACCTGATGGAATTTTGTGTCCAGCTTAGGCAGCGTGGCCTTTTAGTTAGGACAATTAGGTCCAAGCTAGCAGGTCTCGTCTTTCTGTCCAAGGTGGGGGCGGAGGGTTCTGGACCTCTCTGGTGACTTCCGTATTCGGAAGATGCTGGAAGGCTGGGTGAGGGAGCGACAGGGGACCCCTACAGATAGTCGCCAGGCTCTGACGGTGCAACAGCTGTCGCTTATTAACCAAGCTTTGGACAGTCTGTGTGCCTCTGTGTGTGAGGCCCATCTTTTTCGGGCAGCGACTTGTGCCTTTTTGGGTGGGCCCTGCGGGTCAGTGAGGCTATGGCCTCCTTGCAGGCTGACAGGTTGCTCCGTGCCTTCCAGTTTGCTGACTTAGAGTTCAGGGAGAGGGGTGTCTCCCTTTTGGTGAGACATTCCAAGACGGGTCAGTTACATAGAGGGGTTAGGATAGAACTTAGGGCAGCCACCGATCAGTCTGTGTGCTCGGTGGCTGTTCTTTATCACTTCTGTAGCATGAGAGGACCGGGGCAGGGTACCTTTTTAGGCATCAGGACGGTACCGCTCTGACCCGCTATCAATTCTGGGTTCTAGTGTCCAGGGCTATGGTCAGGATAGGTATTGATCCCGCCGGCTACGGAACACATTCGTTCCGTATCCCTGCTGCCACTAGTGCGGCAATTATGGTTTTCCTGATACAGAGGATTCGGGAAATCGGCCGCTGGCGATCAGCGGCCTATTTAGGGTACGTATGGCCGGCTGACGGTCCAGGGCAAGGTCTTAGGCTAGGTAACCTCTCTTGGCCCTCTTCCAGATAGCCCCACCAATACGAGACCGACGGCGTTGCTTTGCGGTCACAGCATGATATTTTGGGCCGGCCGCTCAGCAGCAAGGACCACCGTGGGGACCCAGCTGTCATTGGGCTGATGGGTCAACGTCGTCTGGATGGGGAGAAGAGGCATGCGGTGGGAAAGGCTTCTACTGCTATTACTGGGAGGGCGGCATCCCATTGCTGTGCCCAGGTGGTGCTGGGAGGGCGGCATCCCATTGCTGCGCCCAGGTGGTTGGTCTTGCACCTCGGTGGCAATGACCTGTGTGTGCTTGGAGGTCTACCTTTGATCTGCCAGGCTCGCAAAGACCTGCGGTGGCTTCGCACTTTGTAGCCCACCGCGCAAGTGGTGTGGTCTGAGATCCTCCCAAGGATCACTTGGAGGGACGCCATTTCCCTTAGGGCCATTCACCGGGTTAGGAGGAGAGAGAATAAGGCCCTGGGTAAGGTAGTCAGAGAGTTAGGTGGGGTTGTAGTGGCCCATCACCTTACCACCATAGATCAGCCCTGGCTTTACCGGGCTGACGGTGTTCACCTGGCACAACAAGGGAACACCATCTTCTTACAGGACCTGCAGCGGTCACTGCGTGAGCTGGTGCAGTTAGAGGGGGGAGTCGGGGAGCCAAGATAGAGATCTGACCCCCACTCCGCGGCAGGTTAGGGGTGGAAAACTGGGTGGTGGTTTAACAACTGCGTGTTCTCCATTGGGCATTTTTGGGGATGATTGACAGGTTCTCTCCAAAGGCTTGTGGTATTGGCGACCTGAGCAGTTGGGGAGAACCTGTCTTTGGGTCCCGCCCATTTAATTCCCCTTGTAGGGGTTAGCCGGCGGGACCTCCCACATGCAAGTGCATGGCAAGGTCTCAGGTGAGGGAGTGGTCCCTCACCTGGATTAGCATGGAGGTAACGCCCATAAGTTGCGCCGGAAGTTTATTATACATCATTTTCCGCCCCGGAAGCAATTGTTTGACCCTGCGGGTCCTTGTTAGGGTTATAGTTAATTATGCTAATTATGCTAATTTATTTAAACAAATTATGCTAATTTGTTTAAATAAAAATGACCCAGTTTTAAATCCAGCTCTTGTGTCCGTGTCGTTACTCTGCCTCTCCTGCAATAAGAATCAATTTGGAGAAAATTCCCACTACTTTCTCCTAACTAGCGAAAGGGTTGCTGGAGCAAGTGGGCTTTAAATCTTGGAGTAGAAGAAGAGTGTGAGAATAGCTATCCTGAAGGATCCCACAGCATCCCACAACTCTTCTTGAAAGAAAGTTGTCAGAAGACATAGGATGCCTGCTCTGTTTTTATGCATTCTTGTGTATGGCAGTTGAAATCTTACCATATAAATATTGTTTATTACAATTGGAAGCCAGTTTATTTCTATTGTGTGGTACACCCTTAACTGTTTACAGGTAATCCTTGATTTACAACCTTTTGCTAAGCAACTATAAAGCCCTTCATGGCACTGGACCAGATTATCTCAGGGACCGCCTTCTGCTGCACGAATCCCAGCGACCAGTTAGATCCCACCAGTTATGATGTTTGCAGGGTCCCCCAGACAAAGTCTATTGGGGAAGCCGGATTCTGCATGATCCATGTAACAACCCCAATAATTTCCTTCACAACGGTGGCAAAAAAAATCATAAAATAAGGCATAACTCACCTATCTTACCTTACTTGCTTATCTTGCTTCCTTTGCTTTTTTATTTTTACAACTCAATGCCTTGCTTTGCATCAGAAATTGTGATTCCAATTGTGATTATAGTTTATATAGAGGACTACCTGTATTGCTAGAGATGGTTTTGTGTGGTGATATTTTTCTTATATGCACTTCTATATTACTCTGTGTTTATAAAACTAAAAAGCTTTTCTATTCTTTCAAAAGGAAGGAGAAAACGTGCCCAGTGTTCAATAAAGTTGCCAAATTTCAGTGTAGGTAGGATTAATGTCTGTGGATGCTGTCAAAGTCTCTAGTGAAGACAATGTCCTCAAAAAGGGGCTAAGAGCAACCCAGCCATGTGGGGTCACTCACGAACGCAAATCCTAGAAAGAAAGCTTGGATACATTGTCTCTCTCTGGGTGAAGTGACATGGTGTAGAGCCATGTACTCCTTTTTATTTGGGAACATAAGGAAATGGGGATAATTACATATACATGTCAAATGATACATCCAATAATATTACTTCAAACATATCTTTTGAGTCCTTCCTTTTCCCATAGATATCAAGAAACAATTTCTTAGAAAACTCTTCCTTAGAGCAGATGTTCCTCACACCTAATTTCTCTGAAGTCTTCTGCCATATCTCACTAATCTTCCTTAATCCCCATCATCATATTGTATGCTTCAGGCAATGTAAATTCCCCCTTTGATCCTGTCCGGAGTGGTGAAAACTTTGTTTATTGTTTATTTGAGCCCTTTTGTTTCCCTGTTGTAATTGCCAGGAATGCAGATTAGGCAGGTTAGTGCCCTTCCTGTCCTGGGTTATAGAATCAGGGTAAGACTATTTTTATGCTAGAGGTCCAGATTTATAAATCCTATTCTAACATTTATGCTATACTGCAACATCTCCTCCTTTTTTATTTGTTATTGAACGCAAGTATCTATGTCAATACTCTATTCTTATTTTTTCATCACAGGAGAAGTGAAAGGGTTTCTTATTTTCCATTGGATCATCACAAAACAGTCCTAGGGGGGTTTTGAGGGGTTGAGCAGACTCATGCAATACATTGTGAACAAAGGCAGAATGACACATAGAAAACAAGGAAGGAATACATTGGATAAAACAACATAACAATATAGCGGCTGAAATGATACCTATCACATACATAAAAATTACCCTTAACCAAGAGCCACCTGGAAGCCATGACCATAGAGCATTCCACCAATTGGGTAATATGTCTGTGCCCATGTTGTCCACCAATTGTTTCATCTCCTTAATCTGTTCTTTTATGGTGGCAGAATTATCAGTGAGATTGAAACAACACATGTTCTTAACTGCCTGACAACCTTGATGGTGGAGTAACAGTAAAAAGTCAATGGCAGCCCTGTTATCTAATATCGCATGTCTCAGGTCAGATTGTTCTTCATTTAAAGCAGCCAAGGTGATGGAGGTTCTGTTAATATCTTTTGCCAAGGCACAAGCAAGATTTCCTATCAAATGCTGATTGTACACTGCCAAAGCAGGCACCCCTAGAAGTGAGGCAGTTAAAGAAATATATTCAGCTTTGTTCAATAAGGCAATGCTGTCATCACAGGTGTTATCCAAGGGAATAATAGTTCTGCGTTGCCGATAATGGTGAGACAAAAGTACATCTTGCTTGGAGGGGAGAACAGGAATTAGGCGGGTCAGGCTACAAACGGTTTCAGATAATTTTGCTGGGATATAGTTGAAGGTCCTGTCACCACATGTAAAAAATCAGCCTGGGGAAAGCAGAACATGACCATAGGCAAATGATACATTTTGAATGGTTGAGCAATTGCGCTTCCACGTGGCAGGTGACAATTTCAAGTAGCGTGGGTGGGACTGATGGGTGGAACAATTAACAATACGGGCACACGTCACATCTGCTCCTATGGCAATGTGAGGGGTATATAATGACATTGCTCCAGAAGGGAGACGATATGACTTGGGACCCCATTCATAAAACCGGGCATAATGTAGTTCCTGGGCAGTTAAAAACATCGACAAAGAGGAATCATTAAGGAACACAGAAAGGGGGGTGCATACAGGAATCAGACAATGCCCAAGAACCATATGCATATCAACAGTTTGCGACAAACAGAATGTAGACAAGTTGGAAAGATTTGCAAGACGTAGTCAAATATTATACTCCATCCGTTGTTGCAGGTCCATAGAACATCTGGGACGGGCGTAAGTGGGAGCGCGGGAACAGGTAGTAAAAGGAATAATAAAAAATATGCACAAAAACACAATAGAAAAATAAAAACATGTAAGAAAAATGGCGTACATGACATTGGTCCATTTAATTTATCCCATAGAGTGAAATGGGAGGCGTGTTTGTGAATGCGCAAAACAGGGCATCCTTGTGGTGGAAAGTGCCCTGGAGGGTCAGGAAAAACTTCATCATAAGGTGGAGGTTGATGCAGTCTGGATTCCTGGACGGGCGTGGGAACAGCCTCTGTAGCTGAGGTGGACATCATTGGTTAAGGATATAGCACTCAGAGAGGTCAGGGAGGGATTGCTTCTTTTCCTTAGTTTTTGGCAAAAATGGGCGGATGTGTCGGCCAGGAACGCACAACACACAATCCTCTAGTTGCACCGCAGCGTAACCTTGGCCCCAGGTGATGAGATCTGTGGGGCCTCTCCAGGTCAGATCTGGAAGTAACCTGTAATAAACGGGGGGGCGGGGGGGGCAAGGATTCATGTGTGGCAAAATGTCGCTGTGCAGCAGCAGTAGAGAGCGCGGAGAGCCCAGTTAAGTTTAAAAAATTAAGAGTAAAAAGTACTCTGTTTAATTGGTTTTGCAAGGACGGGAGGCCCGGAGGGATTTTCTCCGTTTTTAATTTTTCTAGCGCCCGTTTAATGGTCAAGTTAGCCCTTTCTACCAGAGCTTGACCCTGACTATTAAAAATTATGCCAAACTTATGCGTGATGCCCCAAGTATTACAAAATTGCGTAAAGGCTGAGCTAGTATAAGCGGGACCATTGTCCGTTTTGAGTTCTTTAGGGCGTCCCATCGTTGCAAAGGTGCGAATACAATGGTTGATAACATGCTTCGTGGCCTCGCCTCTCTGTGGGGAGGCCATGATAAAGCCAGAATAAGTATCGACAGAAACATGTAAATATTTCCAGGGCGCAAAAGGTTGGAATTGCGTAATATCCATTTGCCAAATTTGTAAAGCCTCAAGACCACGTGAGTTGACCCCCATAGGAATGGAGTTAACATGCTGACTACATGTAGGGCACTGCTGAACAATGGCTGAGGCTTCAGATTTTGAGATACTAAATTGTTTGGCAAGAGCTTTGGCATTTTGGTGAAAATAGGAGTGGCTTTGCCAAGGGGTTGGGGAAGACAGGGAAAAAAAACAGCAGGTGACCGTGCCGCCTTATCGGCAGTGTCATTGCCCTCGGGTTAGAATTCCTGGGAAAGGCTAATGACTGCGTATGTGAGCAACAAAAAAGGGGGCAGTCCTAGCCATAACTAGCTGCTGGAGAGTCAAAAACAGGGCCAATAAGGAGCTGTCAACAGCTGGGGACAAATAAGCATCAAAAATATTAAGAATAATCTGGGAAACATACAAGGAGTCTACAATAAGATTAAAGGGTGTATCAGTCAGTTTCTGAAAGGCCAAAATGGAAGCAGCAAATTCTGCATGTTGAGCAGAGGTTTGGGCTGGGGTGTGGTGTATAACCCATTGGCCATTTCTTTGAAAAACACAGGCTCCCCTGGTTTTTGTCCCATCAGCTAAAACAGTTAATGCCTGCAGGATAGGTTGGTCTTGCATACAGGTGTTAAAGCGGACAGGGACCAACTGAATTAATTGAATGCAAGTGTCCGCAGGTAGATGATATAAGACCTGACCAGTCCAGTCCACAAAGGCCATCTGGAGGTCTTCACTTTGAGAAAATAAGGATTCCAACATAGGGAGGGGAAGGGGGGCATAAAGTGAGATGGCTCAAAACCTATGAGCGTTAGATAGCGGCCGCGGCCGCGAACAATTAGAACAAAATATAATGAAAAGCGAGAAATAGTTTTCTGGGGTGTGTGCGGAAGATGAATCCATTCAATAATCAAGATTGATGAGGGCAACACTTGTATAATACAAGCAGTAGGAATAGAAGGAGTGTTAACCAAAAGAAGAGACAGAGGGGTGTTTTCCTGGCACCTATCCACCCACTTAATGCGCAGCGCATTATTAATTTCAGCCAATGTGTCCAGCTGCTCAGGGGTGAGCTGGATAAGATCTGAGGGGGAGGAGGCTCCCGCCAAGGCAGAAAAAAGGGGGATCAACTGAGAAGTTGTGAACCCCAAGTAAGGGTGAGCCCAATTTAGTGATCCCAAATACTGCTGGAGCTGAACCAGGGTGGCAGGGGAGGGCAAAGACAAGGAGGGAAGAACAGGGGAGGAACGGGACTGGGAAAGTTTGTGACCCAGATACAGAAAGGATTGTGTTTGCTGAACCTTTTCAGGAGCTATGGTCATGCCATTAGCGGTTAAATGTTCAATGAGAAGGAGCAGAATCTGTTGAAAGGATGGGTGAGGCATATCGGCCGAGAGCAAGAGATCATCCATGTAGTGGTATAAAGGAATATTTGCATGGGAGAGGCAAAAGGGCTCTAATAGTGAATGTACCACTGCTGTTTAACATGCCTTGAGGTAAAACTTTCCACTGATAGCGAGAAGTAGGATAACTATTGTTAAAGACAGGGAGAGTGAAAGCAAACAGCAGGTGGTCTTGAGATTGCAACGGGATTGAAAAGAATGCATCCTTTAAATCTATTACAGCCAGTTTGAAGTTTCATGGAATGAGATTGGGGTTAGGCAATCCACATTGTAAGGGGCCCATGGGAAGGATTACTTTGTTGACAGCCCTAATATCTTGCAAGAAACGGCAACGGCCACTTTTCTTTTTTATCACGAATACCGGAGTATTGTAAGGACTGTTGGAGGGCTCCAAATGACCAAGACTTATTTGCTCTTCCACTAGTGCTTTAAGTGCTGTTAATTTTTCCAATGAGAGTGGCCATTGATCGATCCATACAGGAGAAGAATTGAGCAGTTGAAGGGAAAGCAAGTGGTCAGACATATTTAGTCAAGGACAAGGGAAGCGTTAAACTGAGAAAGAAGATCACGTCTCCAGAGGTTGACGTGTAGGGGCAAAACAACGGGACGGATACGTGCCTTGGTCTTAGAAGAGGGGATTGTAGCTTCTATCCAAGCAGTACTAATCTGTGCACTCTGAATGCCGCCGCCGCCCCTCATGGCCGGTGAAGACTGCAAAGGCCAGTCAGTGGGCCAAAGAGAGGACTGGATGACCGTGACATCAGCTGCGGTATCTAAAATACCAGAAAAAGGGAATGCCATTTAGAAAAAGGGTCAGCACAGGTTTAGATGAAGAGACAGAAGAGGTGAGAAGAAGTGTACTCCATGGGTGCTCCTCATGAGTGGAAAGATCATCATATTTATGAGGATCAATTTCTAGGGGTACAGGCACAACGACAGCAACGTCAGAGCCTTGCTGCACCACAATGGGAGAAACTGGGATACAGACAAGAGCCAAGGTCATGGGCAGAAAGTAAAAAGGGGGAGGCAAGAACCCCTTTGGAAATAAGATCACGATGAGGATACAGCATAAGTGGCAAAGAAGGGGGAAAAGAGAGAGACTGAATGTTTAAGGGAAGAAAGTAGACAAAACCAGGGGTCTGCATAGACACAGTTTCTGCAGCTTGAACAATTGCGGATTGGACAAAGGTGGTAAGTTTACCAGAATCTATCACCCCAACGGGTGATGTCAGGATGGCGATAGGTTGGGCTTCCTCATGGCAGTCTATGCCCAAATGAATGGAGTCTTGTTCAGGGGGTAAGGATAAAGTAAAATGAGAAGTGGCCTTGAGAGTGGGGCTAGCCACATGCCCCGACTCTAGTTTCCCGAAATTGGTTGGACATTGCTAGGAGAGGGATTAGGAATAGAGCTGTGGCTGGCAAGGCATTCTTGGGCCCAGTGACCAAGGCGGCCGCATCTAGGACACGGAGTTTGTGGTCGCGCGCCCGTGGTTTGAAGGGCAGCACCACCGCGTGGGGTGCGGCACTGGCTTCGATAATGCCCATAGCGCTTGCAATTGAAGCAGGCACCTGCCCTGGGGTGGGAAGAAGAGACCTGCAGGGCAGAAATGGCAGAGGCCATGAGTTCAGCCTGGTAAGTAAGGGAGCCTATCCGGGCGGCTTTTTGTAAATAATCAGCCAGGTTTTTAGTGGTGTCTCCACGAAGCGGTTCAAGAACTCGCTGACAATCTACATTGGCATTTTCATAGACTAAACATATCAACACCTCTTGTTGTGCGTCAGAATTGTTAATATCCCGCTTCAAAGCTTTTTGCAAACGTTCAATGAAAGTGTCATAGGCTTCAGAGGGGCCCTGACGGATGGTAGTAAAAGAAGAAGCAGATTTAGAAGCAGGATCATCTATCTTAGAAAAGGCATGAAGGGCACACTCATTGATAAGAAGAATACAAGCCAAGTTAGTAGTGAGCTGTTGTGGTTGAGTCGAAAAAACTCCTTCCCCTTTAAGCTGATCCAAGGGAAATTGGCCAATTTGGGCATGTTTTTCCTCACATTTTTGGTAGAAGAGAGACTTCCAAATTACAAATTGAGTAGATGTCAGACATGCCTCTGCAAGTGTCTTCCAATCCATAGGAAGAAGGTTATAAATTGCAGTAAGATTTTTTAAAACAGCCTGACAATAAGCAGAGGTAAGGCCATATTCAGTGACAGCTCCTTTCAAATTCCTCAAAACTTGATAGGGAATAGCCCTATAATGCGGGGCATTACCCCCAAAATCAACAGGGAATTGGGAAATAGTTTCAAGATCCTCTGGAGAAATGGATCGGTCAGCCAGTACGGAGGCAAGCCCCCGTGCAACCACACTGCTGGAAGAAGGATCCGAGCAAAGAGGGGAGGTGAAGTAAGCAGATGCGGGAGTAGAAATTTCCTGAGAGGGTGTGAGTACGGGAGCAGGAAAATCCTGAGAGGGCACAGGCACGGGATCTGGGGGGGAGGGCATAGGTTGAGAAAGGCAGGGATCCATGAGGGAGGGGGAATAAGACGAGGGTGGTGCCGAAGACTCGGCGGGATGAGCGATAGAGAGGTTGGAAGGAGGGGGAGAATCAAAGTTGTGAAAACGAAGAGCAGCAAGGACAGCCTTCCAAGTTAAAAGAATTGTAGCAGGAGCACAAGGTTCCTGGTAAAGATACGTACCTATCTTAATCCAAACGGCAGGCTTTAATGAGCCGTGAGGAGGATAAGAGGGACAATGTTTCCAAACATAAGTTAAGAGTTGGCATAACTCGCATTTAGTAGGGAAAAGAAAGTTTTTTCTTAATTTAGATTCAAAAGCTCTGAGAATTTGCCCAAGTTCCTTTACATGAAGGTCCTTTTCCCTGGACAACTCCGCGCCCATACTTATGAAAAATAGTGCGTTCCTTCACCGATGAACAATGAGATGCGCAGGTAAGAAATGAGGGTCTCAGACACGTGACGAACGCATCGGCACGCCGAGGTAACAGGATAAACTTGCCCGTATTTCTCCACCACCTGTGGATGCTGTCAAAGTCCCTAGTGAAGACAATGTCCTCAAAAAGGGGCTAAGAGAAACCCAGCCATGTGGGGTCACTCACGAACGCGATTCCTAGAAAGAAAGCTTGGAAACATTGTCTCTCTCTGGGTGAAGTGACATGGTGTAGAGCAGTGTTTTTCAACCAGTGTGCCGTGGCACACTAGTGTGCCGCGAGACATGGTCAGGTGTGCCGCGAAGCTCAGCAAGAGAGAGAGAGAGAGAAAGAAAGCAAGAGAGAGAGAGAAAGAGAGAGAGTAAGCAAGCAAGAGAGAAAGAGAAAGAGAGAAAGCGAGAGAGAAAGAAAGCAAGAGAGAGAGAGAAAGAGAGAGAGTAAGCAAGCAAGAGAGAAAGAGAAAGAGAGAGAAAGAAAGCAAGAGAGAGAGAGAGAAAGAGAGGCAGGGAAGGAGGGAGAGATAGAAATAGTAAAAGAGAGGAAGGAAGGAAGAGAAAGGAAGAGGGATGGAGAGAGAGAGGAAGGAAGGAAGCGAGAGAAAGAGGGAGAGAAATAGAGCGAAAGGGAGGAAGAGAGAGAGAGAGAATTTTTTTGTCCAAACTTTTTTTAGCCCCCACCCACTCCCCCCTGCTCAATGTGCCCCATGATTTTGTATATGTAAAAAATGTGCCGCAGCTCAAAAAAGGTTGAAAATCACTGGTGTAGAGCCATGTACTCCTTTTTATTTGGGAACATAAAGAAATGGGGATAATTACATATACATGTCAAATGATACATCCAATAATATTATTTCAAACTTATCTTTTGAGTTCTTCCTTTTCCCATAGATATCAAGAAACAATTTCCTAGAAAACTCTTCCTTAGAGCAGATGTTCCTCACACATAATTTCTCTGAAGTCTTCTGCCGAATCTCACTAATCTTCCTTAATCACCACGTCGTCCTGTTGTATGCTTTAGGCCAGAGGTCCCCAACCGCCGGTCCGCGGACCGGCACCGGGCCGTTGGGGGTTTTCAGCCGGTCCGCGGCGCCAGGGCCCCCTCGGCCTTTCCGCACCACCAGCGGCGCTCCCCCCGCCAGCCAGCCAAGCCCCGCGCCCGCCGGAACCGGCTCCTCGCTCTCCCCCCGCCGCCCGCCGCGTTTGCAGGAGGTGGGGAGGGTCGGGCAGCCCGCCAAGGCCAGGAGGGACGCCGCTGCCCCCCCCCCTTCCCTCTCTCCGCCCGCCGCTGCGCCTCCTTGACGCCGAGAGGAAATGCCGGCGTCAAGCGGAGGTCTTCAATGTCGGGGGCACACAGGCAGTTGCACGCGCTCCCTATCTCCCTGCTAGCCCACTCGGAGTATTCAAAATAAGAAAAACCTTTGCCGGCGAAGGCTTTTCTTATTTTGAATACTCCGAGTGGGCTAGCAGGGAGATAGGGAGCGCGTGCAACTGCCTGTGTGCCCCCGACATTGAATATCACCTTCGCCGGCCCCACCTCTCCTGCAAACCCCCTTGCTGAGAGCCCGGGGCGAAAGTGCTCTCGCAAAGGTGAGGCGGGCAGGGCGTGCGCGCGTCACCGCTGAGAAGAACGGAGAACGAGAGTGAGTGATAGCAACAGACAGCAAGATAGAGAGAAAGTGAGAAAGAGAGAGTGAGAGAAAGGGGGGGGAGAAAGAGATAGCAAGAGAGAGAGAATGGGAGAAAGAGCGTGAGAAAGAAAACAAGAGAGAAAGAGTGAGAGAGAGTGAGAAAGCAAGAGACAGAAAGAAAACAAGAGAGAGGAAGTGAGAAGAAGAGAGAGAAAGAGGGGGAGAGAGAGAGAAAGAGAGAGGGGGGAGAGAGAGAAAGAGAGGGAGAGGGAGAAAGAGAGAGGGAGAGGGGGGAGAGATAGCAAGAGAGGGAGAGAGAGAAAGAGAGGGAAAGGGGGAGAGAGGGGGGAGAGAAAGAGAGAGGGAGAGAGAGAGGAGATAAAGGAAGAGGAGAGATAAGGGAAGAGAAAGAAAGAAAGAAAGAGGGATAGAAAGAGAGAGTGAGAGATGCTCAGTGAGCCTTTCTTTGAAGTTGCCTTTCTTTCTTTCTTTCTTTCTTTCTTTCTTTCTTGCTCTTTTTCTTTCTCTCTTTTACCTTCCCTTCCTCTATTTCTTCTTTTCTTTCTCCTTCCTACCTTCTTCCCTCCCTCCCTCCCTTCAGTCCTTCCTCTCTTACTCTCCCCTTCATAAGTTTCCTTGCTTCCTTCCTCTGTTCCTGTCCCTTTACCCTTCCTTTCTTCCTTTCTTCCTTCCTTTCTTCCTTCCTTTCTTCCTTCCTTTCTTCCTTTCTTTCTTCCTTTCTTTCCTTCCTTCCTTTCTTCCCTCCATTTCTTGCTTTCCTTTTCCTTCCTCCCTTCTTTCCTCCCTCATTCCCTTCTTTCACTCCTTCCTCTCTTACTCTCCCCTTTCACACCTTTCCTTGCTTCCTTTGCACCCTTCTTCTGTTCCTGTCCCTTCCCTCTTTCCTTCCTTCCTTCCCACCCTCCATCCATTCATTCACCCATTCCTCTCTTGATCGCCCCTTTTACGGCGCCGCTGACAGCTAGCTCCCCCCCCCCCCCACCGGGCCATGGAAAACTGGTCTAGCTTAAAGCCGGTCCCTGGTGCAAAAAAGGTTGGGGACCTCTGCTTTAGGCAATGTAAATTCCCCCTTTGATCCTGTCCAGAGTGGTGAAAACTTTGTTTACTGTTTATTGGAGAACTTTTGTTTCCCTGTTGTAATTGCCAGGAATGCAGATTAGGCTGGTTAGTGCCCTTCCTGTCCTGGGTTATAGAATCAGGGTAAGACTATTTTTATGCTAGAGGTCCAGATTTATATATCTTATTCTAACATTTATGCTATATTGCAACAAATGTCCTTCTTGAAGAGTTTTGAGAAAAGAGGATAATATGCTAGAGGAACATCTTTCCTAATATACTGTGTAATTTTAGCAATTTCTTGGACATGAAGCTTCAAGACAAAAGGCATTTGTAGAATGCATTATAGAAACTTCCCAGTTTTGTTTGTTTCTTACAGGCACCGATTACAGTGTTTGTCAATACCTGCAATTATCAGATGGCCTGTCATCAAAGGTAAACACCATTGCATGTAAAGGACAGACAAGGAAGTCATCGAAATAGTTTGGGGCCAGATTGGGGAACTCATAGAGAATTTACGAATTTGGCCTCAAGACAAAAAGGCTGCCACA
The DNA here is from genome assembly GCF_031021105.1 of Erythrolamprus reginae. Classification (NCBI taxonomy): domain Eukaryota; kingdom Metazoa; phylum Chordata; class Lepidosauria; order Squamata; family Dipsadidae; genus Erythrolamprus; species Erythrolamprus reginae. The sequence continues at coordinate 251,409,909 of NC_091951.1, forward strand.
CACAAAGATCATTTCCTCAGTAACAATTCTGAAAGGAAACAAACCCTTGCTAGATAATAAGAGGCCATCAAAGATGCTGCTCACATTTGTTTTTTTGGGTTTTGAGGCTACCAGAAATGTTGTATTTGCAAAACAGCAAATGAATTTGTGTATAATCTGTCCTCATAGAAGTGACAGTTAAAATCTGGATTTATTTTTTAAATATAAAAGAATGGCTCAAGTAGGAAACTTGGCTCCTCAACTTTTGCATTCTCCAAAAATAGGTACTCCTTGTTTAGTGACTGCAATTGACAAACTACAAGTCCGTTGCTCAGCAAAGCTATCACTAAGTAAAAAATCACATGACCACAATTCTGCTTATTATTTTACTTCAGCTTTCCCTTGCTTTGAAGCAGGGGTGTCACAATCATGGCACAGCTGCATCACACACTGGCCACCCCCACACCCCGGTTTAGCGAAGGGGGGGAAAAGCCACAATACATCACATAATGACAACATGACAACATGAGTTTGACATCCCTGCTTTACAGCATTAGGATATAACCCCAAACAGTTATGTGAACCCAAGCATAAGAACATAAGAAGAGCCATGCTGAATCAGGCCAAAGCCCATCGAGTCCAATATTCTGTGTTACACATTGGCCCCTTAATTGTACATGGGGATCTTGAGCAGAAGGAGAAGGCAAACCCCTCCCTTTCCCTTGACCCCCAACAAATGGTACTCAAGGGAATCCTGCCTGCCTCAACCAACATAGAGGCGGCACATGGACATCCATTTCAATAACCACCGATACACTTGGCATCCATGAATCTGTCTAATCCTGCCTTGAAGCTATCAAGGCTGACAGCTAAATTCCATAAACCAACGACCCTCTGGGTAAAGAAATATTTCCCTTGATTTGTCCTCGCTTTCTTACCTATGTGCTTTAAGGAGTGCCCCCTCGTCCTAGAATTGTGTGATAGAGAAAAGAATTTTCTCTATCCACCTTTTCTATCCCATGCATGATTTTATACACTTCGATCAAATCACCCCTTAAATGCCGTCTTTCAAGGCTGAAGGGACCAAAGCGTTGCAACCTGGTATCATAAGGGAGGTGGCTTCAAGCAGTGTGGAAGGTGTAGGGAGAACTCAATTTATGAAGAACCTGGAGAATAGGCCAAATCATATACCCCTTTTCCCCTACTCCCCATCGTTTGAAATGCTTACCCTGGCACTGGGATAATTAGAAAGAATGGGAATGGTGTTTGCATTTACATTCACTTGAAAGAGAGTGAACAGGTACATGATGGGGAATATGCATTGAAAGGAGTGTAGCTGCAGCTTCTTAGGAGGCAAATGCCTTCAGGGGTGAAAGTGACTAGGATTTTGTCAATTCCAGGCAGCAGCTGCTACCAGGTTGTAATCAACTAATTAACGTTACACAACGGAGCCTGTTAAGTTGTTCTCAGCAGTTTTGGAGTAACCACTGCTACACAAACAAGCAGCTCAGGAAGTGACAGCTTGCTTGGGTTTGATATAGAAACTAAAATGCTGGCTTAGAAACCAGGAGACACTGAGTTCTAGTCCTGCCTTAACCTTGAAAGTCAGCTGGGTGATCTTGGCTGAGTCACACACACTCACCTTAACTCACTTCAGATTGTTATTGTGGGAAAAATAAGAGGAAGAAGGTATGTTGGGGTATTTTGTAAATATATATATATAATGGAAAGTAGGATACAAACAAGCAAACATAAATTAAAATGTATTGGCTCTACCACAGGGTATGGGATAAGCACAAGGCAATGTGGATAGGTAACCAAATGATGTTGTAAAGATAAATGTGGTTAGTTTTTCATCATCTATGTAATGGTAAATTCTCACTATCTGAGGCAATCACTAAATGATAAGATTATAATTTACTGCATAATTCTGGCTGGATAGGTATGGAATTGAATTTAAGTCAAGAAGCATATACTGTATATATATATACTGTATATTCTAAAATGGTCATAAATTAACTACAGTTAACTATGATTGAGGTCCATGTTACAAATTGTTCATATAAAAGTTGAATTGTATATGTTTTTTTCCGTCCAACAGGAACTAGCAAAAGTGTATGAAAATGAGCTGAACAATCTCTGGTAATGCTATTATACATCCCTCCAAAATGTCATAAAGAAAAAGACTTTACTCATTAATTAAATGTATAAACTGCCTAAATCTATCTCATGATTCTGGGAAATTTACAAAATACAATACTTAAAAACAAGAATGCACACAAGCTTTTTTTAAAAAAAAAAAAAGTCTGGAAATCATCACCCAATAAACCAAAACATTGGAAGGAGGCCCCTCTCCCTTCAAACCTAAGATATGGAAGAAAAGTTATGGTTTAAAGGAAAAGAACTGTACAAATCTCGGGGAATGTGGCTTATTGAAATGCAGCCAGGCTTAGAACTACAGGAACTAAGACAGGGCTGCCCAACCTTGGCAAATTTCCAGAATTCCCCAGCCAGGCATGCCTTGGTCTAGGAATGTAAGCCTCAAGCTTCATTAACTCATGTACATTAGGGTTAAAATAATAGGTTGTCCAATCCCATCCTTGGCCTACGCCAGAGGTAGGCAAAATTGGCTCTTCTATGACTTGTGGACTTCAACTCCCGGAATGCCTGAGCCAATCATGCTAGTTCAGTAATTCTTGGGAGTTGAAGTCCACATGTCATAGAAGAGCCAACTTTGCCTATTCCTGGCCTACACCAATCCCTTTGGAGACAATCCTAAGACTGCAAACACATTGGAAGTCTTCTCTGGATAAGTATGCATTTGCGTTTGGTTAGAGACTACAGTGCAACATTCTTTCACACCCAAGGAGAAAATATTTAAGCTGCAATTCTATCCACCTTTCTGTGGAAGTAAGTTCCCCTGAATTCAAAAAGATTAACTCCTGACTATATTTAGGGCAGGGCTGTCAAACTCAAGGCCCATGGGCCACATCCGACCCGCGGGACTGCCCTGGAAACAGTAAAGATTGGCTTCTTGGTGCCTCTGCTGGCAAAAACAGCGCTCGGGTGGGCCACATGCGGTGGCCGAGGTCTGCAGGAGGCCGTCACAGCAAAAAAATGGAGCCTCCAGGGCCTCCACAGGTGCCACTGGTACATGTGATGTTGAGCTGACCACGCCCACTATGGCCACGCCTACCTCCCGCCAAGATCAAACACAACCCAGATGCGCCCCTCAAGTAAATTGAGTTTGACATCCCTGGTTTACCGTATTGGGGTCAGGCATGCTTAATATCTCCCTTCTTGATTCTATCATCCTTCAGATTCGGGTGAAATGTCTTAATATCCAGTCTTATTTAACTACAATAATTAGCTGGTGCATTGCAGGCCCAGGAATGGTCTGGAAAACAGTTATAATTACAGTCAGTCCTCAAATTATGACCACAAATGAGCCCAAATGTTTTTGTTGCTAAATGAGACATTTGTTAAGTGAATTTTGCCCCTGTTTACCACTATCTTGCTACGCTGGTTAAGTGAAACTCTGCCTTTGTTAAGTTAATAGCATGGTTATTAAATGAATCTGGCTTCCCTAATTGACTTTGTCTGTAAAAAGGTTGCAAAAAGATGATCACAACACTGGGACTCTGCAACTGTCATAAATATGAATCAGTTGCCAAGCATCTGAATCTTTGTCATGTGACCATGGGGAGGCCGCAACAGTCCTAAATGTGAAAAGTGGTCGGAAATCACTTTTTTCAGTGCCACTGTAATTTCAGACTTATTAAATGAATGGTTGTAAGTCAAGGACCAGCTGTATCACACTAGTCTACAGCAAAAATCCAGGCAACACTAGACGGAAGCAACAATAGAACGGGTTTGTATCCTTTTGCTTTGCCATTTAACAGTTTTTCAGAGTTTTGCATATAATCCTGACACCCATTTCCCCTCCTTTATTACAAGGAAATCACAACATCTGCTTGAAGATCAATTCCATGAAATTCAGGACCTTAAAAACGAAATGGATCAAATTCATTCTGAGATCAGCAACATCCAGAAAGGCATTCTGCAGTCCACCAAGCAAATCTTTCAGGAAAGACCTTTTCAAAGAATCCCGGCTTCCGGAATTTTTTTTTCTCCTTCACTACTAGGTGGCGGGAAGTTTAAACAGCTGTCGGGGCTCCCGTTACAGGCTGTTTCAGCAGCAAAACACAGGTGTTTTTTCTGTGTGCCTTGAGAAGCCCGTCTCTCTAGGGTAGGCTGCCACCTGGTGGCTTGTTGTTGGCGGTGCGGGACTGGAAGCTCCAACTGCTTCAATGGCTGAGACTAAAGAACAACAACAAGGGGCAGAAGACATTGCACCACCACTAGCTGTGGTTAAGCCCAAGGACAAGGCACCTTCCACTAAGCCAAAGTCCAAATTCTCCCAGTCTTCTGCATCTGCTAAAGAGACTGAAAAGAGGATTAAAGCTCTGGAAAAAATGATGGAGCAGGCTCAGAAGCAGGCATGGACTCTGCCTTACAATCAATTTCAACAGCCTTGGAGCCTCCCACCCTCCCAAATGGGTATGCCCCCCCAACCCACAGCTAATGCCATGGATATACCAGAACCTGCCCCTACAAACACAAACAAACACTGGTCTCCTGAACGTGGGGAGACACTCCCCCTGCTCGGTGCCTCAGCTCGCACAACAACCGCGGGACAGGATGTGGGTTGCAGTCTCCACCTCTGGCAAATTCAAAGCTGGTGCCATCTGCCTCCTTCACCCCCATGGCTGCAGGCCTGCGGTTGGGCCCTGACGCTTGGCATCACCTCTCCCCAACGGTGCAGGACATGATTGCCAACGCATACTCGCAGGGCATTGCCATGGGCATCCAGCAGCAACCTCCTATGCCTAACAAGAGCCAGCAACCAGAGATATGGCCTATGGCTAATGCCCACTTCATCTACCAGGACTCACTGGGGGCTCAGCCCCCATCACATGATGAGGGAAGTGGGGCAGAGGACGAGTTCTTTGAGGATGAAGAGACATTTGCTGAACAACCAGTTTTTACCAGCTTGTTTAAGCCCGCACTGTTCAAAACCCTTTTGCACAAAGCAAAGACCACAGCTAGGCTGGGTTCCACTACCAAGCCTACCGACCCATCAGTAGAGCTGGACCCTACTGCAGGACTTTTTCCTGAACCAGAAAAGCAATCCGACTTCATCCCCTCGTCTTCAATTTTCATCGATAATATAAAACACCCGTGGGAGAACTCTACAGCGGTACCAGGCCCTTCCTCCATCGAAAAGAAGTTCTATGGGTTTGGCCCGGACATTGAAGGATTGCTACAGTTCCCCCCTGTGGATCAACCGGTTGCCAATTCTGTTTCCAATGCTGTAGTCCCAGCAGACATGGAAGGCCTGAAGCCGGACGACCGCAAAGTGGAAACCCTCATCCGCAAGTCACATCAGTCAGCAACATGGGAATTGCGGGCTACCCATGCAGCTTCATTTTTTAACCGCACATCATTTAATCCTCAATCTAAAGCAACTGAACATTTATGTAAAGTACCGCAGGTTCAAGATGCAGTCACTCAAATCCATCCTAGCCTGCATCTGTCAGCACGACCTCCTGACCTCCATAGATTTACAGGAGGCCTATTTACATGTACCAATCCACCGGAGATACTTACGGTTTTACCTGGGAGGTGCCCACTTCCAATACCGGGCCATGCCCTTCGGGCTATCCTCAGCACCCAGGACATTTACCAAGTTGCTAGATGTCGTAATGGCAGACTTACACCTCCAGTCCATAAGACTCCAAGCCTACTTAGACGACATCATTATTCTATGCAGGTCGCCCAAACAAGCACAGGTCGATCTATCCCACACCATCCGGTCCCTACAGGCCCATGGATTCTCAATAAATCTCGCAAAGAATCACCTGACACCTACAACATCTCTTCGTCATCTCGGCACGATCAAGTCTTCTTGTCAAGCATCCCTACTAGAGACAGTACAATCAGTACGTCACGACCACAAAGTACCACTCGCCTTACTATCCAGGCTACTGGGCATGTTTGTATCATGTATCGACGTAGTCCCCTGGGCAAGACTACACACACAACAACTACAATGGTTCCTCCTGCCATTTCAGAAGAACAAAACCAGTCACACCAGCAAGCTGATTCGATTACCACCCAGGGTCCGCCACTCCCTTTAATGGTGGACAACATCGGACTTCCGGTCTGGCTCGGGACCGCAGCGGAGTCTCCCGGCCAGGGCTCTGCCCCGAGACTCCTTCTACCCCTCCAGAGGTCGCAGATTGTGATCGGATGGGGTCCGGATGGCCCGATCCTAGAACGGGGGACTCCCCCTTGTCCGAGGAGCCGCTGCCGAAGCTCCGGAGATAGTGGACTGCCCTACAGCTCTGGACAAGGGAAAACCGATCCTCTTCCATAAGAGGATATGGCCATCGCGATCCCCCCAAACCCAGCGGGAAGCGAGAAAAAAGCTTAAAGAAAGTAAGATTTTTGCAGCTTTTTAGACTGAAAAAGAATACAAAAGACAAGAAGAAATTAAGGTAAAAAATGTTATTGTTTCATGTTTGAAAATAGATTTCCTTAACAAGGCGAAGGTGAAAGTTACTAGAAAATTCGTATCCAACCGCATAACAACAGCAGGATCTACTTTTTTCTTTTCACTTTCATTTTTTGCTTCGAACTTGAACTTTTGAACATTTAAAAATCTTGAATATATTAACTACATAATACAAATTTGATATGACATTATGAAAGACTTAATTTGCAAAGTTGAATAAAATTGAATAAAATCTGGAATTCTCAAATCTTCAATAAACATTGTATCCCGGGCTCTAACTTTGACAGCGGAGGGATTAAGAACGTCTTTGCTTCAATTCCTTTCTTTTTCTTCTAATGACAAAATGAAATAAACCAACAACTTGAATATAAATGGAAAACAAAACAAACTGATACATTAAAGTTAAGAAGACTTATTTTCTGGACTGCTTGTTCCTGGATTATTCCCTTTGGATTATTTGCTGTTTTCTTGGATTTCTAGTGGAGAGACTGGCTGCTTTGTCTTGGGCTACGAAATATAAACTGACTCCATTTTTTTTAAAAAAATTCAAATTTGATTTGATTCTAACTGGAAAATTGTGCCTGTATAATATTGAACTTTCTTTTTTGACATCATTGGATTAATGAGACTTGCATCAATAAGGATTATTTGATTTATAAGAAGAATATAAGTATATAACATTTGTATCTGCTCTTTAAATTTTACAGCGTTAATTCCTAACTTTTTTTCCTTTTCTTTTTTTCTTTTGTTCTTTTTAAAAGAAAATTAACTTAAAACATATGCACTGCTAACAACCCTTGGTCTCCTGCTCTACTCTAGTGAAATTAAAACCTCCTTCTCTTCCAAAGACTGCTTCCTCTTTACTATCCCCTTTTCTTTCTTCTTCTTAGTTATACAGCTAATTTTCTATTTTTCCTCTCTCCTTATTATTATTTCTTCTTCTTGTGTTGAATCTCTCCTTCTTCCTTTTCTTTCAAATCGTTTTATTTGTCTTCTCTGCTTCTGGTTTTGTTAATTTAAGGTAATAAGATAATTTACTGTGATATTTGCTAACAATTTTACTGATATTTTGGCTATATTAATAGTTAAATTTTATTGTGATATCTCAAGGGAAATTTGTTGAAAAATCAATTGAACAGGTTTGGAATTTATAGTGATTCTTTTCTTTTCATGAAATATAAAACAATAAGAATTGTAAATTTGAAAATATCGAGTACTTCAACCTATACTAAAAAAGTTAAAAAGCAAACAGCAACTGTAGCTTCATCACCCCAAGGATCACCTCACCCCTCTCCGGCACACCAGACTTTATCTGTAACCATGTTTACTAAGGAGAAGGAGAAAGAGAAACCACAACAGCCCACTCTTACAACAATACAAGAGACTTTGAATGCAATGAAGGACTTTATGCTTAAATCACAAGATGACGCAACCCAACAAAGAGAAGCTATAAAAACAGAGATGGCTGAATTCAAAACAGAGATGGCTGAACTAAAAGCAGACACGGGAGAAATGAAGGCGCAGATGAAGGAGATTCAACAAACTCTGAAAGAGAGTGAGGATCGAGTAAAAACAGTTGAAGAAAAGACTGATAAAATGGAGAAAACAATGGACTATCTTGAGGACAGAGCTGATTCGAGATATAGAAGATATGATGAATCAATCACTCATTTGGAAATGCAACGTGCTTCGTATGGGCTATGATTTCAAAACATAATAGAAGAAAAAGATGAAGATTTAAAGATGACTATGGCTGAAACCATTGGAGGAAACTTCCAGGCGGATCCCACAGAAATAATGAAAGAAATCGATGAAGTTTTCAGAATTTCAAATAGCTACATACGTCGCCACAACCTTCCGAGAGAGATTCACATCAAGTTTGTAAGAAGAACTTTGAGAGATGATATACTCCACTGGGCAAGAACTGGAAAATTGCAACATAAAGGAATAGAAATAAAAATATTAAAACAAGTCCCAAGAAGTGTCAGAGAAAGCAGAAGAGATTATCATTTCCTAACCAGAATTCTGATTAAAGAAAATATAACTTTTTGTTGGCTCATTCCACAAGGACTATCAATAACTTGGCACTCTACAAGATATAAATTGGAAAATCTGGATCAAGCAAGAGATTTCTTTGAAAATAGTGGAATAAGCCAACTGGAGCAATCAGTAAAGGAATGGACAGTACAACAGCAACCAGTAAAGGAGCCGACAGTACAACAGGAGGAAGTTATGGGGGCAGCTGTACAAGAAGAAGAGTAGGACCAAGGCGCTAGAAGAAAACAACCTCAGCGCGAAACAAAAAAATATAACAAATGACAACATCGAAAGATTTAAAAATTTTCTCAGTAAACGTAAATGGACTGAACGAACCAAAGAAAAAAAAACAAATGTTTTCCAAAATTAAAAATCAAAAGGCTCAAATTGTAATACTACAAGAAGTACACATCAAAAAAAGCAATCAGAAATTATTATTAAATTCTAAAATTAGAAATATGTATGCTGCATTAGCAGATCAAAAAAAAAGAGGAGTAGTGATGTATGTTGAGAATTCTATAAATTCCAAACAATTATTTACAGACGATGAAGGTAGAGTTTTGATTGTCCAAGTTAATATTGAATCTAGACCTCTTGCTATTCTTTCTATTTATGCCCTGAATGAGGATCAAATGACATTTTATAAAAAATTACATCAAAAAATAACAGAGTTAAACATTGAAAATATGCTAATAATTGGAGATTTCAACGCTATTACAAATAGACAATTGGATCACTCGGGGGGGGGGGTAGTAAAAAGAAAAAAAAGAATCTATTACCCACCACTTTCCAAAAAATGAAAACAGAATTATTATTAAATGATATTTGGAGGGAAAGACATCCCCATAAGAGACAATATACTTTTTATTCCAACCCCCATAAAATTTGGACAAGAATAGACATGGTATGGGCTCCAAAAATAACCGCAGAACAAATAAAAGAGGTGGAAATAAATGTTAATACATGGGCGGATCACAATCCTGTAGTAGTTTATATGAGAATTAATAAAAAACATTTTAATTGGCGGATGAATAGAAATATATTGAAAGAAAAAAAATATAAGGATTGGATTGAGAAAGAATTAAAAATATTTTTTGAAATTAATAAAAACTCAGATACTACTCCACAAAATTTATGGGATACAACCAAAGCATACATAAGAGGACTAACAATATCTTATACAGCAAAATATAACAAGGAAAATAAAATAAAATATGAACAATTAATAAACGAATTAAAACAATTAGAATCTTTATCACAACAAAATATAAAGAATAAAGAACTGAAAGGAAAAATGGATGTAATTAAACATAAAATCAGATTGATAGAGCAGAATCAAATAGCGGAAAAAATAAAAAGAGCTAAACAATATTATTTTGAACATGCTAATAAACCAGGTAGATGGCTCGCATATAAACTTAGGAAACAGAGGCAATCGAAAATAATTAAAAAACTAGAAGATAAGGATGGATTAATAAAATATGACACAGAAGGGAAAGCAGATATTGTACATAACTTTTTTAAAGAATTATATAAAAAAGAAAATATTAGTGAAGATGAAGTTTTCAATTATTTAGAACATTCTGAGTTACCACAACTGACGGAAGAGCAACAGGCAAACATGGAAGGACCAATAACAATGAAAGAACTCCTTACAATAATTAAAAAAAAGAAAAATAATAAAGCTACTGGACCAGATGCCATACCGGCAGAGTGGTACAAAATAGAAAACGAAACAATAAGAAATAATATGTTAGAAATTTTTAATGAATGTAGACTTGATGGTAAAATCCCTAAATCTTGGTCTGAATCTTTAATAATTTTAATCCATAAATCGGGTACAGCAACAGAAAAAAATAAAAATTATAGACCTATATCATTACTAAACGTGGATTATAAGATATTTACTGCAATATGTGCAAACAGATTTAAAAGGGTTATAAATGGGATAATTCATCAAGACCAGAACGGTTTTTTACCAGGTAGACAAATTAGAAATAATCTTAGAATTGTTATTAATACATTAGAATTCTATGAGCAACATCCTGAAAAAACATTAGCATTAATGTTTTTAGATGCCCAAAAAGCTTTTGACAATCTCAATTGGACATTTATAAAAATGCAATTGAACAAAATGAGATTTGGTCCAAAATTCGTAAATGTGATAGATGCTATCTATTCAAAACAAACAACAAAAATTATATTAAATAATGAACAATTGGAAACATTTGAAATAAATAAAGGAGTTCACCAAGGCTGTCCTATATCACCTCTATTATTCATTATGTCCCTAGAAACTCTATTAATTAAAATAAGAGCAAATTCAAAAATAACAGGTCTGACCGTTGGAAAGGAGACATATAAAGTCCAAGCCTTTGCAGATGATCTGACTTTTATAATTGAAGATCCGATAACGACAGTCCCAGTATTAATCCAGACAATAGAACAATACGGAAAGGTAGCAGGTCTAAAAATAAATAAAAGCAAAACACAATTTATAACAAAAAATATGAGTAAAATACAAGAAAGCAAATTAGAATGCATTTCTGGAATAAAAGTAGCTAAAAAGGTTAAGTATTTGGGAATATGGTTAACAGCTAAAACAATAACATTAAAAATGATAATTACATAAAATTAATGACGGAAATTAAGAAAGATTTAGAAATTTGGAATAATTTAAAAATATCCCTTTTGGGAAGAGTGGCCACAATTAAGATGAATATTTTGCCTAAAATCTTATTTTTGTTTCAGGTGATTCCAATAAACCCAGGGGGAAACTTCTTTAAAAATCTAACAAACATCGTTAAAAAAATTTTATGGCAAGGGAAAAAAGCAAGAATAAAGATAAATATGTTAGAAGATATTAAAGAAAGGGGAGGATTTGCACTTCCTAATTGGAAATTATATTATCAGGCAGCCGCCCTAACGTGGATTAGAGATTGGATAACTTTAGAAGATAAAAGAATATTAAACTTAGAAGGACACGATCTTATGCTTGGTTGGCATGCCTTTATATGGTATGATAAGGATAAAAACCACTCATACTTTAAAAGACACACCTTAAGAAAATACCTATTAGAAGTTTGGAAAGATATAAAGAAAAATCATTTTCTAACTACCCCTGAATGGGTTGCCCCCCTCGAAGCAATAATCCACCCAAAGTCTACAAAGGACATGAAAATAATAAGATATAAAGACTTATTAAACGATCAAATGAAATTAAAATCTAGGATTAAACTACAAGAAGAAGGGATAATAATTGATCGGTGGCATTATGCACAGATTCGATCTAGATACCAGAAAGATACAACGCTTTATATTTTTAACAAGAATAAGAACTTAATTACTTTTAATCAAACTAAAATAATAGGAAAAATCTATAAATATTTGATTGCACACAAAAACATAGATTTGACCCTAAAAGATAAAATGATAAGTTGGTGCAAAAATATCGGAAAAGAAATAGATATAGATACATGGGAGAAAGTCTGGACCAACAATTGGAAAATGACAAAATCAGGGTCCCTAAAAGAAAACCAAATTAAAATGTTTTACAGATGGCACCTCCCACCAAATAGGATAGCAAAAATGTTTCCCAAAACTTCCCCGCTGTCTTGGAAATGCAAGAAAGAAATAGGAACTTATTATCATCAATGGTGGACATGTGGTAAAGCTAGAATGTATTGGAAGATGATAGGGAGAATAATAAAAGAAATAGTAAAGCAAGATATAGAAATTACCCCGGAATTCTATTTATTAGGAATTACCAATCAGATCTATAAGAAAGAAATTTTATATTTAATTATACATATCTTAACCGCGGCTAGGATTATATACGCGCACAATTGGAAAGGGGAGGATATCCCCAAGGAAGAAGAAGTTATTTCAGAAATATTAGATTGCGCTGAAATGGATATGATGACAAGACGCTTAAATGATCAAGAAGATATGAAATTTTATGAAACATGGAACAAGGTTTATATATGGATAGATAAGAAAAAATAATAGAAAATTAAGATATGTAAATAAATAAATGTGTGTAATTTTTTTTCCCGGTAAAAATAAGTTTTATTTTAGGTTACAATAGTATTAGATAAATTAAGTTTGTTTAAGAATTATATTAGAATTAGTTTATATATAAAGAAGTATTATGGGAAGAATTTTGTTTTATTTTAGTATTAGACTAAATACGAAAAATTTTAATGAATTTTTTAAAAAAAATTAATTACTTTTTAATATTCAAATATGTATTCAACTATGTATTCTTTTTCTGTATTTGAATTTATACTTTTGAGATAAGCGGGGAAAATGCATCCTCACCTTTTATGTTTAATGTATGTACGTCTGTTTGTCTATTTTATGAAAATTAATAAAAAAATTGAAAAATAAATAAATAATGGTGGACAACATCAGCTATCCACCAAGGCACCTGCTTCAAGGAACAGATGTGCATCACTGTGACAACCGACACAAGCCTCTTAGGCTGGGGGGCACACACGACACACCAAATAGCCCAGGGCAGCTGGACTCCAGAAGAGCTTGTCAACAACAGCATCAACTTCTTGGAGTTAAGGGCGGTATCGCTAGCCCTATGCCAGTTCCTTCCCCGGGTGGCAGGCCGCCCAGTCCTCATCCTCACAGACAATGTGGCCACCCGGGCATATATAAACCTAGCCCTCACAACATCTGCTTGAAGATCAATTCCATGAAATTCAGGACCTTAAAAACGAAATGGATCAAATGCATTCTGAGATCAGCAACCTCCAGAAAGGCCGCCTGCAGTCCACCAAGCAAATCCTTCAGGAAAGTGACTTATCAGGAGAGGAGAAAGTAGGAAGCTGCAACTAATCTCAGAAATTCTCTGGTTTCAATCTTTCCAGATTATCATTTTCTTTTGCACATCTATTAGCTACCATAGAATGTCATTTCCCCCCATTTACAAAACTGAAGTCAGTTGGTTGTTCTCATGCCCAGCCTCACTTGTACCAAATATGCTTAAAAAATACCGTAGGGAAAACATTGAACCACAGTGAGGGTTTCTTTCCTGCTGCAAAAGGGTAAATTATAATTTCATACTGGGCACTAGTATTCCATGTTGCATCCAGTTTTGGTCGCCACAATATCAACAAAATGTTGAGAAACAAGGATGGTGCTAATTGGGTATATCTACTCTAATGAAAAGAAGGATTAGGGATGACACGAAAGCAGTGTTCCAATATTTGAAGGGCTGCAGAGAGCATCAACCTGTTTTCCAAAGCACCTGAAGGCAAGACAAGAAACAATGGATGGAAACTAATCAAGGGAAAAAGCAACCAAGAACCAAGGAGAAATTTCCCAACAGGGAGAACAATCAACCAATGGAATAGTTTGGACAATCCTAGACCTATGGTGGTGAATCTATAGCATCATGCGAGAGGTGGCATGCAGAGCCCTCTCTGTGGGCATTAAGTCAAATTATAGATGGAATAAGTATGGGGATTCAGATAAGTATTGGATTACAGCATTAAGGAAGGTCCTGGAAACTAAAGGGCTCCTTGAGCAGCTACCTTACGTAGTCCCATGGGGGTTTGTTGTATGGGAAGGTCCCTTGTTGGGAGGGGGCAGAGAGGTTCAAATCCTTCATGAGAAAGAGAGAGATAGGAAGGGGTGGGATCCCTTAGAATATCCCCTCTGCCCATCTTCTCCTCCCCCTGATTATGGACAGGCTGCTGGACAGGCAGGGATAGCTGGATCTCCAGGAAGGAGTGAGGTAAAGCCTGTAATATTACATTCTCCTTCCCAAAGGGTCACTAGGTCAAAGGCTCGAGTTCTTCCGCTTCGTGAAGTCCCGGGAGGCTTGAGTGTTGAAGGGGCTGTCGTCACGACCTTTGTGAATATACCCTTGACCTCCTCAGATTTATGGAATTATAAAATGGCAATGCCTAAGTTAAATAGTGACCCTATTGGAACTGCAGATTCGTTAAACTTGTTTTTGGGTCCCAATGTATATACATTTGCAGAACTGTAGTATATTTTGAGTTATTTATTCACTATGGAAGAGAGGGTTCAGATTAGAACAGCTGCTATGAATTATTGGACCAAGTCCCAGACAGGAGTCATTAATCCTATGGTTGCTGAAGTAAAGTTTCCTTTAGCATATCCAGAATGGGATGTAAATTCTCCAGAAGGGAGGAGACAGTTAGAGGATTTAAAGAAAATTATAATAGAAGGGGTAAAAACTGCAGTGCCACAGGGGACTAATTTAAAGAAAGCATTTGAGGTAGGGCAGTATAAAGATGAGACTCCTCATGATTTCCTTGATAGAATCAAAAATAGCCTAAATAAATTCTCTGGGCTTACGCCCAGTAGTGCCGAATATGAGGCCTTGCTTAAAATGCAGTTTGTGACGAATTCCTGGCCAGATATACAGAAAAAGATTCAGAAATTGGAGGACTGGGCTAGTGCTGATATTACGAAATTGTTAAAAGCTGCTCAGAAAGTTTATGTCAATAGGGAGGAGACTAAGAGTAGACAAAAGGCACAGTTGATGGCATCAGTTCTGAAAGCTGAAAAAACAAGTGAGAGAAGGGAGTTTGGAAAAGGTAGAGGAACAATATTACCAGGTCCCAATAGAAGGATGGGGATGGGGTCTTCTTGGAAAAGGCCCCTTGGAGCAGAAAGTAAACAGTGTTTTGGATGTGGCAGGGAAGGGCACATGGTGAGAAATTGTCCCCAGAAGGTCAGGGATCAAAGGAGGAATCAGAGGTTATACTCCCTAATGAGGGATGATTGACAGACTCAGGGGTTTGAAGTAAGGTCCCACACCGAACCCTTGATAAATCTTTTGGTGGGGCCAGAGAGGGAAGACCAATTTTTTTTAATAGATACTGGTGCAGTAAAAACCTCGCTTTGTGCATTACCTAAAGGGGTGGAGAAAGGTTTATACACTATGAAAATTAAGGGTGTGCAAGGAATTATATTTGAAGTACCGTTAGTACGGAATGTAAAAATACAGTTTAAAGATAAGGTTATAGTGTTGGATGTGATTATAGTACCAGAAGCCGGAACAAATCTATTGGGTAGAGATGCTTTATCTTTATTGGGATGTGAGTTGACCTTGACAACAAAAATCTGTGATATGAGGATGTTAACAGAAAAACAGGAAAGAGAGATAGACCCAATGGTTTGGGAAGCACCAGGAAATAGGGGAATATTGAAAATTCCTCCTTTGGTTGTGCGTCTAAAGGAGGGGGTACAACCAATACAGGAAAAACAATATAGGATCCCCATTGAAGGAAGAAAGGGATTAAAACCAGTAATAGAGGCATTAATACGGGATGGTTTAATTGAGCCGGCTATGTCTCAATTTAATTCTCCAATCTTACCTGTTCGAAAACCTGATGGTTCATATCGTTTAGTGGAGGATTTGAGGAAAGTAAATACATTAATTGCTACTAGGCATATTATAGTACCAAATCCATATACTCTTTTAAGCCGTATTCCAAATGAACATAAATATTTTAGTGTTATTGATTTGAAGGATGCATTCTGGACATGTCCATTAGCTGAGGAATCTCGGAATATCTTTGCTTTTGAATGGACGGATCCAGATACTAATAGAACTCAGCAATTCAGGTGGTGTGTGTTACCACAGGGGGTTTCTGAAAGTCCTAATTTGTTTGGACAAATGTTGGAACAAGTGTTAGCAAAATTTTTAGTACCGGAGGGATTGAGTCTCCTCCAATATGTTGATGATCTATTGTTGTCCGGGGAAAAGATGGAGGATATGGAAAAGGGCACAAATGCCTTATTGAACTTCCTTGGAGGACAGGGTTTGAGAGTGTCAAAAAGGAAATTGCAATATGTTGAATTGGAGGTGAAATATTTGGGTCATTTAATCAGCCATGGGAGCAAGAAAATAAACCCAGAAAGAATAGAGGGTATAATGAGGCAGGTCCTACCAAAAGATAAGAAGGAGGTGAGGAGGCTTTTAGGTCTTGTAGGATATTGCAGATTATGGATTGATGGATATACAGAGAAGGTGAGGTTTTTATATGAAAAATTGTTAGAAGAGGAACCGTGGGAGGTACGATGGAAGAAGGATGATGAGGACCGGTTGCAGGAGTTGAAAAAGGCTTTAATACAAGCACCAGTCCTGAGTTTACCTGATTTAGAGAGGCCTTTCCATCTATTTGTAGCCGTTGAGGATGGAATAGCTAAAGGGGTATTAGCGCAGGTATGGGCTGGGAAGAAGAAGCCGATAGCGTTTCTATCCAAGTTGATGGATAATGTTGTAAGGGGATGGCCTAGGTGTATACAAGCCGTGGCAGCTACTGCCTTGTTGGTGGAGGAAAGTAGAAAATTGACTTTTGGAGGGGCATTGGTCGTAAGTAGCCCCCATCAGGTGAGGAATGTTTTGATGCAAAAGGCTCATAGATGGCTAACAATTCTCGTTTATTACAGTATGAAGTAATTCTGTTAACCCAGGATAATTTAGTACTTACGACAGATAGAAATCTCAATCCAGCTGAATTTCTATCTGGAGTAAGACAAGAATGGGAGGATATAGCACATGATTGTGTAGAAGTGATTGATTTGCAGACCAAGGTACGTGCAGATCTGAAAGACCATGCAATAGATGGTGGAAGGAATTTATACATTGATGGCTCATCCCGTGTTGAAGACGGAAAGCGATGCAACGGATATGCTATAGTGGATGGTGATACGCATGAAGTATTGGAATGTGGAAAACTACCTACTGAATGGTCAGCACAAACATGTGAGGTATTTGCTTTATTACAAGCCCTGAAGTTATTACGGAATACGGTAGGGAATGTGTATACAGATTCCAAGTATGCCTTTGGCATACTGCATACCTTTGGGAAGATATGGATGGAAAGGGGTTTGGTAACTAGTAGAGGGAAGGAGTTGAAACGGGTGGAACTGATAAGGGCTGTGTTAGGGGAAGCAGATGGTCTGACACAGTTAGCTGTAATACATGTTGAAGCCCATAGGAAGGGGGATTCAAAGGAAGTATTGGGAAACAGATTAGCTGATGGGGCAGCTAAGAAAGCGGCAAGAGGAGAGGTGGAGGTGTTGAGAATGTCCTTAGTGCCAGTTGTAGAATGGGATGTTGCTCCATCATTCACAGATGAGGAAAAGTGTGAGATGAGGAAGGAGGGAGCAAAGGAGATTTAAGGGAAATGGTATACGAGTAATGGCCTACAGTTGGTGAATAAACCAACCATGAGGACTATCCTGGAGAGGGTACACGAAGGATCCCACTGGGGAACGCAGGCATTGGTGGATTTTATTAAAAATAGATATGTTTGTAGGGGCATGTATATAATAGCTATGCAGATAGTGAGGAAATGTATACATTGCATTAGAATTAATAAAAAGATTAGTCGACAACAGGAAAGGGGTGGTCGAGCTTTAGCCGTATGGCCCTTCCAGAGAATTCAAGTAGATTATACTGAAATGCCTCCAGTAGGAACATTGAAGTATCTACTTGTCATAGTAGATCATTTGACTGGTTGGGTGGAGGTTTTTCCTTGTGCACGTGCTAATGCACAGATGACTGTAAAGATACTGTTGGAACAGATAACACCACGGTATGGTCTGATTGAATCAATTGATAGTGATAGAGGTGCACATTTCACAGCCCAGGTAGTGAAACAGGTAATGCATGATTTAGGTATTACCTGGGAATATCATTTGGCTTATCATGCATCTTCGGCTGGTAAAGTGGAAAGAAAGAACCAGACGATAAAAAACACATTGAAAAAATTAATGCTTGAATTAAAACTACCATGGACGAAATGTTTGCCCTTAGCACTATTACATATTCGTACAAGTCCACGGAAGGATATAGGAATATCCCCTTATGAAATGATGTTTGGTATACCATATACCGGGAGTATAGGAATGCCTAGAATAGAATTAAAAGATGTGTTCTTAAGGCAATATATTCAAGGATTGTCGCAGTGTTTTTCTCATTTAAGGTCTAGAGGATTGTTGGCGCAGACTCCTCCGCTTGACTTTCATGTGCATGATATCAGGAGTGGTGATTGGGTCCTGATCAAGGCCTTAAAGGAGAGGAAACTGCAACCTCTGTGGGAAGGACTGTTTGAGGTTTTGCTAACCACAGAGACAGCTATCCGAACTAAGGAACGAGGTTGGGTCCATTATTCTAGGATTAAAGGACCAGTACCAGGACTGGACAATTAAAAGGAACTGTGATAAGGACTGGACCATATTCCACTGGATGGAGTGACTTATGTGGGATGAAGAAAGAGACTGAATAAAATCTCATTTGGACTTGGGTTTCATGGAATTTTGGGAGGTGGAGTTGTGTATTTGGTTAAGTGTGGTTGTTTTCTATCTGTTTATAATAGCCCTATTGAGAGAAGATATCGCTGAGTGGCTGAATTCCATGCTGTGGATGTCTGTGGATGTAAGTCCCCGAGACCAGGAGCACCGTGTGTAAAGCATAACATTACATATATATATACACTTTACAAGGGGGGGCCAGTTCACATTAGACTAGCAGTATGGGTAAAATATATACTCTAATGTTGTTATTTTGGGGGATAGTATTGTACCTACAGGTGGGTATGGGATCAGAGACTGCGTTGCCTAGTTACCCTGTTACCTGGCAGCAGCTTTGTTTCCATGCTGAATCTGAGGAGCAATATGCCCAAATAACTGCTGTTACATTGGTTGAGCATGATGAGGAAATTGATGCTGGAGTTTGTATTAGGTCTACTTATGGTGATGGAATGAATTTGGGAAAATACCCTAGATGCAACCACACATATGATGTTGATAGGGGATGGAAGGAAGTAGCATCCAAGATGGAAAATATATACACACAGTGTTATAAATATTATGGGAATTATAATCCTTCATATAGAAAGTTTCGTATAATAGAAGAAGGTTTACTGATACCGTATCATGAGATTAAGAATCATTCCAAGTTGGTATTTATTTGTGGCAATATAGCTCTACGGAAATTACCATACACTTGGAAGGGTAGATGTACAATTGGATATGTAATGAATGGAATACAGCGACAGAAGAGGGAGACCAGGGAAATAGCGAAGAAAGAAGAAAATGTGTTTCTGGAATTAATGAAAGTTGCTTTAAATAGTA
Organism: Erythrolamprus reginae; assembly: GCF_031021105.1. Classification (NCBI taxonomy): domain Eukaryota; kingdom Metazoa; phylum Chordata; class Lepidosauria; order Squamata; family Dipsadidae; genus Erythrolamprus; species Erythrolamprus reginae. Next base: position 251,429,635 of record NC_091951.1, read on the forward strand.
CTTCCTTTTGTGTAAATGGAGATACAACTGTATCAGATATAATTTCTACCTGTTTTGTCGGGGTCCCAATACCAGGGAAATTTATCTTTGATGAAGTGAAGGTCATCATAAAGCCAAATAATTACAAATTGGCCAAGGTGATGACATTGTTTGGGAATCCTATTAGACCCACGAAATGGACTAACCAGAAGAAGTTAGTAATAGAAGTAAAGAATATATTGCCTGCATATGATTGTGTACTGTATAGACACCCCGAGAAGAAATTAGAGAAAGTGACATATACAGCAGTCCCTACTGATAATGCCTTCTCCTGTAAAGAAAGGGAGGAAGTAGAAGCTTTGGGACATGTGTTATATCTCCCGAAAGGTTGGTTCCTATTCTGTGGTTTGTTAGCTTATTCGTTTATCCCAGCTCACGCGATAGGGGGTCCATGTACCATTGGTCGATTAACCACTATGATGGGGATAGCTCACATTAAAGAAATCAATCAGGAAACACGGTTTTATTATGAAATGATGAATGCTACGATATATAATGGAAATCGTGTTATACCAGATGAGGGGGAGATTACTGACAGAGAGACTAATCAGGAACATGAGCAGGAGGGAGAGGGGGTTGTACATACGACTCATGAACATATACCTCCTGATCATATCCCAGTGCAATGGCCAGTACAATGGTCGGTTTCCCCTGTGTTGTTTAATCCAGATCACGAAAATATATATAGGGGACGACGGGACGTTACTGAAATATATGATGCAGGGTGTAGTGATAAGGTGGTGATATTGTCAAAAGTAGAAGCAGGATTGATTGGCATGTTTCCCTGGTTTGCCAATCAATATAACCATCAGCAGATGGGCCATCTGGTATGTGCCCTGGCAAAAAGCATCAATGAGACATCATCTATCATAGCTGCTTTAGCTGATGAAATGGGTGAGGTGCGGAAATCAGTGTTGCAAAACAGAGTAGCCATTGATTATATTTTGTTGAGATTGGGTCATGGCTGTGAAGAGTTTGAGGGATTATGTTGCTTTGATATAGATGATAAGAAACAGTTTATAGAAGCTAAGCTTAAGCATTTGCATAATATCACTACACATTTACAATATGTTACAGACAATGCTGCATTTACTGATATTTGGAATACATTAACTTCTTGGTTACTGAATTTTAAATGGTTGAGAAATCTGTTTGTAGGAGTTATTGTGGTTATTGTATTATGTTTGATTACATGTATTTGTATTAAATGTATACCTTGTTGTATCGGTTTGTGGAAAACCCTATGGAAGAGTACCTGTACTTGTAGGAGTGACAAGAGGATTGGGGTTATCAATGATCTTCCCTCAAATAGGGAGGTCCGTATTATGATGCAGGAAATCTGACTGTAAATTACCATTCCGATGAAAAGAGGAGTAGGGATTGTGAAAAGTATATAGAAGCTGGGACTCCCAATTTGTATCGTATAGATATACTTTAGAAGAAGGGGTGAACTTCTCAACCTTGGCATCCTTGGACGGTTAGGAAGTTGCATAAGACGGAGAAAAACATGTTTATTTCAACCCAGACTGCTGACAAAGTTAGTTATGGGCCAGGGAACTATCAGGAGAGGCGAAAACACATATGATGTATGGTTCTGAAGAAGTATTGGGAAAGGATTGAGAAATAGGAAGTTGGCTGGAAACAATATGCCCATATATGGTTAATGGAGGGGGGAGATTGCTGCTATGTTGTATGCTATAAATGTTTGTCCTTATTCCTTGTTCAGTATCGCAAGACCTTTGCACCTTGCGATCCTATATATATATAGTACTCTTGATTTATTCACAAAAGAATAAATACATTTTTATCAGAGCTCTGGTGTTCCTCCATTTTTTTTTGGTCTGAGTGTTTTTTTTTATATTAGGGTTTTTTTCCTGACATCACCCAAGCCTAGCTCCATCGCATTTCTTCATCAGTTTCATTTTCAAGGAAACAAAAGTTTGTGGGACTAAAAAAAAAATTCACTCAATCAATTCCAACTTCTCATGAAAGGAGAAGATCTCACAAAGTTGGAATTGCCAACGCATACTCGCAAGGCATCCAGCACCAACCTCCTATGCCTACCAAGAGCCAGCAACCAGAGATATGGCCTATGGCTAATGCCCACTAAACCTACCAGGACTCGCTGGGGTCTCAGCCCCTGTCACATGATGAGGGAAGTGAGGCAGAGGACGAGTTCTCAGAGGATGAAGAGACATTTGCTGAACAACCAGTTTTTACCGGCTTGTTTAAACCCGCACTGTTCAAAACCCTTTTGCACAAAGCAAAGACCACAGCTAGTCTGGGTTCCACTACCAAGCCTACCGACCCATCAGTAGAGCTGGAGCCTACTGCAGGACTTTTTCCTGAACCAGAAAAGCAATCCGACTTCATCCCTTCGTCTTCAATTTTCATCGATAATATAAAACGCCTGTGGGAGAACCCTACAGCGGCCCCAGGCCCTTCCTCCATCGAAAAGAAGTTCTATGGGTTTGGCCCGGACATTGAAGGATTGCTACAGTTCCCCCCTGTGGATCAACCGGTTGCCAATCTTGTTTCCAATTCTGTAGTCCCAGCAGACATGGAAGGCCTGAAGCCAGATGACCGCAAAGCGGAAACCCTCATTCGCAAGACCGCAGGTTTTCCGTGGACACAACATTGAACTCCGCTAAGTTCGCGGCGCGTTCCATGGCGGCCACTATGTCCTCACACTGCCTTCTCTGGCTCAAAAGCTGGCACGCCGATGCAAGATCTAAATGGTGTCTTGCGGCAGCTCCCTTCAGCGGGGATAAACTATTTGGCGAGTCATTAGACTCAGTATTGGTTGAGGACAAAGACAAATGCAAGGTCCTCCCTAAGGCTTATAGGCGTGCTGATAGAAGACCAGCACCATATTCCCGCAGACAGACTTTTCGTTACGACACCACTACAGCCTCTCCCTTTGCGCAAGCCCAGAGAACCTAGGGCCAAGGCTACTATCGAAAGGATAGACTGCCTTTCACAGACAGGAACGCGGGGGTGGGGAGGGATACCGTCCATACACCCAACCTAAACGCCCGTTTAGGGGTCAACCCTCCAGAAACTTTCGGAAATCCAAATGACTCATCCACAGATGCTCCCATTGGAGGAAAACCTCAAGGGTTCCTCACACAATGGGAAGAGACATCCTCAGATTGCTGGGCCATAAACACCATCCAATCACGACTGCAACTAGAATTCCTTGCCCACCCGCCCAACCGGTTCTTCAGATGCCCCATCCCCGCCAACAGAGCGGAAAGGGACCTACTCCAACAAGAAGTCCAACACCTGCTGGACATCGCGGCCATCGAACCGGTACCTCCAGACCAGCAGGGAAAGGGATTTTATTCACACATCATCCTAGTGCCCAAATATTCAGGGGGACATCGTTTAATCCTCAATCTAAAGCAACTGAACATTTATGTAAAGTACCGCAAGTTCAAGATGCAGTTACTCAAATCCATCCTAGCCTGCATCTGTCAGCACAACCTCCTGACCTCCATAGACTTACAGGAGGCCTATTTACATGTACCAATCCACCCAGACCACAGGAGATACTTACGGTTTTACCTGGGAGGTGCCCACTTCCAATACCGGGCCATGCCCTTCGGGCTATCCTCAGCACCCAGGACATTTACCAAGTTGCTAGATGTCGTAATGGCAGACTTACGCCTTCAGTCTATAAGACTCCAAGCCTACTTAGACGACATCATTATTCTATCCAGGTCGCCCAAACAAGCACAGGTCGATCTATCCCACACCATCCGGTCCCTACAGGCCCATGGATTCTCAATAAATCTCGCGAAGAGTCACTTGACACCTACATCTCTTTGTCATCTCGGCACGATCATGTCTTCCTGTCACCAGACCATCAAGCATCCCTACTAGAGACAGTACAATCAGTACGTCACGACCACAAAGTACCACTCGCTTTACTATCCAGGCTACTGGGCATGTTTGTATCATGTATCGACGTGGTCCCCTGGGCAAGACTACACACATGACAACTACAATGGTTCCTCCTGCCATTTCAGAAGAACAAAACCAGTCACACCAGCAAGCTGATTCGATTACCACCCAGGGTCCGCCACTCCCTTTAATGGTGGACAACATCAGCTATCCACCAGGGCACCTGCTTCAAGGAACAGATGTGCATCACTGTGACAACCGATGCGAGCCTCTCAGGCTGGGGGGCAAACACGGCACACGAAATAGCCCAGGGCAGCTGGACTCCGGAAGAGCTTGTCAACAACAGCATCAACTTCTTGGAGTTAAGGGTGGTATCTCTAGGCCTACACCAGTTCCTTCCCCAAGTGGCAGGCCGTCCAGTCCTCATCCTCACAGACAATGTGGCCACCCAGGCATATATAAACCATCAAGGAGGCACAAAATCACAATACCTCATAACGGAAACAGAGACACTGGTTTCCTGGGCGGAACAAAACCTTCAGTCCTTGAGGGCGGCGCACATAGCAGGGACTCTAAACGCACAAGTGGATTGGTTGAGTCGGGCAACATTAGATCCAGTGGAATGGTGGCTGGACCCGAACATATTCCAGGACATCTGACTACGGGTCGGCACGCCAAAGGTGGATCTGTTTGCCACCCAGGACAATGCACAGCTCCTCCGCTTCTTCTCATGCTTCCCGTCCACAGGAGTGGAAGCGGTCAATGCCCTACGCTCCCCCTGGCCCGAAGGGCTTCTTTATGCCTTTCCCCCGACGGCACTCATCCCAAGGGTAGTGAACAAACTGCTGGCGGAAAGGGCGGAGATTCTGCTGGTAGCTCCACACTGGGCACGCCGCCCGTGGTTCTCAGACTTACAAGATCTATCGGTCTCCAGACCATGGCGGATTCCGGACAGTCAGGTATCCTTCACCCAGGGGTCAGTTCACCACCCAGACCCTCAATGGTGGCACCTCACCGTCTGGCACTTGAGGGGTGCTGATTGAAAGCACTCTACCTACCTGATAATGTAATAGGAACTATCCAGGCGGCCCGGCGGTCTTCAACGACCAGGATTTACGACTCTACTTGGTCAGCATATTACCTTCTGTACTTTAAAGAATCTGGACCCATTGCAAGAGTCCTTAGAACAGATCTTGTCCTTCCTCCAGGCAGGGTTCGAAAAAGGACTAGCACCGAATACCCTCCGCCGGCAGGTAGCAGCATTGTCCACAGTACTTCGCCTGGAGAATTTGAGGTCACTATATCACCACCCCTACATTCGAGACTTCCTCCGCAGTGCTACTAACATCAGACTGCAGGTGGTGCACAGGTATCCCACCTGGGACCTCCCACTGGTCCTTCGGGCATTAACTGGCCCGCCCTTTGAACCAATGCGCTCAGTTCCACTTCGCATACTCTCATTTAAGACCGCTCTTCTGGTAGCAATTACTTCAGCAGAAGGGTGTCGGAATTATCAGCCTTCTTGGTACTGCAGGATTTATGCATTTTCCATCAAGATAGAGTGGTCCTGCAACTGGACCCGGCGTTTCTACCAAAGGTCAACACACCATTTCACACGATTTCTGCGCCCAAGCTGCTCATCCTCTGGAACACTGCTGGCATAAACTAGATGTCCGGCGAGCCCTCAAACTGTACATTCGTAGGACACAACCGATTAGAAAATCTGAAGCCTTGTTCGTCTCCTTCCTCCTGGCCACTCAGGGACTCAAGGTCTCCTCCCAAACAATTGGACGATGGATAAGATCTTGCATAGCGGAAGCATATATTGCACGGTCCCAGAAGGTACCACAAGGGATTACAGCGCACTCTACCAGAAGTGCGGCCACATCCGCCGCTTGGAACACACAGGCGTCAGTGGAGGATATTTGTCGCGCAGCCACGTGGTCGTCCCCAACAAAGTTCAATAGACATTACCGCCTCGATGTTTTTGCCTCTGCGGAAGCAGCTTTTGGCGGGAGAATTCTTCAACGAGTCTGTGCCGCTTCTGCTCCCCTGACCAGGCCTGATCCCTCCCTGTCTCCTTAGCTTGGGTATATCCCACGTTGGACTCTCCTAAGCAGCACATTGGAGAAGAGCCATTGTACTTACCTGAACGGTCTTCTCAATGCGCTGCATGGAGAGTCCAAAACCCACCCGGCCTTGTTCTTGCCCAGGGTCGCAGTTCCTTTTTATAGTTCTGGTTTTTTCCTGTAACAAATAAAGTTTTTTTATATAAAGAATATATGTCTATGCCTTCGTTTTAAAACTGAACCCTCTGGGGCAAGCAGGGGGCGGGACAGAATTAATTATTTAAATTCAAACTCAGTCCCTACCAATAAAACTAGAGTATAACCCACGTTGGACTCTCCATGCAGCGCATTGAGAAGACCATTCAGGTAAGTACAACAGCTCTTTTCCTGCAGAGCTGCCTGCGTTGGGGTGCCATGCCTCCCTGCCAGCCAGCTGAACTTCGGTGCACTGCTCCTAGGCTCATCAGCCTCCAGATTCCCACCACCCAGCACCAGTTTTGGAGGGGTGGGGTGGAGAAACAGATGAAGGCAATGAGAGAGAGAGGGAGGGAAGGAGAGAGAGAAACAGAGGGATGGAAACAGGGTGAGAAAGAGAGAAGCAGAGGCAGAGAGGAAGGGAAAGAGGAAGAGAAAGAAAAAGGCAGAGAGGAAGGGAAAGGGGAAGAGAGGCAAGGAAAGAGAGAGAAAAACAGAAAGGGAAGGAGAAAAAGAGAAATGATATTACAAAAGTTTTTCTTTTTTATTGTTATTGAGCATAATATTTCAAAAGCAGAAAAAATGAAGGGGCATAAAAGTGCATTTATCACATTTTTCATAGAACAATTATCTGAACTCTGCCTTTATCATTATTTTAGGTAGTAAAACCTCAGTATTCAGGTTAAATTGCCTTGTTGGCACTTTGCGACAAGTAAGTGGGTTTTGGCTTGCAGTCTCTAAAAGGTTCGCCACCACTGCCCTAGTCATAGGTTTCCCACTGTTCATGATAGAGATGCTTATAATAAAAGGTGTTCTAGTATGTTTTAAGTCTTTATGGTGAAGACAAAACAATTACTCTTTTGGAGAATTGAGTGGTATAGAAATTAAATAAAATAGTAAATTATGGGATTACCCTTTACCAAAAGTTTAAAGGGAATTTGTACATCTCCAACCTGCTACATGAGATACTCTGTCTGGATTGTTTGATGACTCTAAGAATTATTAAATCACCTCTCCTTTATACATACTTTTCTTCTCCACAGAAGTTCCAGCCTTTATGTCTAAAAAGCATGAGTATTGCATAGAGATTTCTGCACTGATATAAATTTTCGTCTTTTGACATTAGCCCCCAAATGCCTGTGTCCCAGGACTGGCTATAGTGTATGCTTCATAGGCATCATCTTTTCACATACTTAAATGACATATGAAAACATCTTAATGCTATCTAAAAGAATCGTGGTACACACTGTTTTAAGCACCAGCAACCATTCCTCCTTAGCTAAAATCTGATAGAAAAATATTATTAGATACCAGTTAATATTCCTTTATGGGCTATTCATTTGGGCACATTTATTTCCTGTCTTTACTCAGCAAACTTGAGAAACAAACCATTTGCCGAATTGGCAAATTTTGGCTTTTTTGACATGATGCTTTATTGTCCATATTTGTGTATCTGTTGCTAACAGTTGGAATTAAGTCTATGGTTATATTTGTAATTTACGATGTCTAACGTATGTAACTGATATTTGTATAAAACATTTCCCTGGTGCATTTTTCTTATCCTTTGCAGGAAATGATTGATATGCTCAATTTGGCTTTTAAGAAGATTTTTGAAGACGATATACAGAAGGCTGACTGGGCTCAAAAGTCAATAGGTAATGTCCTGAAAGATGGAGTGGCTTTGGGTTTGCAACTCACAGCCAGGAGTGTCTTTGCATAAACTGCGAGTTGTGCAGTAGTTACACCCAGTTCTGCATCTTGAGAACCTGGCTGCCCTTGAGAAGTATCTGAAAGCTTCAGTTGATTTAAATGTTTAATGGGCATCACATTTAAATCCCTGAACTGAAGCTTGGGGGGGGGGGGGATAAGAAATTGATTTGAAATCATATCTGACAGATTTTTCTCTTTCTACACTAAATTCTACAAAAGATGAATTACTATTGGATAATTACAGTATATATGAGTGAATTTAATTTCTGATGAAAAATTTATTTATATTTTATTAAACGAAATTCTCTCTAGTTGTTGTTTTTTCTTTCTATTTGCCTTTCTTTGAAGAAATCCTTTGTATCTTTCTTTCTTTTTACTTTTTTTCTTTTTTCTTTTCTTCTTTCTCTCTCTCCCTTTTTCATCTTTCATATTTTTTTTCTTTTTTTCATTATTAAATAGCTATGTGTTAGAATATTGGTTTCTTCCTTTCCCCCACCTGATCCCCTTTTAAGGAATTTAGGAACTCACTGAAATATTTTTTTTCTACCTTTACCCCTTTACTTTCTTTATCTTTTCTATTTTCCTTTTAATTAAACTCAAAAATTAATTATAGCATTAATTGAATTGAATCAATATATTCAATCTTTCTCTTTTCCTTTTTCTGCTCCACTTTTCTATTAAGAATACATAAGATTTAGATTAAAATATTTTTTAACATAAAATAAATAACAGTAAATTTTGTATTATGAAAGGTTCCCACAGGGCACAGAGTGTGACTTCAGTGACTACAATAACGGGAAAACAACCAACTACTCCTGCCCCAATTTCTACACCCAGGACCTCCCAAACCTCATCACCGTTACAACAAAGGACCATACCCATAATGTTGGCCAAAGAGAAAGAAAAAGACAAGCCTACGATGGACCCTGGTCTTCAGATTATCCAAGAAGCATTAGCAGACATCAAGGCATTACAAACCCAGGCAAAAACTCAAAGCGACACAAACAAAGAAGAAATGAAAACCTACCTACAAGAACTGAGGCAAGAGATGAAGGAGATGAAGGACGAAATTAAAAAAGAAATTGCAGAACTCCGAACTGAATTAACTGAAGTAAAAGGGAATGTTGTCGAAATGGACGGAAACATAAAAGTCATCCAACAAAAATTACAAGACAGCGAAAAGAGAATACAAGTGACAGAAGGAAAAATCCAAGATGTGGGACAGAGAGTAGAAGAATACGAAGACCGTAACTACGCAGCCCGCAGAGACTTTGATATAGCAATAACCAATCTAGAACTCTACTCCGCACAACATGGTTTGAGGTTTCAAAACATCGAAGAAGAAAAAGACGAAGATTTGCCTGCAAAAATGGCAGACATTATGGGAGCTATTTTGCAGTTAGACCCAACAGAACTGGTAAAAGAGATCGACGAAGTCTATCGAGTTCAGACTGGATATGTTAGGCGCCACAATTTACCCAGAGAAGTCCACATTAAGTTCACAAGAAGAATTGTCAAAGATGCGATACTGAGATACACAAAAAATGAGTCTTTCCAACGTAATGGAAAAGAAATTGCGATTCTGAAACAAGTTCCGAGGAGAGTCCGAGAGGCTAGAAGACAATATTATTTTCTTACAAGTATTTTAATCAGAAAGAGCATTGCTTTCAGATGGCTGATACCAGAAGGTTTGACCCTAACATGGCAATCAACGAGAGTGAAAATAGAAAGCGTAGAACAAGCACGATCTTTTCTAGCACGCAGTGGACTGGACAGTACCGCACAAATTCAGATTCAACCAAAGCCTAGCGACGAAACGATGGGGGCCGCAGGTGGTAGAGAGGAAGAAGCGTTGGTGGTGAGGCAGAAACAACTACAGATCTCACAGGACTTAATTTTGGATCCCCGACTCCGAGAACCAAAAGAACCCAAAAGGTACTATAAATAAAGATGACACATGATCTGAAAATATTTTCAGTCAATGTAAATGGATTGAATAACCCAAGGAAGAGAAACCAAGTATTAACTAAACTTATGAAACAAAAAGCCCAGATAAACATCCTACAAGAAGTCCATATCAAAAAATCAAAAAGAAGTCTCCTTAAAAACTTAAAATTGGGAAAATTATATACAAGTCTGGCCAATCAAAAGAAAAGAGGTGTAGCAATGTATATTGATGATCTAATTAAATCCAAAGAAATATAGAAGGATCGGGATGGAAGGATTTTGATAGTACAATTAGATTTAGAAATAAAACCTTTAACAATTGTCTCAATTTATGCACCAAATGATAATCAAAAACAATTCTATAAAGACCTCCATGAAAAAATTAATGAGTTATCAATTGAAAATATGATAATAATAGGAGACTTTAATGCAATCTCAGATGACCAAATGGATTATAATGGGAAAAGAAAAGAAAAGAAAAAAAAGGTAATATTACCGGCGTCATTTTGGAAAATGAGTTCAGAATTAGCATTAAAAGACATATGGCGAGAACAGCATTTAAAAGATAAACAGTATACTTTTTATTCCAACCCACATAAGACATGGTCTAGAATTGATAGGGCTTGGGCCCCTATTCACATAATGGAACAAATAAGTGAAATAGAAATAGAGACAAACACTTGGGCGGACCATAACCCTCTATCCATATATTGGAAAAGTAAAAGGATAATAAAGAATTGGTCAATGAATAGAACTATAATAAAAGACCCTGAATATAAGAAATGGATAGAGAAGGAATTAGAGATTTTTTAAAAAATAAATAAAAATACTGATACCACCCCTCAAAATTTATGGGATACAACCAAAGCATATATATGCGGATTAACAATATCATTCATAGCAAAAAAAAAATAAAGAAAAGAAAGAATACCAAGGAACATTAGTAGAAGAATTAAGAAAATTAGAAATTTTAATGCAAAAAGAGGATAAGGACGACAAATTAAAAAATCAGAGAGAATTAATAAGACATAAACTGAGATTAATAGAACAAGAATTAATTGTAGAAAAGATAAAGAGAGCAAAACAAGATTATTTTGAACATGCGAATAAACCTGGAAGATGGCTAGCATACAAACTAAGAAAAGAGAGAGAAAATAAAATTATAAAAAATCTGACAGATTCAAAAGGTACAATAAAACATAGAATAGAAGATAAAAAGGAAATAGCATCGGAATTCTATAAACAATTATATAAGAAAGAAGAGATAAGTGAGGATTTAATTTTTAAATATCTGGAAAAAATAGAACTTCCAGTTTTAACGGAAGCTCAACAGCAAAGATTAAATAGACCTGTTACAGATATAGAATTAAAACAATCTATAAAGAATCAAAAAAATAATAAAGAGACTGGTCCAGACGCAATACCAGCTGAATTTTATAAACTAGAACTAGAAATATTCTTTTCCAACATGCTTGAGATATATAATCAAATATTGATAACAGGTAAATTACCAAAAACCTGGTCAGAAACTTTAATAACCTTAATACATAAGGCTGATACCAAGAAAGAAAAAATTGAAAATTACAGACCTATCTCATTGTTGAACGTCGACTACAAAATCTTTATATCAATATTTGCCAATAGACTTAAAAGTATTATAAATAATATGATACATAGTGATCAAAATGGATTTTTACCAGGAAGACAAATTAAAAATAATTTAAGAATAATAGTTAATACTTTGGAATACTATGAGCAGCACCCTGAAAAGCAAATGGCACTTATATTCCTAGATGCCCAAAAAGCATTTGACAACGTGGATTGGAATTTTATGAAAATACAATTAAATAAGATGGAAGTAGGAACAAAGTTTTTTTAATATAATAGACGCTATATATTCTGAACAAACTGCTAAAATTATAATAAATAGTGAACAAACAGAAAAAGTAGTTATACAAAGAGGAGTAAGACAAGGTTGTCCAATATCACCATTGTTATTTATTTTAACTTTAGAAGCATTGTTGATAAAAATAAGAGCAGATAAGAAAATAAAAGGATTGAAAATTAGAAAAGAAATCTATAAAACACAAGCATTTGCTGATGATGTAGTGTTTATTTTGGATGACCCAATAGAATCTATTTTAAATTTAATAAATGTGATTGAAGAATATGGGAAAGTTGCAGGATTGAAAATAAATAAGGAAAAGACACAGATATTAACAAAAAATATGACTGAAATACAGAGAAAATACTTAGGAGACTTATCAAACATGAAGATAACGAAAAAGTGAAATATTTAGGGATATGGATGACCTCCAAAGCCGTATCTTTAAAAAACGACAATTATTTAAAATTATTAAGTCAGATTAAAAAAGACTTAGAAATATGGAGTAATCTACAATTATCACTTGTAGGAAGAATCTCCACAGTTAAAATGAATATCCTTCCAAAAATATTGTTTCTTTTCCAAGTAATTCCAGTAAATCCAGGAACGAAATTCTTTGCCGAATTGAATAAGATAATAAGAAAATTTATTTGGCAAGGTAAAAAATCAAGAATAAAACAAAATTCATTAGAAGATCGTAAGGAAAAAGGGGGTCTGGATCTCCCAAATTGGAAACTATATTATCATGCCACCGCCCTGACATGGATAAAAGAATGGCTCACACTAGAAAATCAAAGATTGCTTAACCTAGAAGGCCACGACTTGATGGTCGGGTGGCATGCATTTGTATGGTATGATAAGAACCCACTCATATTTTAAAAATAATGTTATTAGAAAGGCATTGATAGAAGTGTGGAATGAAATAAAGAAAAATCACTTTTTAGTAATGCAAGAATGGGTTTCACCCCTTGAAGCTATAGTACACCCAAATCTTAAAGGAAAAGGTAAGATTTGGAAATATAGTGACTTGTTAGATAATCAATTAAAACTAAGAACAAAACAAGAGTTATACGAGTTAGGTATAGATTTAGATTGGTGGCATTATATGCAGATTAGTTCTAGATACCAAATAGACGTAAAGACTTATATTTTTAAAAAAGAAAACAATGTATTGAGCAAATTATTATTTCAAAATCAAACAAAGGCAATTGGAAATGTTTATAAATATTTATTAAATCATAGAACGATAGGTTGGATATTGAAAGATAATATGATCAGTTGGTGCAAAAATTTTGGTAAAGAGATTGATTTAGATACTTGGGAAAAGATATGGATGTATAATTGGAAAATAACAAAATCAATTTCCTTTAAAGAAAATCAAATTAAGATGTTTTATAGATGGCACCTTCCACCATATAGAATTTCTAAAATGTTTCCATCTGTATCGCCTATTTGTTGGAAATGTAAAAAAGAAGTTGGCACATATTATCATGCATGGTGGACATGTTCTGAGACAAAAATATTTTGGAATAAAGTAGAGAATTGGATAAATGAAATAACAAAGGAGAAGATTAAAAAATCTCCTGAATTTTTCCTATTGGGTATTTCAAATATAAAGTATAAAAAAGAAATTTACTATTTATTTATTTATTTATTTATTTATTTATTTATTTATTACTTGGATTTGTATGCCGCCCCTCTCCGAAGACTCGGGGCGGCTCACAGCATGTAAAACAAATCATAGTAATCAGACAGATTTAAGATAATTTAAATATTTTAAAAACCCAGATACTAACAGACACACACACAGACACACCATGCATAAGTTAAACGTGCCCGGGGGAGATGTTTCAGTTCCCCCATGCCTGACGGCAGAGGTGGGTTTTAAGGAGTTTACGGAAGGCAGGAAGAGTAGGGGCAGTTCTAATCTCCGGGGGGAGTTGGTTCCAGAGGGCCGGTGCCGCCACAGAGAAGGCTCTTCCCCTGGGGCCCGCCAACCGACATTGTTTAGTTGACGGGACCCAGAGTAGGCCCACTCTGTGGGACCTAATCGGTCGCTGGGATTCGTGCGGCATGAGGCGGTCTCGGAGATATTCTGGTCCAATGCCATGAAGGGCTTTAAAGGTCATAACCAACACTTTGAATTGTGACCGGAAACTGATCGGCAGCCAATGCAGACTGCGGAGTGATGGTGAAACATGGGCATACCTAGGTAAGCCCATGACTGCTCTCGCAGCTGCATTTTGCACGATCTGAAGTTTCCGAACACTTTTCAAAGGTAGCCCCATGTAGAGAGCATTACAGTAGTCGAACCTCGAGGTGATGAGGGCATGAGTGACTGTGAGCAGTGAGTCCCGGTCCAAATAGGGCCGCAACTGGTGCACCAGGCGAACCTGGGCAAACGCCCCCCTCGCCACAGCTGAGAGATGTTGTTCTAATGTGAGCTGTGGATCGAGGAGGACGCCCAAGTTGCGGACCCTCTCTGAAAGGGTCAATAACTCCCCCCCCAGGGTAATGGATGGACAGATGGGATTGTCCTTGGGAGGCAAAACCCACAGCCACTCCGTCTTATCCGGGTTGAGCTTGAGTCTGTTGACACCCATCCAGGCCCCAACAGCGTCCAGGCACCGGCACATCACTTCCACCGCTTCGTTGACTGGGCATGGGGTGGAGATGTAAAGCTGGGTATCATCCGCATATTGATGATACCTCACCCCATGTCCTTGGATGATCTCGCCCAGCGGTTTCATGTAGATATTAAATAGCAGGGGGGAGAGGACCGACCCCTGAGGCACCCCACAAGGGAGAAACCTAGGAGTCGACCTCTGACCCCCCACCAACACCGACTGCGACCGGCCAGAGAGGTAGGAGGAGAACCACTGAAGGACAGTGCCTCCCACCCCCAACCCCTCCAGCCGGCGCAGAAGGATACCATGGTCGATGGTATCGAAAGCCGCTGAGAGGTCAAGGAGCACCAGGACAGAGGATAAACCCCTGTCCCGGGCCCGCCAGAGATCATCCATCAACGCGACCAAAGCGGTTTCCGTGCTGTAACTGGGCCTGAAACCCGACTGCCGGGGACCTAGATAATCGGCTTCTTCCAAGGACCGCTGGAGCTGGAGTGCCACCACCTTCTCAACAACCTTCCCCATAAAGGGAAGGTTGGAGACTGGACGATAGTTGTTAAGCACAGCTGGGTCCAGGGAGGGCTTCTTGAGGAGGGGGCGCACAAGCGCTTCTTTATAGAGTGATGGAAAAACTCCCCTCCCCAAGGAAGCGTTGGTAATCTCCTGGGCCCAGCTCCGTGTCACCTCCCTGCTGGCCGAAACCAACCAGGAGGGACACGGATCCAGTAAACAGGTGGCGGAACTCACAGCTCCAATGGCCTTGTCCACTTCATCAGGTGTCACCAGATCAAACTCTCCCCAGACAGGTGGACAAGTACGTGCCCCAGTCACCTCGACTGACTCGTTGTCAGTCTACTCTGTTTTACAATTGGAGTCGAGGTCGGCTCGAATCCGAGCGACTTTATCAGCGAAAAACGTGTTAAAGTCCTCGGCACTACTCTGCAAGGGCTCCCCAACTCCCCCCTGATTAAGAAGGGAGCGGGTCACCCCAAACAGAGCGGCCGGGCGGGATTCCGCTGATGCAATCAAGGCGGCATGGTACGCGCATCTTGCCGCCTTGAGCGCCACTTTGTAAGTCTTAATAAAAGCTCTTACAAGTGTTCGGTCGGATTCAGACCTACTCTTCCTCCATCGCTTCTCTAGACGTCTCTTTTGGCGCTTCAACTCCCGGAGCTCCTCGTTGAACCATGGGGCTCTACGGGGTCTAACGCCTCAGAGAGGTCGCAAAGGCGCAATCCGGTCTAGAGCCTCCGCAGCAGCCGTATTCCAGGCCTCCGCGAGAGACTCTGCCGAACTGTGGACGAGTGCCTCTGGAATAACCCCAAGCGCCGTCTGAAAGCCCTCTGGGTCCATCAGGCGTCTGGGGCGGAACATCTTCATTGGTTCCGCCTCCCTGCGGGGGAGGATTGGAGCCAGGAAGTCAAGCCGTAGTAGAAAATGGTCTGACCATGACAAAGGCAATGCTTCTAAGCCCCTTAGTCTCAGACCATTACTCAATTGCTCGGAAAGGAATACCATGTCAGGTGCGTGCCCTCTCTCATGAGTCGGACCCTGTACTACTTGAGTCAGGTCCACGGCTGTCATGGTGGCCATGAACTCCTGTGCCAACCCAGAGGTTTCGCCGAGCGACGGCAGGTTGAAGTCCCCCAGGACTATAAGTCCGGGGAACTCCACCGCCAGCCCGGCTACCTCCTCGAGTAGCACAGGCAGGGCTTTAGACACGCAGCTGGGAGGCAGGTACATGAGAAATAAGCCCACCTGAACCCCTAAGTCCAATTTCATCAAGAGAGACTCGCAACCCGCAATTTCCGGAGCAATGAGTCTACGCAGGCAAAGGCTCTCCCTGGCTACAATAGCCACTCCTCCCCCCCTTCCCTGGGGTCAAGGTTGCTGCCATATCTGAAACCCGGCTGGGCAAATTTCGGAGAGAGGGACACCTCCCTCCGGGCCCAGCCAGGTTTCAGTAATACATGCCAGGTCGGCCTCCTCATCCAGGATCAAATCCCGGATGAGGAGAGCTTTATTTACCACCGACCTGGCATTAAGCAGCAGCAACCTGAGCCCAGGGCCAGAGTTACACCCATCATCAGTACCCAAGATTGGGCTCACAGAGCCGGAACAGGGGACTGTTAATAAGCAACGGTCCCTCGTTCCCCTGGAATGGCTAGCTCTGTGGCCCCCGCCATATCTGCCTCTCCCCAGCAACACAGGGATATTCCGACCCTCTGCCACCCCAGAGATCGGTGCCCCCTCCTCTCCTGTCTCCCGAGCGTCAGGTGGGCCAAATCTATCATTCACACCACTATCAGCCAACTCATCCATACCATAACCCCCTCCGAGTCCTCTATAGATCTTCCATATAGTTAGTCTTAAAGTTTGCTGTTTTTACTATAGTCTATGGTCTTGCCACTAGGGGCGCAGTTCTTCTATGATCTTAATAGTACAGTACTGTAGTTAAGGAAATGGGGGGAAAAAAGTGAGAAGAAATGGTGGGGGGTGTGTGACAGTTTATGACAATTGATGACAAAAGCAGGGATTAAAACGATACACAATAACCCCGGTCTCATTGGCCATGATGTTTCTGCCAGTAATTCATAGTTCTCGCCCCCTCTCAAGTTCTTCAGGTCTCTGTAAGCACCCATACTGGGCGTCTGTCTCCTTCGTTTCTCTCGTCGTCCCCCCCTCTTGGCACCAGCAGCTCTCACCCACCGGTGCCATACAGGGGGGGGGGGTGTTGTTTCTGGATATTCCTCGCCCATTAGATCTTCTCAGGTGCTCTCCACCACCGACTGCAGGTCGCTCCCACCGGCCCGAATCGTCAGCGGCTTCAGTCTCACGAGCAGGCAGGGTCGCCCCAGTTCCAGTGCTGGTCTCTGCTCCATTCAGCTCCGTTCTCTCCACTCCCCTCCTTTCCGTCGACCCTCGAACCTCGCCTCCACCGCCTCGGCACTGGTCACTCTCACTCACCAGTGCCACGCCAGGAAGCTTGGCTCGGTCCAGCTCTCCACCTTCACAGCTTCTCTCCTCTCTCCCCTCCTTCGGCATTTTCGCTCAGCGTTCAGGCGCGGCCGCCATCTTCTGCGCCTCAGCTGATCGGCACTACAGCCTGCAGCCTCCAACGCTCCCCAGCGTCCCCAGCAGCAGCAGCGAGAACGCTCAGTCTCTGGCTGCTTCAATGGGGGGCAAGACAACAGACCAACCTCGGGACATTTCGAAGCTGGACCGGCCCATCTCCGACGATTTTTGCCGTAGTCTCAGGAGAGCGATAGACCCACCATCTCCATACCGCTCAACCCGTCGCATAGACATGCAAAATATTACACAGGGCAAAACCCGAACTCAGAACAATCTACATACATATACCCGTGAAAATTTACGAAAACAAATATATATATATATACACACACAAGTGTATCATTTTTTAAAACATAAAGAAGCTTGATCAATAATTTTAACCTTAAAAATATAGAATTAAATTTAATGATAATGTATTTTGCAAGTGTGGGATTTCTGCTTAGATCTGGTAACAGTTAGAGTTTTTTATATTCTGTATTAGTTAGACTTCTATGATAAGCGGAGCAATGGTAGCTCCTTAAATGTTCAATGTTGTATGTTTTTGTTTGTCCTTTTTGAAAATAATAAAAAATATTTTTTTTAAAAAAAAAAGAAATAAGCTCCTAACAGAAGATGAGCCTTTCCTGCAAACCGTAATCAAGACGGTTCAAACAGCTGAAATCTCTGAAGTTGCCGCCAAAGAACTCAAGCAAAATGACAAGAAGGAAGTCGTCGCGAAGATCGACACTCAACCTTCCCAATCCGAGTCATCAGACGAGCAAAGTCTACCAGCCAACAGCGAAGACAACTGTTTCCTGCTCAAAAATGACACTGCGAGGCCACCGAGACAACCTCGTCCCATCTTTCCCTGCTCCGGCTGCCGAGGGAACCATCCGTGCCTGAAATGCCCTTTCCGGGATTCCATTTGCTGCCGATGCGACCAACAAGGGCACATCGCAGAAGCCTGCAGAGCCCCCATGCCAGAACACTCCTTCTCTGCCCAGCGTCCTCCTTGTCCTCAGGGTCAGCCTGGCCAGCCGCGCGACAACCGCAATCATTGTTTTCCAGGACGCAGAAACAACGCAGACACCAACCGAGACTACGCACGAGGTAACTCTGATTATTCAATTAATAGCACGGTAACTAAAGGCTCGAACAAAATTGTGATTTCACTGCTCCTTAACAAGAAGCCATGCCAGATGGAACTAGACACGGGGTCTAGATTTACCATCATGCCTTGGGAAAAACTAAAGTTATATATGCCTCATCTTACCCAGGCTGCTTTAAAGCCAACTGCTCTAGTAATTAAGGATTTTCAAGGGGGAATTATTCCTGTTATGGGAAAAATGGATGTACCTATACTGTTTAAAACTGTTAACTGTATGCTACCATTGATTGTGGTGTCGGGAGCCAGGCACTCCCTTTTGGGGTTACAGTGGATGGCTCCCCTTGGGATTGTAATTACTGGTATTCATAATGTGAGTGACCAAGGGATTCCTAACTTCCTACAAGAATTTCCTGATGTATTTAGCTCCACCTTAGGCTCTTACAATGACCCACCTATATCTTTTTCCTTAGACCCCAAAGTTCCCCCTGTACGGCTTAAACCTCGTAGAGTTCCCCTACCACTACTTCCAAAACTAGACCAACAACTGGATAAACTAATAGGACAGGGCATCTTGGTCCCTGTTGACCAGGCTCCTTGGGAAACCCCCATAGTTACCCCTTTAAAACCTGATGGCTCATTAAGAGTTTGCGCTGACTATAAGTCCACTCTTAATAAAGCCCTACAACACCATCCTTACCCTATTCCAGTGGTCCAACAATTGCTTCATTCCCTGGGGGAAGGGAAAGTATTTGCTAAAATCGATTTGGCGCAGGCTTATCAGCAATTGCCAGTCGATGAACCAACCGCCCTCGCACAAACAATAGTCATACACAGGGGTGCATTTAAATGCACAAGGTTGCAGTTCGGAGTGAGCGTAGCCCCGGGAATCTTCCAGAGTTTAATGGAGAGGCTACTAGCAGGAATAAAAGGCGCAATACCATATTTTGACAACATCTTAATTTCAGGGGAATGTGAACTACAAATAAACCAGAGAATTAGGGAGGTTTTAAAACGACTACAGCAAAAGGGCCTTAGAATCAGGGCAGATAAATGTGTATGGGGTACCCACAGTGTGGAGTTTTTAGGTTATAGAATTGATGGAGAAGGCATCCATCCAACACCTGATAAGATAAAGGCCATTAGAGAAGCCCCAGAGCCCCAGAACAAAACTGAATTACAGGCATTTTGGGGCCTTCTAAATTTCTATTCTGTTTTCTTAAAACAGAAAGGAACAGCAGCCGAGCCTCTCCACAAATTGCTACAGAAGGGAGCACCTTGGACCTGGGGGAAAACTGAGAGCGAAGCTTTTGCACAAATAAAAAACCTTTTAACATCAAACAGTGTAGTGGTCCAATATAGCACCTTGCTACCAGTAAGATTAACGTGTGATGCCTCACCGTATGGTGTGGGTGCTGTTTTGGCACATGTTTTGCCAAATGACACGGAAGCCCCGATAGCTTATTTCTCTAGAACATTGTCTAGCGCAGAGCGCAACTATAGCCAATTAGACAAGGAACCTTTAGCCCTAGTAGCTAGGGTTAAGAAATTCCACAATTATATTTTTGGCCGCAAATTTGAGTTAATAACAGACCATAAACCTTTATTAGGACTTTTAGCACCAAATAAACCCAGACCTCCATTTATGTCACCATGCTTAATAAGATGGGCTATATTTTTAGCAGGTTATAATTATGAACTTAAACATAAGGGAGGAAAAGAAATTAATCATGCAGATGGGCTGAGTAGATGCCCCATGACCATAGCAGTAGAGGACCCAGCCCCAGCTGCAGATGTATTAATCTTAGAATTAGAAGAGAACCCAATAACAACTGCTAGAGAGGTAGCTGATCACACAAGACAAGACCCAGAGTTATGGAAAGTAGTCAACTGTGTATTAAATGGATGACCTAACGAAAACCAGGGGGATTGTTTAAAAGAGTTCAGAAACAAAAGGCTAGAACTGTCTTATCTTAAAGGGTGCCTTTTGTGGGGAGACAGAGTCATAATTCCCTCCAGCTTAAGGAACAAAGTCTTAAAATTATTGCATATGGGGCACCCTGGGATTGTGTGAATGAAAAGCTTGGCCAGAGGACATTTATGGTGGCCAGGGCTTGATGCAGAGATTGAAAAATTGGTAGCCACTTGTGATCCATGTCAAGAGTCTAGGCCAAACCCCCCTAGAACCACACCAATGGAATGGGAACAACCAAAGGGACCATGGTCAAGGATTCATATTGATTTTGCAGGCCCAATTGGGCCACAGTACTTTTTAGTAATTGTGGATGCTTATTCTAAATGGGTAGAAATTATTGCCATGAGCAACATCACCACTAGTGCCACCATTAAAGCCCTGCGCCGTCTTTTTGCCACACATGGCTGCCCTGACATATTGGTGTCAGATAATGGTCCCCAGTTAACTGCCAGACAAATGGGATTATTTTTAGATCAATTAGGCATCAGACATGCCCTCATCTCACCTTACTCCCCTTGGGCTAATGGGTTGGCAGAGAGGTACGTGCGCATCGCCAAAGAAGCCTTACGCAGGTCAGGACCAGGTGAGGTGCAAAAACACCTTGACCAATTCTTATTAACCCAGCACATCACCCCAAATGCTACCACTCAAAAAAGCCCTGCTGAACTTTTGATGGGGAGAAAACTGAGGACCCCAATAGATAGACTCCATCCTATGTATTGTGAAAGCAAAAACGATGTTGTAAATCCAGAAAGAAATTTGTATTTAGGTCAAAATGTGTTTGCAAAGAACTTTGATGGTAGACTTAATTGGGTAAAAGGGACAATATTACAACAAACCGCGCCAAAGACATACTATGTGCGTTTAGACGATGGCCGAGTGTGGAAAAGGCACATCGACCACCTACGAAGGCGCCAAGAGTCCACACCTGTACCAAACGCCAACACAGCCCGAAACACTAACTTGGATTATTCACCCTCGCTTTCTACAGAGGACTTCAACGGACGGACTATACAACAAAATTTAATGGACACGCAAATCTACTCACCAATTCCACGATCTTCCTCCAGTGATGTCGAGCCAGCATCCTCGGGGGTCGGCGTTGTGCCCGCGGACTCTATACTGGGGGCCTGTCCGCAACCAAGGCCCTGGACTTCCAGTGGAGATGCTAGCGAGCCGACCTTCTCTTTGGCCGATTGCCAAGACTCAAATGATCTGTGCAGGTCCGAAAGGATTGCACGCAGACTGAGCCGATTGGATGATTTTGTCACCTGGCTTTCTGTGTAAAACTGTTTTTTTCTAAACAAAGGAGGGAGGGGTGTTGAGTATGTATAAAGCAATGTAAATAGTTGAATTTTTAGACGCCTCTGATTGGCTAAGACTCTGACAGTTGGGTTTCGGCGGGAAGTCTAAAAGTATAAAAGGAGCGTCTGGTGCTGTGTAAAGTCAGACGCGTTCCTTGCTGAAGTCACTTTCCGAATAGAGCTGAATAAAGGAACCGTTTGAACTCAAGCTGCCTCAGACTTTTCACTAACTATTGCGTTTAATTGCATTAAACTAAGGCAGAGTTCAGAAGTTACAATAATATGATTTCGGTTGGTTTAGAGCAGGGAGAGGGAGGGTGAAGGACTACCAAATTTTTTACTACCACACTGTGGGTGTGGTTTCTGCAGGACGCACTACATTTTCTTTCAACATCTTTCAGTGCAAATTGGGTGCTCTAGGGTGGAGTTCCAATTTCGCTACACCACTGCATTCCCTCCCATCCGGGCAGCAGCCCAACCCTGGGGAGGGATGCACAAAACTCTCCAGCTCAAAAACAGAATATTCCAGAGAAGAACAAAATCTTCTCCTTTGTATGTTGTTTCTGAATGTATATCTGGAATAGTTTGTGAAGTTCTGAGTTGCTGTATTTAAGAAGACTTTAAATGATGGCAAAAGCTGTGATGACGTAGTAGTTAGAATGCAGGATTGCAGAGTAACTGCTCACTGCCAGAAATTCAATCCTGACCAGTTTAAAGTTGATTCAGTTTTCCTTCTTTCTGAAGTTGGCAAAATTGGGGGCTGCTAATGTTGTAAGCATCTCAGAGAGTGGTGTAAAGCACGGTGGAATGGTATATAAATCTAAGTACTATTGCTATTGCTATAGTGTAGACTGTTTCTCCTTATTTATGCTTTCTGGACGTTGGAAAGCAAAAGGAGAATTCTCTCCCATTTCTATAGAAGTCTTCATTATTGGGCTTCAGAATGGAAGAAAATGGCCCCTTCTATATTGCTGAAGCATTGGCTGCTGGTGATAAATGCTTGGTGATAAATACACAAGCACAGTACAAAAAGATAAAGGGAACACAATATAACTCCAAGTAAATCAAACGTCTGTGTAATCAAACTGTCCACTTGGGAAGCAACACTGATTGACAATCAATTTCACATGCTGTTGTGCACATTCAACTTTGTACAGAACAAAGTATTCAATGAGAATATTTCATTCATTCAGATCTAGGATGTGTTATTTGAGTGTTCCCTTTATTTTTTTTTTGAGCAATACGCACACACACACACAATAAGTTTATTAGTGAGGAGTATGCATAAGCACACTATTGTGCCTACCATCCCTGCCTTATTGTCCTATTTGCTTGTACCTACTTTACTTATGTTTGTGTTTATATCAATACCTGCTATTACTTACACGTTTTGATAAACAAACACATAAATTTAAAAAATAAAATAAATCTGCCAACCTTCTGGGAATATTTCTTTAATCCCATCCATCCCCTTTCTCTGTTCTTTTCACCTTGTACTTTCCTCACTTTATGTAATCCTTTTTCCCAGTTCGTCATCCATTCCCTTCATTTCTAGAGGGATAAAAATAAAAATGTTGGAGATCCTGGTCCTTTCTTGCCCATCTTCTTCACTACTCCCCTCAATGAGATTAAAAGACAGATAGACAGAAAGAGAATGAGAAAGAGGGAATGCCTCATTTACAACGGAGGAATGAGGGAAGAATGACATTTTCCTGGTTGCAAATGATTGGAAAATTTACACTAGTTGGGATATTATTCTGTTTTAATTACAAAACTCTATTTACCCACTAATAGTTTACTTTGCTGGTGTATCTGACCTCTTAATAAGCCAGAGAAAACACAGATTAGAGGTCAGAAGCAATTTTGTCACACATTCACAATAAAGTTCACCATACTCCTGGAGAAAATCCAGTAATTATTGTACTCACACATCAAATCAATCTGCAAGACCTGAATTCATTTTTTTAATTGATTTTTAACAATTTTAAGATACCCACAACATAAAACAAGTGTAATGTGAAAAGTGCACACCACCCGACAAGCATACATACCCTACCACCAAATTGGGGGTGTCCCTTGTATAAACCATTTTAACCCCAGAGCAATATATCTATTTACATATTATAGAGTGATTCCAATTTTGAGCATTTTATTTATGTGAATGGTCTCCTGTTTGTAGCCGGATGTTTACCCTGGAAACTGCTGGGCATTCTCAGGATCTGAAGGCCAAGTCGTAATTAAGCTGCCTGAAAAAGTCCGACTCACAGCCGTTACAGCTCAGCACATCTCTAAAGCAATAGCTTTTTCGGAAGGAATCACAAGCGCCTTAAAAGATTTCTTGGTTTATGTGAGTACAATACTGTTTTAACTTATTGTATATCTTACCTCTAAGGTTCATTAAAAGAACTCCAATTTAGGAAGCACCAAGGCTACTATGCCCTTGATATTGAGCTGAAATAGGATATGGAGCCATTCTGGTATCGAGGTTAAGATGAAGGATTAGAAATCAGTGCTCCGAGTTCTATTTCTCCCTTTAGTATAAAAGCCAGCAGAGTTTAGGCCAGTCATTCCCTCTCAGACCAATTCATCTCTCAAAGTTCTTGGGGAAAAATGGGAGGTGGGAGCATTATGAACATATAGCAATGACCTGCCAAAATGTTTACTGCCACACTGTGGGCATGGTTTATTTTGTGGGTGTGGCTTGCCTGCCATGTGACCAGGTGGGAGTAGCTTGACAATCATGTGACCAGGGTGGCTTAAAGGTCACCGGGGTGGCTTAAAGGTCATGTGACTGGGTGGTAGTGGCTTGATGACTCTTTTTCAGTTGATTAAGTCACATTATTTTGAATAGCCACAAAAAGGACAAATGATAGACAGCATTATTTGTTGAGGAGCACAGTAACATTTTAAGGTTTTGTACTGAACCTATAAGGTTCAGTATGATAACAGATTAGGCAAGTAGCTCAATTTTCTTTAATTGCTATAAAAGTTAAGATCTAGATAATGATTAAAATGATTAAAGTGTTTATGGGTAAAACATACTATTTAATTATTTCCTATTTTAAAAGCAATTAAGGATCATACTAAGGTACTAGAGAAGGAAGGACATTAAAAAAAATTATTAAGTATTCTATAAATAGTGCATGAACTTACAACTCCCACTGTGTCCCCCTCCCATGGGGGCCGCAGCCCATTATTGTGTACAGATCTTAAATTGTAACAAATAAAAGTAAGATACAAATTTAAGAAAAATATTAATTAATACCTTAATTTGGGATATGTAAGCTATTGCTCCCTTCAAAAAGCTCCTTTTGAAGGGATTGGTACATAATACACTGCCAAGTTCTCTGGACTGGCAACCTATCAGTAGAGGCTGGATAAACTAGCAATATTTGGAGTAATGAGCTAAATGGCCATTCCCCCTGTAGAATTCTAAGACCAGCAATTATGTACTTCCATAAGGTTCCATAATCTGGGACATTTCCTGCCTTCACTACAACCCCTGTAGAGGATAGTGATTTGGAATACAATATGTGGGAGGAGGAGGATGAAATGGACAAAACCTTTGCCTGCTACTTCCAGGGAAAGTCAGAGTCCAGATCAGTACACCAGAGTTGCTGAAAAATGAGAGGCCAGGCGAAATATCGCCTGGACGAAAATTGCCGATGGCGGGAACCAACTCGGCTCCCCCATCAGCTGAGGGGCGTTCCCCGCGATAGCGCGGGAACGCCCCTGAGCAATCAGCGGCCGCTCGGGCATTCTGGGAAAGCCGAGGGGCGGGGCATGTGCCCTTTATCAGGGCTTGCTTGCCCCCCCCCTGGCTTCCCTTGCCGACGAGCTCGCCGCAAAGCGGACCAGCGAGGCTTTTCTTCTCGAGGCAGCTAGGAAGAAGCCGAAGACGGTGCCTTTTCGGAGCCCCTGGGATTGCTAACGATCGCCAGGGGCAGCTCAGGTTTTGCTTTGCTGGGGGAGAGGGGGAAGGTGGCCGGACGGTTTGCGGGGGCCGACGGCTCCCCCCCCGCTGTGTAAGTGGCGGCGGGGCGCGCAGGGACTTCGCCGGCTTGGATCCTGGTGTCTGACGGCCCGGCTGACGACGGTCTCGGAGCTTTCCGGTGCCGGGCGGCCAGGATGAGCGCTGGGGAGGGAGCGGCAGCAGCAGGGAGGCTTCTCCCACGCGGTTTGTCAAGTTCGGAGGTTTTCGGGCGGGCCGCACACAGGGCGACGCCGGGGTGTGTGCCTCATGGCGAGCCTCTCGCAGACACACCGTCCCCGGCGTGGCACGTCGCGCCTGGCTTTGCTTTTGTGTGTGGGGGGGCAAGGCCTGAATCGAGCATGCCGCCCCCTCCCCCCTCCCTTCACTTGATGCGTCTCAATTGGACGCTGTTCCGCGCGAGTGGTGGGTGGCTTCCAGTTCATTCCGGTTCAGTGGACCGGTAGTGGCCATGGTGTTGATGGAAGAGGCCCTTGTGGTCTTTACAACACGCGTATGGTTAAGGCTCTGCCACTTACTTCGTGGCATCTAACCAGTGTCCATCATTGTTATCAGCAATGCTGTTATCTTTATCCTATCTTTATCCACACCCAAAAGAAAAAAGAATCATCTAAAACAAACATTCTTTGTTTATATTACATTACATTTGATGTATTGCCCATCTCATTGGGGCAACTCTGGGCAAGTCATGATTTCTCTTCAGTCTATTTACTTCATCAGGGAGATTATTTGATGAGGTATGGAATAAACTATCATTTGTTTGGTGCTATTTTAGATGGTCAGTCATAACAAGTAGGCCATAAATTTATTATTGCTAAAAATGAATGTTAAAATGATTTAATTTGTTTAAACTGTATACTTGAAGGGGTTTAGCATAAATTGATTGGTAAAAAGATTTATTTATTATGTCAGTATAGTGAAACTGATTGAACTTGAATTGAATTATTAAAATGAATTAATGGATTTAAGTCAAGAGACTTGAATTGATCGAACTTAAAATGAATGAATTCAAATGATCTAATTTAATTTAAGCTAGTATACTTGAATAAATTGATCCTAAGAGGAATGAATTAAATGAGCTAAGTTATTGAAACGATTGTATGCGAACTGGTTGAACATAAAGTGATTTGGAAAATGATTTAGGTTATTAAGTCAGTATATGGGAATGGATTGTGCTTAATGAATTATCAGAATGGTTTAATTTATTAAGTTACTATATTTGAATTGAGTGAGCTTAATATGAATTAATTTGAAATTAAACTGATTTACTGGGGGTCACAACACATGGGTTGTGATATTACAGCGGGGGGGCAAACTCCCCCCCCCTCTGCCCGCCCCACCAATTCCACAGGGCAAAGGGAGCATCCCCTTAAGGCAATTTTTAGCGTACACAAATTTGGAGAAATAAGGCTCCTGCACGCCAGTTAAATATTGGGGTAGGCCAAACAAGCCACTAGGTTATGAGCATTGGTTAGAACGAGACATATAATTGAACCATAATGTGGTGGACATAGAAATGGTATGGGGATTAAAAATTTCATATTTGAAATGCTTTTCAGCAGCCTGGTCTCACTACCATTTGATAACAGTTCTTTCATACCCAGTGGATGATGGCGCCCTCCTAGGGCATTCTCTCACAAGAGAGACATTAACAATCAGGGATAGTAGCCACGAAACCAGGTTAGGTGGTGTTTGAGCAACTGGATCTATGGAAAGACTGCTTTGTCAGGAGAATGTCTTGTAGTGATCAAAAGACTGTAACATTACTATAGACCTTGCCCCCCCCCCCTTTTGTCATCATAGCTTCAGGGGACTTAGCTGGCTTCTGACAGCAACTTGGCAGTTAAAACCTTGGCTTCTGCTCATAAGCGGGTTTAGAAGAAACATTACAACAAATGATGAGGGTTTTCTGCTACTTGGGAGGCTGTTAACCTTTATTACACTTTTATCAAACATTATAAATCTCTGCACTTCATTTGGAACAGCGCTGCTGAATATAAAGGATTGGTTTCTTCCTATGTAAGGATCTCCTACCGAGAGCACTGTGCAGAAATATATCTTGTCCTTTCTTTGAAGCACTGTGGAACAGGGACCTAAGAAGCTGTTTGGCAGACAGGTCTGGCATATGTTTCTTTACCACATTGAAAATAGCAATTAGGTTATTGGGCGGTAAGTAAACATAGCCTCATGCTGCTCCCTTACCCTCATTTTAAAATAAATAAATAAATAATTGCTCTCACGCTTTAAGAAGGGTGACAGTGTTAATATAAACTGTTATGGCAGGTGAAACATAGTGAGCTATGTTCTACACCTTACATAGAAAAATTTGTTTATTAAAGCTTTTGTTGAGAATATATGCACGTTATCAGGCCGGAGGTTTACTTTTGTATGTTTTCCTCTTCACTTTCAAGTTGGCTTAATGGCAATCCTCCTGGTCAAATATGCCCTGAGGAATTATCTTTGTTAATTTTATGGCCATACTTAACTAGTGATGTACTGCACTAAAGGAATACTTGGTAACAGGGTTTTATGTGCTTGCTCCTGGGTATTTTATTATTGTTATTATTATTATTATTATTATTATTATTATTATTATTATTATTATTATTATTATCATGATGTGCCGGATCCTGGAGCAGTTGCGCATGGAAGTCATTATGTCTCCCTGAATGGTGCTACTAATATTCTGAATTTTGCCACATTTTCAAATGTGAAGTTATTGTACTGTAGGCTACAACAGTACGGGTGCAGTTGGTAGCAAGCCCCCCTTTTCTGTACAAGCAAAACTGAAATATACTATTAATACCATAACTACAGCCTGCAGATCCCCATGTCATTACCATGCTGAAGGTTGGAAATCTCCCAAATTCTGGCTAATCCTCTCATGAGTAAGACAATGAGGAACCGGATTGTGGGGGCAATAGCCTGGCTCTGTTTAAAAGTGCTATTGCTAACATGTGGTAAGCCGCCATGAGTCTAAGGAGAAGGGCGGCATAAAAATCAAATAAATAAATAAATAAATTAGCCCCTTTAGTTTTGTTTTTGTTTTTTGTTTCCATAAGAAATGGTATAGTCACTTACCGGAATGGGGGGCTTGCAAGAACGCTAAGCATTGAGGTCATCTGAATCAAACTCACGCTTGAGTTGATTTTAAGCTTAATATAAGTATTAAGCATTATATTAATTGTTTTTAATGAATAATTTAGAAAATGTTATTATCATGAACAATATTGAAGTCGTGGTGCCCGGATGGTACCATTAATATTATGGGTATATTGATTAAGTCATGTTGGTAAAGCTAATCCATGCGCTAACGGTAAAGAAAGCATTGGCATGGGCCTTTGCTTATCTTCATAAATTTCTTGCAATTATTTTACTCCCTGGGTTAGCAAGCAAGGCCACGGAACATATTGGCTAATCCCCCTGGCATTTTAATGCTGGAGGAAGAGTATTATGATTTCCTGAGAGGAATACAGGAACATGGGACTGCGACTATGGTGTACAGCTGGCCCATCATTGGAGTGAAGCGAGCCAGCAACAGGAGGCCCAGTCTGTTAACAGGGAGTATGTGTGCATGGGCAGGCGGTTAGCAGCCACATGGCATAGGCTGGGGCGCAGGGTACGCAGAATTGGGGGACGGCGCCATCGCTCAAGCAAAGGAATGCAGGTTGGACCACATGGTTACATGTAGGGGCAACAGGGGGCTTAGCTCTCCTAACAAAAGACCTCGGTGTCAAACAAAAGACCTAACAAAAGACCTCGGTGTCAAACTATTTGAGGATAGGAGGAATGACCAAGAGATGGTCCAAGGAAAGGACTCAGATTGGGGAGAAATTAGTAAGCCGCTATACATTGCCCAGTTTCAGGGGCAATGGGCATTGGATGAGACCCAGATCCTCACCCAACGAGGCGAGGCTGTTTCACACGACAGCCATAAAAATGGCCTTTGGGACATGGTGGGTCTGCAAGGTGCTGTCATGATCTCATAGTAGTGGATCATGCAAGGTTCCCTGGGCCAGCAAACTGATGTTAAATAGCGGCTGCGGCAGCCGCGTTGGTTACGCACAGTGGCTGACCAGTAACGCAGATGGTGGATTGATCACTGGCCGGGTATATCAAACAAGGATATATGCTGAGGTATGATGGACTCAGTACAAGTAAAGCGATGAAGCCAGGGAAGCGTGCCTTTTTTATCATAAGACGGGCCTCCACTGAATAAATAACAGTTAGGGGCCATTACAGGAGGATCGGCAAGATATCGGGTGGTATTCCCTCAACAATACTGAATGCAGGTTTCAACAAGTTCTCAGCAAAGTAATGAATCCGGTGGCAGATGGAAGTCAGTGGCTTTCATGAAGTAGATTCAGAGCACCTGAATACAAGCGCTTTTGGGATCGGGTGGCTAACACTGTCTTTGTATCCTTATCATTTCTCTAGGTCCTGGCCCTGCTCCACTTTGTTACGTGCGAAGTGCGAAGGAGCTGCCCTTCCGTTGCCCACAGTAGTGAACTGCAGCCACAGCGTGGCTTGGTGGCTGAATTTATTTATTTATTTATTTATTTTTTCGATTTTTATGCCGCCCTTCTCCTTAGACTCAGGGCGGCTTACAACATGTTAGCAATAGCACTTTTTTTTTAACAGAGCTAGGCTATTGCCCCCACAATCCGGGTCCTCATTTTACCCACCTCGGAAGGATGGAAGGCTGAGTCAACCTTGAGCCGGTGATGAGATTTGAACCGCTGACCTTCAGATCTACAAGTCAGCTTCAGTGGCCTGCAGTCTACCTGCTGCGCCACCCCGGCAACATTATCTTCAGGAATGTGGAGGTTGCTGAGTCGCTGGGGCTTCAGCGGAAAGGCTTGAGCTCGGAGGTCTTCGTTTGAGACGGACCTCTTCCGTTGTGAAAAATCGGGAGCAGTGAGGGCCGGACCCAGATTGTTGGTGTTGCACACGGGTGGCAACGACCTGATGATGGTGAAGGACTTGGCTCAGTGGCGTCAAGTCATGGCAGTCCCCCGGGGCTTCCAGAGCGTGTGGAACAGTTTGTTGGTGTTGCACATGGGTGGCAACGACCTGGTGATGGTGAAGGACTTGGCTCAGTGGCATCAAGTCATGGCAGTCCCCCAGGGCTCGCAGAGCAGATGGAACAGATTGCTGGTGTTGCACACGGGTGGCAACGACCTGGTGGTGGTGAAGGACTTGGCTCAGTGGCGTCAAGTCATGGCAGTCCCCCGGGGCTTGCAGAGCACATGGAACAGATTGCTGGTGTTGTACACGGGTGGCAACGACCTGGTGGTGGTGAAGGACTTGGCCCAGTGGCGTCAAGTCGTGGCAGTCCCCCAGGGCTTGCAGAGCACATGGAACAGATTGCTGGTGTTGCACATGGGTGGCAACGACCTGGTGGTGGTGAAGGACTTGGCCCAGTGGCGTCAAGTCATGGCAGTCCCCCGGGGCTTGCAGAGCATATGGAAAAGATTGTTGGTCTTGCACACGGGTGGCAACGACCTGGTGTCAGTGATGGACTTGGCACAGTGATGTCATGTCATGGTGAACCACCGGTCGTACGGGGCCTACGGCCGTGGTGTGTGGTTCTGGTGTGTGGTTCTGATACCCCCACATGGAGGGGATGCGGAGTCGCCGTCACACCAACAGCTGTTGACGGGACCAGGTTATGGGTTAACATGGCAGGGGGAGGCAAAGTGATCTGACACATGGGCATGTGTTTTTAAACCCCCCCCCCCCTAGCTTTCACTGGGTCAATTTAGGAAGATGTCAGGAGTGGCAATTTTTACACAGACCTGCAGTGGTGCCTGCGTGAGCTGGGGCAGGCTTAGGCGGGGAGCAGGGGGCCAAGATAGAGATCTGACCCCCTGCTGTGGCAGAAACGGGGCGGAAAGGGTATCAGTAGCAACTGTGTGTTCTTCTTTGGGCATCTTTTGTAAGATGATTGGCAGCCCCATTGCACAACTCAAGCTTCCTCCACGGACAGAGAGGTGTGAAGGGGGTGCCCTTGGGGTTCACCTACGTCATTTCCGGTTCCGGGTCATGCAAGGTGAGCCCTCCCACATGCTGGGCGTGGCTTTCGGGTCGGGAGTAGGCGGGACATGCCTCCCCCTGACCAGGCTTGGAGTAACGCCCATTTAAGTTGCCCAAGTATGTTGTGTTCAGGAAACTCCGCCCCATTTAGTGACCCCTGCAGGTCTTTCTGTTAATATTTAATAAAGTGACCCATTTTACCCAGCTTGGTGTCCGAGTGTTCATTTCCCGTCCAAGGCAAATGAGAGGCCAGGCGAAATATCGCCTGGACGAAAATTGCCGATGGCGGGAACCAACTCGGCTCCCCCATCAGCTGAGGGGCGTTCCCCGCGATAGCGCGGGAACGCCACTGAGCAAGCAGCGGCCGCTCGGGCATTCTGGGAAAGCCGAGGGGCGGGGCATGTGCCTTTTATCAGGGCTTGCTTGCCCCCCCACCTGGCTTCCCTTGCCGACGAGCTCACCGCAAAGCGGACACCCACCCACCCTCCGCTCAATCCAGGATGTTTTTATAGGTCGCCTGGTTTGGGGCCGAGTAGGAATTTTTGCAGTCTTAAGGGCATTTGCTACAGATTGTTTTTCGCCTACTCCATCCTGGACGGGGGTAAGGATTTGTGGTTATGGGGTGCATCTGTATGTAAATAGGTTCTGATTCAGCAATTGGATGTTTATATTCTTGGTCACTATATGGCAGAAACGGGGCGGAAAGGGTATCAGTAGCAACTGTGTGTTCTCCTTTGGGCATCTTTTGTAAGATGATTGGCACCCCCATTGCACAACTCAAGCTTCCTCCACGGACAGAGAGGTGTGAAGGGGGTGCCCTTGGGGTTCACCTACGTCATTTCCGGTTCCGGGTCATGCAAGGTGAGCCCTCCCACATGCTGGGCGTGGCTTTCGGGTCAGGAGTAGGCGGGACATGCCTCCCCCTGACCAGGCTTGGAGTAACGCCCATTTAAGTTGCCCAAGTATGTTGTGTTCAGGAAACTCCGCCCCATTTAGTGACCCCTGCAGGTCTTTCTGTTAATATTTAATAAAGTGACCCATTTTACCCAGCTTGGTGTCCGAGTGTTCATTTCCCGTCCAAGGCAATTAGCAGCATAGCTTTTTGACATAAGCCCTAACATAGGCATCTTAACATTCCTCTATCTTCTCTTCTACTCTTTCTTAGATATATTTTACTATGAGTATATTCTCTATATAACCTACACCATTTATTTTACTATGTGTATACCCACTAAAACCCTCATTTTGTAGTGGAAAAATTCAATCAATCAATCAATCAATCAAATAAACATGTTAAAATCAATCTGGCAATAACCAGGGTGAATAATCACACCACTCTCCCTAGCTCTCTGCCCATTTCATATAAAATAACTCCGCTCACTATTAAAAGATTGCCTGCTTGTCAAGACTCATAATTCCCCCCTGTTTTTTTTTGGTTTCTGCATTGACCTGACTTTGTTGGCCAAGAACTGCTTCCAGGTTGTCCTTCAGGGCTGCTGCAGCATTCAACTCTTCTACACTGATTCCCTCCTTTTAATTTTAGGGGCTAAATGATGAAACAAAAGAGGAGATCCTGCTGGGAACATTCAAGTATGATACTGAGAAGGAATTAATTCAGACATTCCAACAGAAGGTAAACTAGAAATGGGAGAAGTGGGGTAGAGGTAAAACTAAAGTAGGATAGAGTAAAACCGAAGGGGCTGTGTCAGAGGGAGTTGTCTTGAAAGAATCTCTCCAATTTCTGCCCGATCTACTAAAAATCAGACAACTTTTAATTCAGTACTTTAAGAAGTAGATTAGGCCAGAGCTGGAAAACCAGAGCTCCTCCTGAGGAAATATAGTTTAGATAATCTGTGGCACTATACAGATAGTCCCCGACTTACAACAGTTCACTTAATGGCTGTTCAAAGTTTCAGTAGCATTGAAGAAAGTGATTTATGACCATTTTTTCACACGTGTAACCATTGCAGCACCCCTATTTGTACACTTGACACCTGACTCACATTTTTGACAGCTGCAGTGTCTCGGGGTCCATGTGATTAACATTTGCAACCTTCTGACAAGCAAAGTCAAGGGGAAACCAGATTCACTTAACAATTTGTTAAGTAACAATGTATTTCTAATTAAACAAATGTGGCAAGAAAAGTCATAAAATGGGGCAAAACTCACTTAGCAAAGTTCTCACTCAGCAACATATATTTTGAGCTCAATTGGGGTCATATGTTGAGGAATATATATATTGATGGGAGGTAATGGGACATAGCAAAACAAAAAACAAAAAAACCTCACCACAAATCTTCTTTCTAATGAATAACAATCCCAAAGCAGTTATATCAGCATTTGGGAAATAGGTCTACAGATTTATTTTATTTATTTATTTGATTTTTATGACGCCCTTCTCCTTATACTCAGGGCAGCTTACAACATGTTAGCAATAGCACTGTTTAACAGAGCCAGCATATTGCCCCCATAATCCAGGTCCTCATTTTACCCACCTTGGAAGGATGGAAGCCTGAGTCAACCTTTAGCCAGTGATGAGATTTGAACCACTGACCTACAGATCTACAATCAGCTTCAGTGGCCTGCAGTACAGCATTCTACCTGCTGCGCCACCCCGGCTCTTGTATATAGATATACAGTATAGGCTTTGCACTCTTCTATTAAACCGATAGAGCCATTCAAGAGGATGACTTCATCTCGATGGCTTTTTATTATGATTGTTCTTTTCCCTCATCTACATTTCAGAATGAACAAGAGAAGGCGTTCCAGTATGTAAAGATCAAAGTGGAGAGCAACTGCGGAAATGCAGAGTACACGTGCATTTATCGAATCAGGGTGCATTGAAGGATGGCCAATATAAACCATTTGGGCAAGAAAGTGGATGAAATCTCCCAAGATAAATAAAGAAAAACGGGAATATGAACATTTATACTGAGCAAGTGTAAAAAGCACCTAGAACTTGCTCCAGATTTTCCCACCAGGGGAAAATGGGAAATAAAACATGAGGATATACTAATGATGTTGAGTTATTTGACTAACAGGTTTCAGTTTGATTTCAATTGAAAATTCAGTTAGAATTGTTGTTAAAGTAGTAGTTGTTAAACTAATGCAGTTGTTAAACTAATGTGGATTTCAGTTGAAAATTCAGTTAGAATTGTTGTTAAAGTAATGTAGTTGTTAAAGTAATGTAGTTGTTAAAGTAATGTGTAGTTGTTAAACTAATGTGAGTAGCATGAGTAGATTCTGTCCAATCTCTCAAAAAGATGAGGTGACTGGATCTCCCAATAAAATATTTCAGTTCAGATTATAGCATAGAGGCAAATGTACAGAGATATTAAAAGTTCAAATAAATGAGTCATATTTCCAACAAAAATTACCTTAATGTGGAAGACTAATAATACACACAATAAGTATCACTGTATAAAGAAATGGGGTAGATATCCATGTAGTTATAAAATTATGTCTTAATGAATCACTCTGTTGACTGAAAAATAATATGTATCAAGAAAAGCAGTGTCATGAAATGTTAAGGAGCTTTCAACTAAGGCTCACCCTCCATAGATTTGTACACATTGAACAACCTTTCAGCTTTAAATTTACAGGTAAGTCGAAAAACATTTCAATAACAAAAATATACTTTCCACTCAGTTGATGAGCCTGGTGTAGTGTTGGCTATCTTGTTTAACATGTTCCAAGCCATGCAATCCTTCTATGGGTCAATAAATCCTTTTTAGGAAGAAAATTATTTGAAAAGATAAATATAAGGCCAATGATTCCAACAGGCAAATTAGTTGTTAAAGAAAGTTAGCTTACCAGAACCAGAATAATTTGTCTGCTTTCACCTTAATTCCACATATCTTTTTTCTTTAGGGAAAATAAATCAGAAAAGGTTAGCATTGTGGCTATATGTGTCATACTCATGTGGTGGGCATTGCCCAACCAGATTGCTGGGTTCCATAATGTGATAGGATAAAGGTGAAGCCAATAGTCCAAGACTTAAAACTGTCCAGTTCATTCCTATTTATTCCAGGCTGCACATATATTATAATACCTTCCCGTGCATAACTCCCTAGATAAAATGAGATCTTTCAAAAGTCATAGATACATACATATTTCTTGTGTGAATGGAAGACATGAAAAGCGCCTGGGAAGATGAGCAAATTATCAACAAATGAATTATATGGGCTCCTCAGTTTGGGCTCAAGACAATGGAGAATATGTTGGCAGATGATTGGACGCCCCCAATCGCATGCTGATTATCATTGGCTCTTTGCATTTTCTCCCACTCTCTGGAAATCAACCCAAAATTTGTCATTGGCTCCCAAGGAACAAAATGAAAACAATTTAAACAGGGGGGGGGGGGGAGAGACGGGAAGACTCTCTAACAATGGATTAGTTCCAGAATTAACTTATCTTCCCAGGTGCTTTTCTTGTCTTCTTGCTGTCTTCTGCAAAATTATTCTATAGCGCTAGAAGCTCTCCCATCATCCACATCCGTTAGGCCTTTCATTTTAAGTTTCCAATTTTGACAGGCTTGCACTTCTGGCCTTCTAAATTCCTTGAGAAAATCATTTTAGCTCGACTTCCTTTACTTAGCCCTTTAAAAGAATCTTTCACACTCTCACTGGTACAAAGAAAAGGGTAATGAAACATCTGCAAGAAAGCAGAAAGTTCAGAGAATCCAAGGGCCCCTCAGAGCTGACTTCACGCTTCGGATGGGGACAGCTCAGGTATCCTGATATCATAATTAATACAGCCCAATAAGTGCAACACATAATTTTATATGTTTTGTGCCTATATTATAAATAATTACTTTATTAGGAATCACTAATATTAATATTAGGAATACTAATCATTAAGGGGCATGCATAAGCGCACCAGTGTGCCTACCGTCCCTGTCCCTAATGGTCCCTTTTATTCATATCCATTTCATGTATTCATAATTATGTTTTTATATCTGTTATCTAATACAGAGGTCTCCAACCTTGGCAACTTTAAGCCTGGAAGACTTCAACTCCCAGAATTGCCCAGCCAGCAAAGCAAAGCAAAATTGCCCAGCCAGCAAAGCAACCTGGGCTGGGAAATTCTAGGAGTTGAAGTCCGCCAGGCTTAAAGTTATGAAGGTTGGAGACCCCTGATCTAATGCATTCTTGATGAAATAAAAAATAAATTAATTAATAACTGTTGCATATAGAAAAGGCATTCAAGGTAATCCTTTTTCGTAATCCTTTTGTAAGACCCGGATATTTATATAATTATTACTATCCAAATAATTATCTTCAAAAGCAATAAGCGTTCAGAGCTAATTCTTCCTTTTTATATCAGAAACTTACTTTGTATTCACTGAGGATTCCTTTTCAACTGTCTCTTTAACTCTGTCTTCCTTTAATTGAGAACTTTGCATTTTTATTTTCAGTTCAACCACTTCAGTACTTATTCTCTAGATAGTTATTGGCTACCTATTTCTTCCTACCTTCTGCGCCCACTATTCCTACCCACTGAATTCTTTGCTCCATGAAATTTACAGATGGGTATGCTGTACAGACATGCACAAAGACAGCCAAATAGGTATCAGATTCCAACATTGATGTGCTCCTTTATTGGTTATAATTCCCACGTTTCCATTGTTACAAAGAACCCCATACGAGTGTTTTATTCATAATTCAAATGGCTGGGTTTTTTTTTGCCAGTTTCTGTCATTTTTTTGTTGGTGTCAGTAAAAAAAAAAGTCCAATCAAATGAATGGATTTGTTTAATGTCCATCATTTTCAGAAATTACAAATTGAATTTACAAATACGTTCACAAACAATCCTTCTCTTTAAAACCTGGCCTGGTTTAGCTCACAAGGATAGGAAGAGAAGAAAACAGAAAAACACAAAACTGGAAATGTCAGGTTGCTCAGCACTTACCAGTGAGGATGGTTTATTTATGCAGATGAAATTCATAATCAATGGAAAAACACAAAAGAGGTTTTTGAAAAGCTTCCAGCCTTCACCCATCTAATTACGGTACTTTATAACCCTTCAGAATCAACACCTTAATTGTTTTGTGAATTGTTCTGTTTCACAGAAACCATATGCTTCATTCCTAGCCTTATTGTGTATTCTATTATCTGCTTTCTTTGAAAACTTTTACAATTCTGCTGCTGTATAAGGTAAGTAGCAATGTAACAATGTCCAAAACCTCTTTTGGAAAGAAATCATAATCAAGACAGCTAACTCTGCATCTAATCGTCTTCTCCATCACAGAAGTTCTACGTTGGGTGGGGTAGAGGTTGAAAATATCATATATTAGATGACATGCAAGACTTTAAATAGGCTAAAGAGGTGTTACCCTAACACATTGGTGATTAAAATTTTTATTGTCACTTGCCGAAAGCATACTTTGACACCCATAACGCAATGCGTGTGCGACACACACCCAGCCTCGCAATTGCCCACACAACTCCCCTGCATGCACCCCGCATATGTGCACACTCCCCCTATGCTCCCCCACTCCCTGCATATGCAAGTGACCTCCTGCCCCTCCACTCCCTGCATGCATTTTTGACCCCCCATGCACGTCCCCATGAATTTAAATATTTAAAAATTATTTTGTTTATAAATCCATGTTATATATTAAAATAATGTATTATAACTATAAAATATTCAATTATTGTGTTTTAATGGTGCCTTTTATGCACAAATTAATTATCCTTAATTTCTTCCTTCCTTGACTTTAAAAGTAACAGATTCTGCATGGTCCCATTTGCAGTTCCTCTCTCTCTCTCTCTTTTCATAGTCCCAAGTCCCTCCCTCTAAATTCAAGTCTACTTCTCTCAGATTCTCCAAACCACATATCTTCTCCAGCCAACGTATTCAGCAATTTCTTTGGTGGTGAAAGTTGTCCACACTGGCTGAGTTGGGAAGGGAAATGGGACAACCATTCAGAAACACGAATGAATGAATGAATGAATGAATGAATGAATGAATGAATGAATAATTGAGTCAGTCAGTCAATCAATCAATCAATCAATCAATCAATCAATCCAGCCCAGTCAAGTCGCTGCAACCAAACCTGCCACTGCCAACTCACCATGGCCAACTCACCTCAGGACAACTCGCCATGGGACAATTTAACAATTCAATTTTATTATTTAAAATAAATTTTAAAATATTAAATTTTCCATTCTTCAGTGATTCTATTCCACCCTTTCTTTGATATTAGTGTAATTCTTGTCCCGCAGTGAATCATCCTATGGAGAGTTGGCCATGTTGAAATAAACTCAGTTGAAACACCCATGGACCTCTTGAATCCTTTGCATAGATTCAAGCTGCCTCTCTCCTCCGTTACTTGCAGGAAGAAAGCTTATGTTATGTCTTCCTCTACTTCACAAGTAGTCTTTCTGCTGATCCTCTTGCTGGTTTTCATCAACTCTACTATTTCTTTTACTCTCACTTCTGCTTTTCCATATCTCAAGCAATGTAATAACCTGAGCATTGCCTAGAATTTGATGCTTGACCTGTTTTACATGCAGGCAATTTCCAATTCCATATCTGCATATCCAGTTTGGGAAAGGCCCCTATCTGATACCTAACAATGTTGCTAACACCTTAAACTGAACTGGTTGAACTCAATAGATGCATCTTCCTAGGTCAGCGCTAGGCAAAGTTGGCTCTTTTATGACATGTGGACTTCAACTCCCAGAATTCCTGAGCTGGCATGAGTGGCTCAGGAATTCTGGGAGCTGAAGTTCACAAGTCATAGAAGAGCCAACTTTGTCTACCCCTGTCCTAGGTGTTTCTTCCCTTTCTCATGAAACAGCTAGCATAGCCATAATGTATGGTGTGATACCATTGGCACCAGGGATTAAGGAAACACCCTGTTTGATGACATCACACCATGCATTGTTTTATGGCAGATATCAAGCAAGGAAAAGAGAGGAGAGAAAAAAAACATGAAGCAGCAGCAACCCTCAGAATGACTTGTTAATAAACCTCTCTGGTTGGGAAAAGAACGAGCAATGCCCTTGAGTGGCCTTCGCCATTATCAAAATTCCCATTCTTATCCTTAGCATTTTTATCCTAAGAATTTTCCCGTCTATTGACTTTTCCTTAATGATCCTACCTTCCTCCACAGAAGCCAAATGGATAACTGTGTGAAATGTTTGATGTTGATCATCATAGCTGCCTCAGCTATTTATGGTAAGTACTTCCACTTGAGATTTGAAAAAAACAACCACATCTGAATAGCAGGAGGTTCTCATGGATTGAACAAAAAAGGTGCTTGTGTCGACGACCTGAGTGTCAGAAGTCCCAATGTGCCAGATTTTATCCAGAAAATTTCATGTTTTAACTTACGTCAGGTGGGCAAGGCAGTGGTTAAGGAAGGTTTCCTTATTGCTCATTATCACAACCCACTAATGCTTTGCCGTCACTGTGAGTTTACAAACAAATTCCCACGAGGAAAGAGGGTGATAAGCAGGGGTGGGGCTACTGCCTGGATGGGGGGCGGAACGCAGTGGGGTAGCAAAAATGGAGCTCCTCCCCAGAGCACCCAATTTGCATTGAAAGATGTTGAAAATAAAGGCAGGGCATCTTGCATAAGTCACGCCCGCAGTGTGGTAGTAAAATTTTGGTAGCCCTTCACTGGAGATAAGTCCAGAGTTTCAGCAACCAAATAATAGTCCAAGAGTCTAAAGTCTGAGAGCTGAGACCAAGCCCAAAATTCAAGGAACAGGATCCAGCGAAGCTGGGAAGAAGCACATCAAAACAAGCAAGTGTTCCCGACAGACACGCCTTCTCAAGCATCTGATTCAATCAACCTTCCCCAGCTTTCCTTCTGAGGAAGGACGGGGCTGCTTCCTTGTAAGCAACCTCGCTGATCTCCTCTCTGCCCCTCTCCACTCTGCTCTCCTCATCCGTTCCTTGTCAGAGGCAGTCTAGAGCAGCGGCGGGTTCCACTTACCTGCATACCGGTGCGCTGCACGGGCATCCTACTCATTCGGGTGGTCATGGATGTGCGCCTGTGCGTGCGTTCCCACATGTGATTTTGCTTTTGCGCATGAAACAAAAACTTGCTGAAATCTCCCGAGGGGACGCTCGCTTGCATGCAATTTCAGTGATTTTTTGCTTCCACACATGTGGAGAAGCAAAAAATCAATGACATTTCGCGCACCTGAGCATCCCCTCGCAGGATTTTGCTTCTGCGAATGTGCAGGAAGCAAAAAAGACATTTTTTAAAAAAAAGATGGCGCCAGTCACCAGAATATTGAAGACGGCATCAGAGTGGTTGCACGCAAATGGCGCAATCTAGCGGAATGGAGCTCCGAGGCATACAGGTAGCAGCCCACCACTGAGCTACCATCTCTGTTGGTCCTGTGCAGCTGCTCTGCTCCTGCAGGAGGATCCCCATCTGGTTGCCCCCCCCCCCTACTCTCACTGCCAGACGAACTTGGGACTTCCTCATCCTCATCCCCTCGACTTTCCACTCATTTATAGAGGACAATGTCTTCCCTGTTGTACAGTCCCAGCTCCAACTCCTGCTCCTCTGAACCAGGATCCAACTGCAGATTGTTGCAGGATGAATACGCATGGAACTGCACAGCAGAAGTATCCAACCTGCAAACAAGGGCATGTTATTGTATATCCTATGACCATTCACCTTTTTCTCAGATACAGATTTTTCTCTCAGTACTGAAAGAGCTTCTGTAAGAGACAATTTGGGTGGGTGGTTGAAGTAAATGAAGGCTGTTTGAATGGTAAGTATCAGTAGAAAAAAGTGAGATTTTAAATGCTCCTTCAGGTATTGGAAAATGGTTGTGTGTGGTGATATTTTTCTTATATGCACTTCTATATTACTCTGTGTTTATAAAACTAAAAAGCTTTTCAATTCTTTCAAAAGGAAGGAGAGAACGTGCCCAGTGTTCAATAAGGTTGCCAAATTTCAGTGTAGCTAGGATTAATGTCCTTCTTGAAGAGTTTTGAGAAAAGAGGATAACATGCTAGAGGAACATCTTTCCTAATATTCTGTGTAATTTTAGCAATTTCTTGGACATGAAGCTTCAAGACAAAAGGCATTTGTAGAGTTCATTGTAGAAACTTCCCAGTTTTGTTTGTTTCTTACAGGCACAGTTTACACTGTTTGTCAATACCTGCAATTATCTGATGGCCTGTCATCCAAGGTAAACACCATTGCATGTAAGGGACAGAAAAGGAAATCATCGAAATAGTTTGGGGCCAGATTGGGGAACTGATAGAGAATTTGAGAATTTGTCCTCAAGACAAAAAGGCTGCCACACACAAAGATCCTTTCTTCAGTAACAATTCTCAATGGAAACAAGCCCTTGCTCGATAATAAGAGGCCATCAAAGATGATGTTCACATTTGTTTTCTTGGGTTTTGACGCTACCAGAAATGTTGTATCTGGAAAACAGCAAGTGAATTTGTGTATAATCTGTCATCATTGAAGTGACAGTTAAAATCTGGATTTTATTTTTTAAATATAAAAGAATGGCTCAAGTAGCAAACTTGGCTCCTCTACTTTTGCATTCTCCAAAAACAGGTACTCCTTGTTTAGTGACTGCAATTGACAAACTACAAGTCCGTTGTTCAGAAAAGCTGTCACTAAGCAAAAAATCACATGACCACAATTCTGCTTATTATTTTACTTCAGCTTTCCCTTGCTTTGAAGCAGGGGTGTCACAATCATGGCACAGCTGCATCACACACTGGCCATCCCCACACCCCGGTTTAGCGAAGGGGGGAAAAAGTCACAATACATCACATCATGACAACATGACAACATGAGTTTGACATCCCTGCTTTACAGCATTAGGATATAACCCCAAACAGCTGTGTGAATCCAAGCATAAAAACATAAGAAGAGCCATGCTGAATCAGGCCAAAGCACATCAAGTCCAGCATTCTGTGTTACACATTGGCCCCCTAATTGTACATGGGGATCTTGAGCAGAAGGAGAAGGCACACCCCTCCCTTTCCCTTGACCCCCAACAAATGGTACTCAAGGGAATTCTGCCTGCCTCAACCAACATAGAGGCGGCACATGGACATCCATTTCAATAACTATCGATATACTTGGCATCCATGAATCTGTCTAATCCTGCCTTGAAGCTATCAAGGCTGACAGCTAAATTCCATAAACCAATGACCCTTTGGGTGAAGAAATATTTCCCTTGATTTGTCCTCGCGTTCTTACCTATGTGCTTTAAGGAGTGCCCCCTTGCCCTAGTATTGTGTGATAGAGAAAATAATTTTCTCTATCCACCTTTTCTATCCCATGCATGATTTTATACACTTCAATCAAGTCACCCCTTAAACGCCGTCTTTCAAGGCTGAAGGGACCAAGGCGTTGCAACCTGGTATCATAAGGGAGGGGCTCCAAGCAGTGTGGAAGGTGTAGTGAGAACTCAATTTATGAAGAACCTGGAGAAATGGCCAAATCATATACCCCTTTTCCCCTACTCCCCATCGTTTGAAATTATCCCCCTGGCACTGGGATAATGAGAAAGAATGGGAATGGTGTTTGCATTT
This sequence comes from Erythrolamprus reginae, assembly GCF_031021105.1. Classification (NCBI taxonomy): domain Eukaryota; kingdom Metazoa; phylum Chordata; class Lepidosauria; order Squamata; family Dipsadidae; genus Erythrolamprus; species Erythrolamprus reginae. The sequence goes on from NC_091951.1 coordinate 251,473,010, forward strand.
ATATTCACTGGAAAGAGAGTGAGCAGGTACATAATGGGGAATATGCATTGAAATGAGTGTAGCTGCAGCTTCTTAGGAGGCAAATGCCTTCAGGGGTGAAAGTGACTAGGATTTTTTCAATTCCAGGCAGCAGCTGCTACCAGGCTGTAATCAACTAATTAACGTTACACAACTGAGCCTGTTAAGTTGTTCTCAGCAGTTTTGGAGTAACCACTGCTACACAAACAAGCAGCTCAGGAAGTGACAGCTTGCTTGGGTTTGATATAGCAATTAAAATGCTGGCTTAGAAACCATGAAACACTGAGTTCTAGTCCTGCCTTAACCTTGAAAGTCAGCTGGGTGATCTTGGCCCAGTCACACACACTCACCTTAACTCACTTCAGATTGTTATTGTGGGAAAAATAAGAGGAAGAAGGTATTTTGGGATATTTTGTAAAAATATATATATAATGGAAAGTAGGATACAAACAAGCAAACATAAATTAAAATGTATTGGCTCTACCAGAGGGTATGGGATAAGCACAAGGCAATGTGGACAGGTAACCAAATGATGTTGTAAAGATAAATGTGGTTATTGATTCCAAAGTTAGTTTTTCATCATCTATGTAATGGTCAATTCTCACTATCTGAGGCAATCACTAAATGATAAGATTATAATTTACTGCATAATTCTGGCTGGGTAGGTATGGAAATTGAATTTAAGTCAAGAAGCATATACTGTATATATATATATATATTCTAAAATGGTCATAAATTAACTACAGTTAACTATGACTGAGGTCCATGTTACAAATTGTTCATATAAAAGTTGAAACATATATGTTTTTTTCCTTCCAACAGGAACTAACAAAAATGTATGAAACTGAGCTGAACAATCTCTGGTAAGGCTATTATACATCCCTCCAAAATATCTTAAAGAAAAACACTTTACTCATTAATTAAATGTATAAACTGCTTAAATCTATCTCATGACTCTGGGAAATTTACAAAATACAATAGTTAAAAACAAGAATGCACACAAGCTTTTTTTAAAAAAAAAAGTCTGGAAATCGTCACCCAATAAACCAAAACATTGGAAAGAGGCCCCTCTCCCTTCAAACCTAAGATATGGAAGAAAAGTTATGGTTTAAAGGAAAAGAACTGTACAAATCTTGGGGAATGTGGCTTATTGAAATGCAGCCAGGCTTAGAACTACAGGAACTAAGACAGGGCTGCCCAACATTGGCAAATTTCCAGAATTCCCCAGCCAGGCATGCCTTGGTCTAGGAATGTAAGCCTCAAGCTTCATTATTTATTTATTTATTTTTTGGATTTTTATATGCCGCCCCTCTCCGTAGACTCGGGGCGGCTAACAACAGTAATAAAAAACATCATGTAAATCCAATACTAAAAACAACTAAAAAACCCTTATTATAAAACGAAACATCCATACAAACAAACATACCATGCATAAATTATAAAGGCCTAGGGGGAAAGAATGTCTCAATTCCCCCATGGCTGATGACAAAGGTGGGTTTTAAGGAGCTTACAAAAGGCAAGGAGGGTGGGGGCAATTCTAATCTCTGCGGGGAGTTGATTCCAGAGGGTCGGGGCCGCCACAGAGAAGGCTTTTCCCCTGGGCCCCGCCAAGCAACATTGTTTTGTTGACGGGACCCGGAGAAGGCCCACTCTGTGGGACCTAACCGGTCACTGGGATTCGTGCGGCAGAAGGCGGTCTCGTAGATACCCTAGTCCGGTGTCATGAAGGGCTTTATAGGTAATGACCAACACTTTGAATTGTGACCGGAACTGATCGGCAACCAATGCAGACTGTTGGTGTTGGTGTTACATGGGGATTTTTGGGAAAGCCCATGATAGCTCTTGCAGCTGCCTTTTGCATGATCTGAAGTTTCCGAACACTTTTCATACGTAGCCCCATGTAGAGAGCATTACAGTAGTCGAGCCTCGAGGTGATGAGGGCATGAGTGACTGTGAGCAGTGACTCCCAGTCCAAATAGGGCCGCAACTGGTGCACCAGGCGAACCTGGGCAAACGCCCCCCTGCCACAGCTGAAAGATTTTTCTCTAATGTGAGCTGTGGATCGAGGAGGACACCCAAGTTGCGGACCCTCTCTGAGGGGGGTCAATATTCCCCCCCCCAGGGTGATGGACGGACAATTCGAATTGTCTTTGGGAGGCAAAACCCACAGCCACTCCCATCTTATCAGGGTTGAGTTTGAGTCTGTTGACACCCATCCAGGCCCCAACAGCCTCCAGGCACCGGCACATCACTTCCACTGCTTCATTGACTGGACATGGGGTGGAGATGTAAAGCTGGGTATCATCAGCGTACTGATGATACCTCACCCCATGCCCTTGGATGATCTCGCCCAGCGATTTCATGTAGATATTAAATAGCAGGAGGGGAGAGGACCGACCCCTGAGGCACCCCACAATGGAGAGACCTCGGGTTCGACCTCTGATCACCGACTGCAACCGACTTTATCTCATGTACATTAGGGTTAAAATAATAGGTTGTCCAATCCCATCATTGGCCTACACCAGGGGTAGGCAAAATTGGCTCTTCTATGACTTGTGGAATTCAACTCCCAGAATTCCTGAGCTAGCATGATTGGCTCAGGCATTCTGGGAGTTGAAGTCCATATGTCATAGAAGAGCCAATTTTGCCTATTCCTGGCCTATACCAATCCCTTTGGAGGCAATCCTAAGACTGAAAACACATTGGAAGTCCTCTCTGGATAAATATGCATTTGCTTTTGGTTAGAGACTACAGTGCAACATTCTTTCACACCCAAGGAGAAATTATTTAAGCTGCAATTCTATCCGCCTTTCTGTGGAAGTAAGTTCCCCTGAATTCAAAAAGATTCATTCCTCACTATATTTAGCGCAGGGCTGTCAAATCCAAGGCCCATGGGCCACATCCGGCCCGCGGGACTGCCCTGGAAACAGTAAAGATTGGCTTCTTGGTGCCTCTGCTGCCACCAAGTGATGTTGAGCTGACCATGCCCACTGTGGCCACGCCTCCCTCCCTCCAAGATCAAACACAACCCTGATGCGCCTCTCAATGAAATTGAGTTTGACATCCCTGGTTTACCGTATTTGGGTCAGGCATGCTTAATATCTCCTTTCTTGATTCTAACATCCTTCAGATTCAGCGGAAATGCCTTAATATCCAGTCTTATGTAACCACAATAATTAGCTGGTGCATTGCAGGCCCAGGAATGGTCTGGAAAACAGTTATGATTACAGTCAGTCCTCAACTTACAACCACAATTGAGCCCAAATGTTTTTGTTGCTAAATGAGACATTTGTTAAGTGAATTTTGCCCCTGTTTACCACTATTTTGCTACGCTGGTTAAGTGAAACTCTGCCTTTCTTAAGTTAATAGCATGGTTATTAAATGAATCTGGCTTCCCTAATTGACTTTGTCTATAAAAAGGTTGCAAAAAGATTATCACAACACTGGGACTCTGCAATCGTCATAAATATGAATCAGTTGCCAAGCATCTGAATCTTTGTCATGTGACCATGGGGAGGCCGCAACCATAGTTCCCTCTAAGCTGAGCAGTGAGCAATCGCTCACTTAAAAATCATCATCAACTCAGAGTTTTCCAAACCTGCCCAGAAGCCGAGAAGGAAAGAGTGAGAGGAGAGAGAGAGGAAGAGAGGAAGAGAGAGAAACAGATAGAAAAAAGAGAGGAAGGAAAAGAAAGAAAAAGAATGAGAGTATGGAAGAGAGAAAGAAAATCAAAATCTAGTTTGAAACTAGCTCAACTATTTAAGTGGCATTTTGATATTGATAGAGTTGCCCTATTATGAGCTCACTGTTGTAGACACACAGTACAGTATTTTATTTTGAAATTCTCTGAGGCAAAACAGGGTGGGTTTTTTATTTGTTTGTTTGTTTGTTTGTTTGTTTATTAATTATTTCTGTGCCACCCAGTCCCGAAGGGACTGCCGCTCAGACACTATACTTTTCTGCCCACCCCCCCCCCAAAAATTAGAGGGAACACTGGCCGCAACAGTCCTAAATGTGAAAAGTGGTCGGAAATCACTTTTTTCAGTGCCACTGTAATTTCAGACTTATTAAATGAATGGTTGTAAGTCAAGGACCAGCTGTATCACACTAGTCTACAGCAAAAATCCAGGCAACACTAGACGGAAGCAACAATAGAACGGGTTTGTATCCTTTTGTTTTGCCATTTAACAGTTTTTCAGAGTTTTGCATATAATCCTGACACCCATTTCCCCTCCTTTATTACAAGGAAATCTCAACATCTGCTGGAAGATCAATTCCATGAAATTCAGGACCTTAAGAATGAAATGAATCAACTGCATTCTGAGATCAGCAACCTCCAGAAAGGCATTCTGCAGTCCACCAAGCAAATCCTTCAGGAAAGTGACTTACCAGGAGAGGAGAAAGTAGGAAGCTGCAACTAATCTTAGAAATTCTCTGGTTTCGATCTTTCCAGACTATAATTTTCTTTTGCACATCTATTAGCTACCATAGAATGTCATTTTTCCCCCTTTTACAAAACTGAAGTCTGTTAGTTGTTCTCATGCCCAGCCTCTCTCGTACCAAATATGCTTAAAAAATACAGTAGGGAAAACATTGAACCACAGTGAGGGTTTCTTTCCTGCTGCAAAAGAGTAAATTATAATTTCATACTGGGCACTAGTATTCCATGTTGCATCCAGTTTTGGTCGCCACAATATCAACAAAATGTTGAGAAACAAGGATGATGCTAATTGGGTATATCTACTCTAATGAAAAGAAGGATTAGGGATGACACGAAAGCAGTGTTCCAATATTTGAAGGACTGCAGAGAGCAGAGAGAATCAACCTGTTTTCCAAAGCACCTGAAGGCAAGACAAGAAACAATGGATGGAAACTAATCAAGGGAAAAAGCAACCAAGAACCAAGGAGAAATTTCCCAACAGGGAGAACAATCAACCAGTGGCATAGTTTGGACAATCCTAGACCTATGGTGGTGAATCTATAGCATCATGCGAGAGGTGGCATGCAGAGCCCTCTCTGTGGGCACGTGCATGATCACCCCAGCCTAGCTCCATCGCATTTCTTTGTCGGTTTCATTTTCAGGGAAACAAAAGTTTGTGGGACTAAAAAAAAATATTCACTCAATCAATTCCAACTTCTCATGAAAGGAGAAGATCTCACAAAGTTGGAATTGATTGAGTGATATTTTTTTTTAGTCCCACAAACTTTTGCTTCCCTGAAAATGAAACCGACAAAGAAATGCGATGGAACTAGGCTGGGGCGATGACGCACATGCCCACAGAGAGGGCTCTGCATGCCACCTCTCGCATGATGCTATAAATTCACCACCATAGCTCAGGTGTTTCCCAATGGAGGAGATGGGGTCCTCCTCCTCCTGAAATTCATTACGACACAGAGCCGCAATGCAACCCTGGATCGTCTAGGCCAGGGGTAGGCAAAGTTGGCTTTTGTATGACGTGTGGACTTCAACTCCCAGAATTCCTCAGCTAGCATGATTGGCTCAGGAATTCTGGGAGTTGAAGTAAAAAAGTCATAGAAGAGACAACTTTGCCTACCCCTGGTCTAGGCTCCTTCTGGCCTCAGTTGCTTTTCCTGCAGAGCTGCCTGCGTTGGGGTGCCATGCCTCCCTGCCAGCCAGCTGAACTTCGGTGCACTGCTCCTAGGCTCATCAGCCTCCAGATTCCCACCACCCAGCACCAGTTTTGGAGGGGTGGGGTGCAGAAACAGATGAAGGCAATGAGAGAGGGGGGGGGAAGGAGAGAGAGAAACAGAGGGATGGAAACAGGGTGAGAAAGAGAGAAGCAAAGGCAGAGAGAGAGATAGGGAGGGAAAGAGGAAGAGAAAGAAAAAGTCATAGAGGAAGGGAAAGGGGAAGAGAGGCAAGGAAAGAGAGAGAAAAACAGAAAGGGAAAGAGAAAAAGAGAAATGATATTACAAAAGTTTTTATTGTTATTGAGCATAATATTTCAAAAGCAGAAAAAATGAAGGGGCATAAAAGTGCATTTATCATATTTTTCATAGAACAATTAGCTGAACTCTGCCTTTATCATTATTTTAGGTAGTAAAACCTCAGTATTCAGTTAAATTGCCTTGTTGGCACTTTGCGACAAATAAGTGGGTTTTGGCTTGCAGTCTCTAAAAGGTTCGCTACCACTGCCCTAGTCATAGATTTCCCACTGTTCATGATAGAGATGCTTATAATAAAAGGTGTTCTAGTATGTTTTAAGTCTTTATGGTGAAGACAAAACAGTTACTGCTTTTGGAGAGTTGAGTGGTATAGAAATTAAATAAAATAGTAAATTATGGGATTACCCTTTAACAAAAGTTTAAAGGAAATTTGTATATCTCCAACCTACTACATGAGATAGTCTGTTTGAATTGATTGATGACTGTAAGAATTATTAAATCTACCTCTCCTTTCTACATACCTTTCTTCTCCACAGAAGTTCCAGCCTTTATGTCTAAAAACCATGAGCATTGCATAGAGATTTCTGCACTGATATAAATTTTTGTCTTTTGACATTAGCCCCCAAATGCCTGTGTCCCAGGGCTGGCTATAGTGTATGCTTCATAGACATCATCTTTTCACATAATTAACTGACAGATGAAAACATCTTAATGCTATCTAAAAGAATCGTGGTACACACTGTTTTAAGCACCACCAACCATTCTTCCTTAGCTAAAATCTGATAGAAAAATATTATTAGATACCAGTTAATATTCCTTTATGGGCTATTCATTTGGGCACATTTATTTCCTGTCTTTACTCAGCAAACTTGAGAAACAAACCATTTGCCGAGTTGGCAAATTTTGGCTTTTTTGACATGATGCTTTATTGTCCATATTTGTGTATATGTTGCTAACAGTTGGAATTAAGTCTATGGTTCTATTCATAACTTACGATGTCTAACGTATGTAACTGATATTTGTATAAACCATTTCCCTGGTGTATTTTTCTTCTCCTTGGCAGGAAATGATTGATATGCTCAATTTGGCTTTTAAGAAGATTTTTGAAGACGATATACAGAAAGCTGACTGGGCTCAAAAGTCAATAGGTAATGTCCTGAAAGATGGAGTGGCTTTGGGTTTGCAACTCACAGCCAGGAGTGTCTTTGCATAAACTGCGAGTTGTGCAGTAGTTACACCCAGTTCTGGATCTTGAGAACCTGGTTGCCCTTGAGAAGTATATGAAAGCTTCAGTTGATTTAAATGTTTAATGGGCATCACATTTAAATCCCTGAACTGAAGCTTGGGGGGTAAAAAATAAGAAAGTGATTTGAAATCATATCTGACAGATTTTTCTCTTTCTACACTAAACTCTACAAAAGATGAATTACTATTGGATAATTACAGTATATATGAGTGAATTTAATTTCTGATGAAAAGTTTCTTTATATTTTATTCTGTACTTATTCTAGCCTTTATAAAAGTATCATCTATCTACATGGAGACTACGCGGGAACTAACATTGGGAAATTACATGTGAATGAATGTAATTTCTGATAAGAAATCTCTTTAAATTTTACCCTACTAATTCTAGACTTTAAAAAACATCTGTCACAAGAAAATACATCTAAATGTTCACTAGAAATAGAAAACAACTTGAGGTTACATAATCATCTGTCTGTCTATCTAGGAGCCACGATTGATAAAGACAGGACATCTAAGTCTTTTGATTTTTTACACCAGGAAAACTGTTGGTTTCCATTTATCGCTTCAGCCAACCCTCCTGAAACTATTTTACAGGTGCAGTATTTCTATCATTGCTATTAGTTAATTCAGAAGAATAGTACAATTTCTCAGCTAGAACAATAGTACTGCCCCGAGTCCAGTTTCTATCTCATAACTATATACATGTCATTATTTTCTTCTGAATGTTTTCTTTAACTTCTCAATCTAGCCTACACTATAGCCCTTGGATTTCCTAGAGATCTTGTATTCCAGATCGAAATGTTGATAAAATCTGACTTCATTTAATTTTAAGGAAAGCTCACTGCTTTCCTTAAAATTAAAGGAGGCACATATTTGTGAATGGCTCTGAAAACTTTTTCTGCAGTTCTTCAGGGCCTATTTTGTTCTGACTTGAAAATCTAACTGTTGCTTTTAATTGCATTAAACTAAGGCAGAGTTCAGAAGTTACAATAATGTTTTCGGTTGGTTTAGAGCAGGGAGAGGGAGGGTGAAGAACTACCAATTTTTTTACTACCACACTGTGGGCATGTTTTATGCAGGACGCGCTATATTTTCTTTCAACATCTTTCAGTGCAAATTGGGTGCTCTAGGGTGGAGTTCCAATTTCGCTACACCACTGCATTCCCTCCCATCCGGGCAGTAGCCTAACCCTGGGGAGGGATGCACAAAACTCTCCAGCTCAAAAACAGAATATTCCAGAGAAGAACAAAATCTTCTCCTTTGTATGTTGTTTCTGAATGTATATCTGGAATAGTTTGTGAAGTTCTGAGTTGCTGTATTTAAGAAGACTTTAAATGATGGCAAAAGCTGTGATGACGCAGTAGTTAGAATGGAGGATTGCAGAGTAACTGCTCACTGCCAGAAATGCAATCCTGACCACTTTAAAGTTGATTCAGTTTTCCTTCTTTCTGAAGTTGGTAAAATTGGGGGCTGCTAATGTTGTAAACATCTCAGAGAGTGCTGTAAAGCAGTGTTTTTCAACCAGTGTGCCGTGGCACACTAGTGTGCCGCGAGACATGGTCAGGTGTGCCGCGAAGCTCAGAAAGAAAGAAAGAGAGAAAGAAAGCAAGAGAGAGAGAGAACAAGAGAGAGAAAGAAAGAGAGAAAGAGAGAGAAAGAAAGCAAGAGAGAGAGAGAAAGAGAGGGAGGGAAGGAGAAAGAGGGAGGTAGGGAGGGAGAGAGAGAAAGAGCAAAAAAGAAGAAGGAAGGAAGAAAAAGAATGAGGGATGGAGAGAGAGAGAGAAAGGAAGGAAGTGAGAGAAAGAGGGAAGGGGAAAGAAATAGAGTGAAGCGAAGGAAGAGAGAGAGAGGATTTTTTTTGTCCAAACTTTTTTTAGCGCCCCACCCCCCACCCCCTCAATGTGCCCCAAGGTTTCGTAAATGTAAAAAATGTGCCGCGACTCAAAAAAGGTTGAAAATCACTGCTGTAAAGCACGGTGGAATGGTATATAAATCTAAGTACTATTACTATTGCTATAGTGCAGACTGTTTCTCCTTATTTATGCTTTCTGGACGTTGGAAAGCAAAAGGAGAATTCTCTCCCATTTCTATAGAAGTCTTCATTATTGGGCTTCAGAATGGAAGAAAATGGCCCCTTCTATATTGCTGAAGCATTGGCTGCTGGTGATAAATGCTTGGTGATAAATACACACACACACACACAGACAGACAGTTCAAAAAGATAAAGGGAACACTTAACACAATATAACTCCAAGTAAATCAAACTTCTGCGTAATCAAACTGTCCACTTGGGAAGCAACACTGATTGACAATCTATTTCACATGCTGTTGTGCACATTCAACTTTGTACAGAATAAAGTATTCAATGAGAATATTTCATTCATTCAGATCTAGGATGTGTTATTTGAGTGTTCCCTTTATTTATTTTTAGCAATACACACACACGTTTATTAGTAATGAGTATGCATAAGCACACTATTGTGCCTACCATCCCTGTCTTATTGTCCTATTTGCTTGTACCTACTTTACTTATGTTTGTGTTTAAATCAATACCTGCTATTACTTACAGGTTTTGATAAACAAACGCATAAATTTAAAAAATAAAATAAATCTGCCAACCTTCTGGGAATATTTCTTTAATCCCATCCATCCCCTTTCTCTGTTCTTTTCACCTTGTACTCTCCTCACTTTATGTAATCCTTTTTCCCAGTTTGTCATCCATTCCCTTCATTTCTAGAGGGATAAAAATAAAAATGTTGGAGATCCTGGTGCTTTCTTGCCCATTCTCTTCACTACTCCCCTCAATGAGATTAAAAGGCAGATAGACAGAAAGAGAATGAGAAAGAGGGAATGCCTCATTTACAACAGAGGAATGAGGGAAGAATGACATTTTCCTGGTTGCAAATGATTGGAAAATTTACACTAGTTGGGATATTATTCTGG